>NW_022681451.1:0-400000 GCF_009764315.1 Trachypithecus francoisi | reverse complement strand
AGCCTGGACAACAGGCATTTGCTGCAGAGAGGCGATGGAGTGATGTGAGAAGTTTTTCACCAGAAGCAGAGGCATAAGTGAGTGAGGTGGGGTGCAGGGAAAAGTCCCTGCCATCTGGGACGGAGGCGGCAGCCCCCTGTGATCCAGCAGCCAGGTGCAAACTCCAGAGGTTTGCTGGAGCAGCGTACAGCGGGGAGGGTAGGGGGTCAAGCTCCTGCTTTGAGTCAGGCTGCACTGGAGAGCAAGGCAGGAAACACGGGATACCCCAGCTCCTGGACGGCTGGACAGGGCTCGAGGACGCCACCAGGAGGGTGTTTATGTCCTCCAGCAGGTGGGAAGGAAGATGAGCCAGTGAGAGGGGCAAGTGCCCAGGAGGGAAGCGTGGGAGGGATCCCGGATGGGACACTGCAGTGATGCTGGTCTGGCCACAGCTTCAGCAGCCCCTGGGAAGCCGCTGTTGGAGATGCTGGAGGCCTGCAGCAACACATCAGCATCTGGACATCCACAGCTGTGGCCTGGGGCCGGGGTCTCTCCTATACCCCATTTCTCCACAGTGCCTTTTATTTTGTATGTATGTGTTTGTTTATTTATTTAGAGACGGAGTCTCGCTCTGTCTCCCAGGCTGGAGTGCGGTGGCGTGATCTCGGCTCACTGCAAGCTCCGCCTCCTGGGTTTATGCCATTCTCCTGCCTCGGCCTCCCGAGTAGCTGGGACTATAGGCACCTGCCACCCACCTCCCCTGCTTTTTTTTTTTTTTTTTGGTAGTTTTAGTAGAGACGGGGCTTCACCGTGTTAGCCAGGATGGTCTCGATCTCCTGACCTTGTGATCTGCACCCCTCAACCTCCCAAAGTGCTGGGATTACAGGGCCAGCTAGTTTAAAAACGTCAAAGTTTCCCTCTGTTTGCTAGAGACGAGGTCTCACCATGTTGCCCTGGCTGGTCTGCAACACCTGGACTCAGTCAATCCTCCTGCCTCAGCCTCCTGAGCAGCTGGGATGACAGGTGCCTGCCACCAAGCCCGATTAATTTTTTATTTTTGTAGAGACGGGGTCTTGCTTTGTTGCCCAGGCTGTTCTCGAACTCCTGGATGCAAGTGATCCTCCTGCCTCGGCCTCCCAGAGTGCTGGGCTTACAGGCACGAGCCACCCGAGGCATTTGTAATATCATCTCAACTTTTTCAAAAATGCAGATGGTGCCATTTTAGACATAGAATACATAATTTTTCAAAACATCTTTGCTTTGTCCTGGAGGCTAGGGCCTATGGAATTTGAACACTATCGCAATCTAATAACCCAAATCATCCACTTAAAACAATACAGGTGAACAAATTCACACCAGTTCACGTCATATTGACACTTTTGAAATACATATTTATTTGAGACGGAACCTGACTCTGTTCCCAGGCTGGAGTGCAGTGGGGTGATCTCGGCTCACTGCAACCTCCGCTTCCCGGGTTCAAGCAATTCTCATGCCTCAGCCTCCCGAGTAGCTGGGACGACAGGTGCCCACCACCAGGCACGGCGAATTTTTGTATTTTTAGTCGAGACGGGGTTTCACCATGTTGGCTGGGCCGGTCTGGAACTCCTGACCTCAGGTGATCCGCCCGCCTCGGCCTCCCAGAGTGCCGGGATGACAGACGTGAGCCACCGTGCCCAGGCCACTATTTTTTTTTTTTTTTAACCTTGACATATTATAGATTTGGGGCATAGAAATGTGGTTTTGTTACCCTGGAGGCCGTTACTTTAATTGAAATCAAGGAGACACAGAAAGTCAAATGCAACGTGTTCTCACTTCTGAGTGGGAGCTGAATAATGTGTCCACGTGGGCACAGAGAGGGGAATCGTAGACACACCACTGCTTTTTTCACATGCACCCGTATCCCCAGCCTCCTGCCCGCTGGAATTCCAAGCGGCACTTTTGAACGTGAAAGTTTACCTGGTGAAGCTGGGTGCAGCGGCTCACACCTGTCATCCCACCACTTTGGGATGCAGGTGGATCACCTGAGGTCAGGAGTTCGAGACCAGCCTGGTCAACATGGTGAAACCCAGCTCTACTAAAAATACAAAAAACAGCCAGGCACAGTGGCAGGTGCCTGTAATCCCAGCTACTCGGGAGGCCGAGGCAGCAGAATCGCTTGAACCCGGGAGGCGGGGGTTGCAGAGAGCCGAGATTGTGCCACTGCACTCCAGCCTGGGAGACCGTCTTGAAAAAAAACAGGGAAGGAGCCCACTATGGTCACCGTGACACAGGTCATACTCAACAGGGAAGTCTGATTTTTTTTTTTTTTTTGAGATGGAGTCTCGCTCTGTCGCCCAGGCTGGAGTGCAATGGCTCAATCTCAGCTCACTGCAAGCTCCGCCTCCCGGGTTCACACCATCCTCCTGCCTCAGCCTCCCGAGTAGCTGGGACGACAGGCGCCGCCACCTTGCCTGGCTGATTTTTTGTATTTTTAGTAGAAACGGGTTTTCACCGTGTTAGCCAGGATGGTCTCGATCTCCTGACCTCGTGATCCGCCCACCTTGGCCTCCCAAAGTGCTGGGATGACAGGCTCGAGCCACCGCGCCCGGCCAGGGGAAGTTTGATTTTATTGGCTAAAAGATATCTTTGATCCCAACTGAACACTTGGGGCAAATCAGTTCAGAACTAAATGTCATAAAAGGATATGAATGAGAGGATCACACGTTCCCCCTCCTATTTTGGAATAAATCCATTCTTTTTCTGTTCTGCCAGGTGGAATTCAAATTCATTGTGGATTTATTTATTATTATTATTTCTGAGACAAGAGTTTCACTTTTGTTGCCCAGGCTGGAGTGCAATGGTGCGATCTCAGCTCCCTGCAACCTCCGTCCCCCAGGTTCAAGTGATTCTCCTGCCTCAGCCTCCCGAGCGGCTGGGACTACAGGCACCTGCCACCACACTTGGCTAATTTTTGTATTTTTAGTAGAGACGGGGTTTCACCATGTTGGCCAGGCTGGTCTTGAACTCCTGACCTCAGGTGATCCACCGGCCTTGGTCTCCCAAGTGCTGGGATGACAGGCGTGAGCCACCGCGCCCGGCCAATTGTGGCTATTTTTAATGACCCATCACGAGATAATGATCCCAATTACTAGAAAGGGAGTCAGCACAAAATGCCCTAAATCACAAGACTGAGAGAGACAAAGAGAGACTAAAATAGAGATCGGGAGAGAGGGTGAGCAGAGGGGAAGCTGGGCGAGAAGAGAGAAGGAAGCATTAAGGGAGGAGGAGAGACCGCCTGGCACGGTGGCTCATGCCTGTCATCCCAGCACTTTGGGAGGCCGAGGTGGGCGGATCACGAAGTCACGAGTTCAAGACTAGCCTTGTCAACATGGTGAAAGCCCGTCTCTACAAAAAACTAGCCAGGCGAGGTGGCGGGCACCTGTAGTCCCAGCTACTTGGGAGGCTGAGGCAGGAGAATGGCGTGAACCCGGGAGGCGGAGCTTGCAGTGAGCCGAGATCGCGCCACTGCCCTCCAGCCTGGGTGACAGAGCGAGACTCTGTCTCAAAAAATAAGAGAGAGAAATTAAGAAATGAAAGAAAGAAAAGAAAGAAGGAGGAAGGAGGGAAGGAAGGAAGGCAGGCAGGCAGGGAGGGAGGGAGGAAGGGGAAGGGAAGGAAGGAAGGCAGGCAGGCAGGCAGGCAGGCAGGCAGGGAGGGAGGGAGGGAGGGAGGGAAGGGGAAGGGAAGGAAGGAAGGAGGGAGGGAGGAAAGGAAGAAGGAGGAAAGGAAGGAAGGAAGGAGGTAGGTAGGAAGGGGCAAGGGAGGAAAGGAAGGAAGGAAGGTAGGGAGGGAGGGGGAAGAGAGAAAGGAAGAAGGAAGCAAGGAAGGAAGAAAAGAAGGAAGGAAGGGAGGGGAAAGGGAGGAAAGGAAAAAGGAAGGAAGGAGGGAGGAAAGGAAGAAGGAAGAAAGGAAGGAAGGTAGGTAGGGAGGGGGAAGGGAGGAAAGGAAGAAGGAAGGAAGGAAGGAAGAGGGAGGGAGGAAAGCAAGAAGGAAGGAAGGAGACAGAGGGAGAAAGAGAAAAGAAAGGAGAGAAAGAGTTCAGATTCCTGAATCTCTTCCATAGATTCCCAATTCTATAGGCCTGGGGGTGGTGCTCTCCAGCTTTGCTAGACCGTCCACGTCCAACGTATCACAAGGCAACACACATTGAAGTTTTGCCACCTTCTCCTCTCCCATCAACGCCTAGCCCAGTCCACCAGCACGTCAGAGGGGACGGCTGTTGCCACAAGTCCCCACACGCATCACACTCCCAGCTTCCATGTCCACCTTTCCTGCGTCTCTTCTGCCTCCTCCTTGCGCCGGCCACATTCACTTCTTGGTCTCAGACACACCACGTCCACCCTTCTGTCTCCCGCACACACCTTGCTCGAGGAGCTGTCACTGGGACTTCTCATCCCTGTATCTACACATTCAGAAATCCGCAGGGCTGCAGGGCGCGCTGTCTGTTCCGGCACCGTCTACCAGGTGCCCAGAGCTGCGCCTGGTCCTGGCAACTGTTTTTTTTTTTGACTTGGAGTTTTGCTCTAGTCACCCAGGCTGGAGTGCAGTGGTGCCATCTCAGCTCACTGCAACCTCCACCTCCCGGGTTCAAGCGATTCTCCTGCCTTGGAATCCCAAGTAGCTGGGATGACAGGTGCGCATCCCCACGCCCGGCTAATTTTTTTGTGTTTTTAGTAGAGATGGGGTGCCAGGCTGGTCTTGAACTCCTGACCTCAGGTGAACCACCTGCCTCGGCCTCCCAAAGTGCTGAGATGACAGGTGTGAGCCACCGCGCCCGGCCCTGGCAACGTTCTTGTAGCTGCGGAACAGGCAAAAGCTCCGTGCTGGGCTGGACAGACTGACACAGATGCACAGACTTCTGACAGGCCCGTGTTTGCAGACACTCCGTGTCTGGGACATGTGCTCATCTGTCCGCCAGCGATATGAGCTTGGGGGTGCGACAGGCACGTGTCCAGCCCTCCAGTCCGCAGGAAGGCGTGTGTTTTAACCCAACAGAGGGAGGGACTATTCCACCCTGGGTCAACCCAGCGGCGCTTACACTACCCCCTGTGACTGCCCTTTCGGCGGGGAAAAGAACCACCCTCTTTCAAATGTGCTGCAAAAACAGCTCCTTGGTTTTAAAAGAGATTGGTTTTCTGAATTTGGCTAAGTGTATGTTCTCAGCAAACAAATGTGATGCCTCCTAGTCCCGTACAGCCCCAGGAAAGCTGTGTGATGTAGGATCATGGAAGCGGCAGTTCTAGGAAAAGTGAACGGTTTCTACTGGGTTGAGACCCACTTGGCTAGAATTAGCTGAACAACGCGGTCTAAGGCACATAAAAACACAAAACTCGTAAGCGTGAAAAATGTCAGTTCATTGGAAAAGGATTTTATTTCACCATAAAAATGCAAACTGGAATAAACACCATCTTTCCTAACGCGAACGTGACAGCTATTTTTAAGTATTTCTGAGCTTCACTTGGAGAAGCGAATGATTATAAAACTTAACAAGTTTGCAGCCTGAAATCTGTTTGAAACATTCCAAGTAAAAATAATTTAGCAAAACAGCTTCTTAAAAAAACCACACGCACTAACCTTTACTAGAAACCAAAGCTTTTCACCACCGTTTTTTATGCGTAATTCCTTGAAGTTGTAAAAAGTGAATGTTTTGGAAGTTAAGGAGCATCAGACCATTGGCTACCACTCCCCGCGCACCCACACCTAAAAAACAATGGCCCGTTTGAGTTTTGATCGCAGAGGACTTGTACCTTCCTCATCCGTGACTCCATGTCAGCATCACGTTTCGGCATATCCCACCCAACCTGCATTTCCCCACCAGTTAAAATAACAAACACCAGGGCAACGCTTTTTCTTTTCTTTCTAGTGCCGGTGTTTGACTCCGGTGGTCCACACCTTGGAGGAGTCTCCCCTGCTGCGTCAGGTGCACCTCCTAGGCCGTGCACGCGGGGAGGTCGCCAAGCAGACGCAGAAATGCGCGCGTGGGGAGGAATGCAGCCGCTCTGCCATTCTAACAACTGTCCGTCTGTGCCGTTTTCCTGATTGAGAGAGGCCTGGCCGTATTGAAGCTATGGCATCCAGTTGGAAAGGACTACCTGTTGGAAACGGAAGTGCGCGGTATGCTGCGGCGAGTGGAGAGAGATGGATCTCTAAAGCGTGGTGTCTTCCTTCTTTGCCGGCGGGCTCCTTGGACGTTCCTGGCTGCAGGAGGGTGTTCGCTTTGCAGGGAGTGGACGGAGAGCGGCCAAGGCGCAGCCAGGACGCTGGAGCAGGTCCTGGTCTTTCCCGGACAGGCCACGGGGAGGCCGCGCCCGTCATTACCTGTTCCAGGTACTGCGGTGCTTGCTCGGGGACCGGGAGCGCGAGCGCTCGCTCCGGCGTCGGTGACGACTGTGCTTCCTGCTGGCGCTGCCCCTCCGCTCCCGGCTGCGCTCCCTCCGGTGCCTGTCTTTGCTGTGGGACCTGCGGGACCGGGTGTGGTCCGGGCTGGCGCTGCGCCGGCGGGGGCTGTCATCCTTGTACGCGCGCTTCTTGTGCGGCCGCCGCTCCTTGCGCGGCCGCCCGTCCTCCCGGCTGCCCGCCCGCCGGGCCCGGCTCCTCTCCCGCGTGTGCCGGTCATCCAGCCCGTCTCCGCCGGCCCGGCCCCGGCCCTTGCTGGGCTCCCGGTTGCACTTGTCCTGTTCCGACCGGGTGTCCTTTTTGGAGACGTGCTGCTCGCAGGCAGGGAGGCCCTTGGGCTGCTGGTTGTTGTCCGGGATGCAGGAGAGGACGCCGCCGGGGCACCTCTTCTCTGGAGAGCCGTCCTCGGGGGCCACGCGACAGGAGCTCTGACCCTCCCTGCACGGGGCCTCCTCGGCCACGCCGCCGTTCACGCTTTTGGGCGCGCCGTCGGCCTCCGGGTGGGCCGGGCTCTCCTTGGGGGCACCGGCGGGGAGCTGGCCGCCCAGGGGGGGCAGCGCGGCGGCGCTCACGCAGCCGGACGACACGGTCTGCAGGATGTCCAGGACGGGCTGCAGCAGGTCGGCGTGCGCCACGCCCAGCTCGTCGTGCGCGTGGGCGTCGTCCGGCTTCTTGCTCAGCAGGATGCTCAGCAGCCGCTCGCGCAGCTCCCGCTCTTTCCGCTGCAGGCCCAGCGCGCGCTCCTTCTCCTCCTCCACGCGCCGCAGCTCGGCCTCCTGCAGCCGCCGCCGCTCCTCCTGCTGCTGCAGCCGCAGCTTCTCCTCCTTCTGCTCCTGCTCCTGGAGCTTCACAGCCTGCAGGGAAGAGGAAAGCGCAGCTGAGCCTGACTCCTGAGCCCCGCCGG
Organism: Trachypithecus francoisi; assembly: GCF_009764315.1. Taxonomy (NCBI): domain Eukaryota; kingdom Metazoa; phylum Chordata; class Mammalia; order Primates; family Cercopithecidae; genus Trachypithecus; species Trachypithecus francoisi. The sequence continues at coordinate 392,682 of NW_022681451.1, read as the reverse complement.
ACACGTGGGAGAGGAGCTGGGAAGGTGTTTGGAGGCCCCATGGTCTGGGGATGCAGGATCAGCGGCCTGGCTGGACTCCAGCCCGGGGGTGGGGGGCGTCTCCTACGGCGAGCCACGTCCAGCCCGTCCATCCCGCGGCTCCCTGGGCCACACCTGGGGCCATCATGCGTCGGAGTGACAAGGAAACCCCTTGGCGAAGCGACCCGGCACAGCCCCGGGGCGGGCCTCTCGGGCACAGCCGGGCCTCGCCGGAGCCCCGCCACGCTGCACGCAGGGGCCTGGAGTTAGGTCACAAGCGGCCGCCGGCAGCAGGGAGCTGAAATGACGCCGCAGACACACGCCGCCTCCGCCTCCGGCGCGCGGGGCGAGCCTGGCCTAGCCTGGGTTAGTGTCTTCAATATTCACCATGAGGTAAGGACTGGGCTGCCACATGTCTCAGCCTCTTGTCATGCTCCTTCCCGGGGACTTATCACAACTGTAATCAGACAACAGGTTATGGGGTCGCCCCGCGCTGGACTCCAGGGGGACGCAGCCCTCCTGCGGACAAAAGGAGCGTGCTGGGGACGTCTGTCCTGGGGAGGTCTGTCTGTCTCTGGGCCCTGGCCCCGGGCTCATGGGAGTTACCCGTCATGCCTGCAGGAGGAGCAAGGAGGCTCTTGGTGCTGAGGGGGTCGTCAGTACTGGCGCTGGTGAGACCTGTCAGGTTCACACTGCGGAGGAGGGACCGGGGCCCACGGCAGGCCCGCTCTGCGTGCTCAGCCCTCCACCCAGCCCACCTTGCCCCTCTGCTCTGGGCCGCGGGTGAGGTCACAGCCAGGCCAGCGGACCACACACAGAGGCACGGGCCAGAGCGAGCGGCCCCCTGCACTCTCCGCCACGGCCCGGACCCAGAGGAAACAGAGAGCCTCTGCCCCGGCCCCCGGGAGGCTGCCAGCCTGCTCCGGGAACCTGAATGCACCAGCTTTGCAAAAGGAAACTGTCACAGCTGTGAAATCATCGGGAACGACAGACAAGTGCTACACCCTACCGGGCAGGAGCCGTCATCCTCGGCATTCAAGCTGGTTTTGTGGGTACAGCTGCGGCCAGCGGGGAAACGGTGCCGTGACACCACCCGCATTTCAGGGGACGGCACCGAGGGCAGCCCGGGTGCGGCTGGCGGCGGCAGAGGGAGCCCCCGGGTACCTTGGCTCTGCTGAGCAGCTCGGCGATGAGCCGGATGGACTGCAGGTTCCTCTGGGCCAGCAGCAGCTTGCGCTCCTCCAGCTTGATCTTCTCCTGCAGCTGCTTCTGCTCCTCTGCCTGCAGCTTCTCCAGCTTCTTCTGATTCCGGCGCAGCTCGCGGTCCCTCTGCTTCTGCTCCCTCTTGCGAAGCTTCTCTTCTCTTTTCCTCTCTCGCTCCAGCTCTTCCAGCTCCTTCTGTTTCCTGCGGGGAACACACCGGGGGTTTGTCACAGAGAGCAGCTGTAGCCAACACATGATACACCATACCAGTGGCTTTTCACACAAGGGGGAAAAGGCCACAGTCGAACGATTAAGCATTTAACTCTTTATCCGAAAGTGGACCTCGGCAAAGCAGCCCGAGAGGTGGAAGGAGTGAGCCGGGCGAGGACCTCTGTGACCTTCCAACACACCATCCTGCTAAGCGTGACCCAACCACAAAACCACGAAGAAAACGACCAGCGGACTGACCACATCAAAAGCCACGCCCCCAGCCGTCAGGGGAAAGACTGACAGAGGGCGGAAAGAGCATCGGCAACAACTCAACAAACTGCGGAAGATCCTTGGGGTGTGGCATCTGCGGCCGCCACCGAGGAAAGGCCAGCGCCCCAATGTGGAAACAGCGCATGGCAGAAGGACGCAGATGGCCACCAACCCACGTAAGGCACCCGGCTTCGGCTGGTGCATCCGTCCACAGGACAGCACTGAGCACAAACGGCAGAGGCCCCAGGAAACAGGTTCCAGCTCCACAGGAAAGCTTTCTAAAAATCACGAGTGAAGGCCAGAATACGCACATACCAGGGAGGCGGCCCCGACGCCAGGGAGGAGGAGGAGGGACACGCGCCGTGCAGAGCCCTGCACCAGAGCCAAGCGGACAATCCGGCCTTGAAGACAATAGACCGCACAGATCCCCATTCTGTGAAATTCTAGAAAGGGCCCACCCACGACGGCACAAAACCGCCAGCCCGGCTGCCTGGGGCTGTGGAGAGGGCGTTGAGGGAGCAGGGCAGGACGGGCCCTTCCCAGGGAAGGGGGCACGTGGTTTCATCCGATCGCACTCAACGCCAGAACACTTCTTTGGGTGACTATCACCCATGACCTCAACAAGCAGGGTGGCGACCATACACACAGCTGGACGGGGAGGGACCCCTGCCCCAGCAGCCCAGCGGCGACAAAACACAGCAAAACATGGTAAGAGTGGCCTGGGCCGGGCGCAGTGGCTCACACCTATAATCCCAGCACTATGGGAGGCCGAGGCGGGCAGATCACAAAGATTAAGACCAGCCTGGCCAACACGGTGAAACCCCATCTCTACTAAAAATACAAAAATTAGCCGGACATGGTGACAGGCACCTGTCATCCCAGCTGCTTGGGAGGCTGAGGCAGAAGAATGAGAAGAATCGCTTGAACCCGGGAGGTGGAGCTTGCAGAGAGCTGAGATCGCACCACTGCACTCCAGCCTGGCAACAGAGCGAGACTCCATCTCAACAAAAAAAAAAAGAAGAAGAAAAAGAAGAGTGGCCTGGAAGCCCCGCGTGCAGCTCTAAGCAGCACCGAGGAACCCGAGCAGGCCTGACGCAGCCCTGGAGATGCCCAGCAGCACGGAGGAGGCCAGTTCTGCCCACCAGGAACCGCGCTTGGTGAGTCCGTGTCGTGCAAGAATCCTGTGAGGGCACCACACAGCACTGGCATGGGGGGACCTCTCTAAACAAATCCAACCACAGCCACGCCACTCAGCTCCTCACTCTTTTCCTGTGGAGAGGGGCGTCCCGCAAGTGAGTATGAATGCGGCCGGGAAGGGGCACGGTCCCCAGAGAGTCCACGAGAGACAGGGGGATTTCCCTAGCTCACCCTGCCCCGCCGTGCGGTTCTCAGAGGCATTTAAACCACCACCGAACACGGGAACAAGTCACAGCCGCTCCTACAGAACAGGACACAGAGGCCGAGACTTCTGAAGCCTGGGTGGGTGCCACCAACTGCCTGGCGAGGCCACAGAGCCCGCCGGGATGACGCAGACCCGCAGAGACACCAAGGCGGGAGGAGACACCGCAGGCCGGGAGAAAAGGCGTCCCGCGGTCCACCACCCCAAGAAGGGAGCCGGGCCAGGTGCCGACGGCCAGGCAGTGATCCACACGGTCTCCGGCCGGGGTATGAAGGTCCTCAAGCAGTTCCATGTGCTGAAGGTTTAACTGTCCTGTGAGCTGTCACCGCCCCACGAGCTCAGAGGACGGCTCAGGGCAGCCCAGCACATAGCACGCCCTTAGGCGGGACTGACACCGACGCCTCCAGGCTGGGCAGCTTTCAGAGGACAGCTCTCATCAAGCTCCAAGTCACCTGTGAGGGCCAAACACACACACCTCATTTCCACCCACCAGAGAGAAACGCCGGAGGCTGCCCTGGGCCTCCTCGCATGCTCAGCCTCTGAGGAACGACAGTGGGGGGCAGCGGGGGCAAGGAAGGCCCCGCATGGGGAAGGACAGCTCCACAGGCCACCCTGGAGCCCTCCCCCAGGGCTCCGGCCACCCTGTCCTGCTGTGGAGAAGCTCCCGGCCTGGCCCTGCCTCCCCGAAGCCCTGTGTGGTCCGGCCAGGTGGACGGGGCCTCTTCCCTGCAGACACACACTTCACTTCTCCCACGCCCATCTCTCCTCAGGGAAAGAGCAAGGATGCAGCTTCTCCTCACCCCCAAGCTGCTTTCTGAAACCTTGCGGGGACAGTCCTACAAGACTGAGAGGTCTGAGGCTCTGAGTCCCTCTCTCCACTTCCAGAACGCGGACAGGCACATTCAGTCAGGCCTGGGCTGTGTCTGCACCCTGGAAGAGTCCCTGTCATGTCCCAGGACTGTCTCCCACCCCGGTTGTCCTGGTCGGCCTGACAGCGGCTAACACAGGGGACCCCGACTCAACCCCACATCCGAACCGCCCCTCCCAGGATGGTGACACAGCAGCACGTCCTGTCCTCCCAGGGTGTCTGCCTCTGTGTACTGCCTGCTTTGGGTCCTGGGGCTCCTGACGGCTGACCTGGGCCCCCCAGCCCATTCACGGCCACGCGCTTACATGCTACACCTGCCTCATCTAAGGAGCCCTCGGGGTTCAGATCCAGAGGCTGACAGCCTCACTCTCCCCTGGGGAGGCAACAGGGGCTATATAAGGAGCACCAAGGGCAGGATGACCCTGCTTCCAGGAGTTCAGTGCCGGGACTCTCCCGCAAACATCACCCACCACACACATCAACACACTGGCACCAGCGTCCCATAAAGCAGTGAGAAACGGAAACACAACGGACCAACTCGGTCCCACCGGAGGCCGTCCAGGAGCCCCTCGGCCAAGTCCAACACATCCCACACTCGGTATCGGCGACATGAAGCAGACGTGCAGGATGCACTCAAGTCCTCGGAGGGCACAGCCTGGTGGGGGGATGGAGGAGGAGGTGGCGGAGGAGGATGAGAAGGAGGAGGAGGAGGAGGAGAAGGAGAAGGAGGAGGAGGAGGAGGAGGAGGAGGAGGAGAAGGAGGAGGCGGAGGAGGAGGAGGATGAGGAGGAATCCGCCTCACTAAGAGGGCACAGCAGGACGGATGGAGAAGGACAACGAGGAATCCGCCTCCCGGGATGCACAGCAAGTTGTTGGTTCCGTCCTGCAACGCTAAGAAGATAAAAAGGGCTACAAAGAGTGACCTGAGGTTGTCTTTGGTACCCCAACCGCAGTGAACAACTCAAGGCCATTGCCTTCAAGGCCTCGTAAGTGAAACTGGGTTTTCATCCTACGGTTTTTTGTTTTGTTTTAAATCTGGCCATCACCATCAACCCTCTACTTCATTTTGTAAACGTAGCCTCAACCTAAATACAAACTTGCAAACGGCCAAGGCATTCTGCTTGTTTCAGTGGGATATGTGAACAGCGTGTGGAAGAACAGGTGGCTCTTCAGGAAAGGCGCGGTCCTGGGAACCGGCAGAGATCACGTCAGACCATGATGCATGACAGGAAAGCGAACATAAACACGCATATTCTGCTGCATCTCAAACAGCCACTCACGCAGGTCCTCACGTGCACAGCTGCACACCCACAGGCATGCACACACACCCATACGTGCACACACACACAAGTACACACACAGGTTCACAGGCACACAAGCATGCACACAGGCATATGTGTGCTGTGTGCACAGATGCAGAGGAGCACACACAGTGGGCACACATGCGTACATACGCACACAGGTACACACATGCACACAGGTACGCGAGCTCACAGGAACGTGTGCACACATGCAGAGGCACACGGGCACACATGCGTCCACAGGTACGCACACGAGCTCACAGGCACGTGTGCACACAGAGGCACACACACGTGGGCACACATGCATACATATGCACACAGGTACACGAGCTCACACACATGCACGTGTGCACAGACGCAGAGGCACGCACATGGGCACACATGCGTATACATGCACACAGGTACACACACGTGCACACAGGTACACACACGTGCACACAGGTACACACGCACTTACAGGCATGTGTGCACAGACACAGAGGCACACACACGGCACACATGCGTCCATATGCACACAGGTACACACGCGCTCACACACATGTACACACACAGGCACGGGTGCACAGACGCACAGGCACAGACAGGTGGGCACACGTGTACATACGCACACAGGTACACACATGCAGGCGGGTACTCACAGGCATGCATGCACACACACAGACACGTGTGCACAGACGCAGAGGCACACACGGCACACATGCGTCCATATGCACACAGGTACACACACGAGCTCACACATGCACACAGGCACGTGTGCACAGATGCACAGGCACACACAGGCGGGCACACGTGTACATACGCACACAGGCACATGCACGCGGGTACTCACAGGCACGCATGCACACAGACACGTGTGCACAGACGCAGAGGCACACACACGGCACACATGCGTCCATATGCACACAGGTACACACACGAGCTCACACATGCACACACACAGACACGGGTGCACAGACGCACAGGCACACACATGGCACACATACGTACATACAAAGGACACACACCCGTTCACAGGCACACGTGCTACAGACACACATGCCTGCATGCACACAGGTACACACAAGCTCACAAGCACACACACACAGGAATACATGCATGCACACGCACACGAGTCCGGGCACACTCCCAGGTGCTGGACACCAGCGCCGAGGGCCCGCTCCCGCACAAGGTACCTTTCCTCCGCGCGCTGCCTCTCCTCCGCTTCCTTCTCTCTGCGCTTTTGTTCTTCTCTTTGCTGCTCCAGTTCCTGAAGCTTCTGCCTCTCCAGCTGCCGCTTCTTAATGGACGCATCACTCAGGTGTTTGGTCGAATCAAAAGAAACCTTTAAAAGCAAAAACCAGTGGGAGACGGCCTTCCCCCAAAGCCCCCTAGACACACGGCCAGGCGCCCCCTCCCGCCCTCTCCCAGGCCGCAGGGCCGAGCGTCCTCAGAGCCTCAGCGCCCGCTCACCACTCACGTCCGGTGCAGACCCAGACACTGGGACCCAGAAGCCAAACCCATCCCTCCAAGTCACCATCAGTGGCTCAAGACGTAGCTCATCCCATGGAGTTACGAGGAACACCAACGACCCCTCGCCACTTACTGGACGCAACTGACGCGCCACCGCGGCAAGACACGGTGCCCCTTCCGCTACCCGGCTCCACCATTTCCTGTGGCCACAACCACCCCGGGGCCTCCTGCCCACGCCCACGGGGCACATCTTAAGGCCACAAAACCTCCTCCAGGAGGCTGGTTCATTGGTCACCGCGAAGCCAACACGGGTGGAAACACACGAGGCAAGGCCGGGCGCGGTGGCTCACGCCTGTCATCCCAGTACTTTGGGAGGCCGAGGCGGGCAGATCCCGAAGTCGGGAGTTCGAGACCGGCCTGGCCAATACGGCGAAACCATCTCTATTAAAAATATAAAAATTAGCCGGGCGCGGTGGCACGTGTCTGTAATCCCAGCTACTCGGGAGGCTAAGGCAGGAGAATCGCTCGAACCCAGGAGGCGGAGGTTGCAGTGAGCAGAGATCGCGCCACTGCACTCCAGCCTGGGCAACAGATCGATACTCTGTCTCGAAAACAAACAAACAAACAAACAGCACATGAGGCGTAAGGGAACGTTCATCCCTAGTTTCAAGGAGCATTCTGGGAAGGCCAGGCTCTCTTGGTTCCGATACGGTTCAAATCCCTGTCACAGTTCCTGAGGGTCCAACCCTCACCTACTATACATCTTCCTTAAGATACCGAATTTCCAAAACCACAGCACGGACCCCCTACTCGACCTCACACCGGTGTCTCTGAAATCTGACGGGCACGGGGCTGTTGCTGTCATTTTACTCAGGCGAGGTCCCCACAGCCTCAGCGGTGTGGCTGGGAGCCATCTACTGACCGTGCTGGAAGGAAGCCGCGCGAGGGAGGAAGCGTGTCTCGGCACCCAGGGCTCACCTTGATGTTGCAGGCCACGGCCTTGCCGTCCTCGCCCTTGTACATGAGTTTCATCCCGCGCAGGGCGCTCATGGCCTGGATGAAGCCCACGTACTCGCGGTACTGCACGTAGGCCTCGAAGTTCAAGTGCCCCCCGAAACTGAAGGTGTGGAAGTTGCGGCCCGTCATCTCCTCCCGGTAGGGGTCCAGCATGGGGATGTCCACGTTCCGGATCTCCCCGAACTTCTCAAACACCTTGACTAGGACGTCCTCGCTGGGCTTCTCGGAGCCCGACTCCTTCAGCGCGAACCACTTGCAGGGCAGCCCCTCCAGGTGGATGGTGTCCGGCCGCTCCCCCGGCAGGGTCTCGTTCATGTCCTTCGCGTCGCGGAAGAAGGAGTCCCAGTCGTGGCGGGTGGGGAAGTCGATCTTGAACTCGGCCGCGCGCACCTTCAGGATGTCGGAGAAGCCGCTGAGCTTGATGGTCTTGCCGTCCAGGCAGGCCAGGAAAGACTTGACCAGGCTCTTGTTCTCCACCTCCCCCTCGAAGCGGATGAAGTCCATGGTGCTCTTGGAAATACGCAGCGTGGAGAACTGGTGGTTGTGCACCATGCCCTTCAGCCTCTCCATCACCTCCCAGTTGGAGATGGACTTCCCCGGCTGCTTCAGCTGTGGGAGCGCCACGCTGATGGTCATCTTGGTGATGGGCTTCAGGTACAAGCCGTACGCGGGGCAGAGCTCCACGGCCTCAGACGTGTCGTGCACGATGGTAGCCGCGGCCATAGCCTCCGGGACCTTGGGCCTGAAACAGAAGACGCAGACGGTCAGCGTCGGGCCCCCCGGCTGCCCCGCCCATGAGGAGGGGCCACACCGGCCGGCACGTTGGGACTCGGAGAAGAGAAACGGCAGTGTCTCTCTGCCGTGTCAGAGACTCTGGTTTCTACTTTGTGAAAAGCCATCTCAACGGAGATTTTTACTTTTTGAAATCATTAAGAGTACACTAAAGGGGAAAAAGCCGAGCTGAAGAACAGGTTCGTGTCGAAGCCTCGGCCAGCACTCCCTGACACCCTACATCCAGCACCCAGCAGCTCCCAAGGCCTGCAGACTAGGAAGCTGAGCACGACCAGGCCCCTCATGCAGGTCAAGCACGGAGGGGGAAGCTACAAGCGCCTAGCTCCACGGGAAGGTGCAGAAAGACACTGGAGGGAAGGGAAGGGGCCAGGGAGAGCGCAGCTGCAGGCATCTGGAAAGGCTTTGTGGAGGGGGCCGCGGCCCTGTACTTGCACTGATAAAACAGGAAGTCTCCGGCTAGGAAAACAAGCCAGAACCATGAACCCTAGTCATCTCCCCGAAGGCCAGACGTATCCCAGCTTTAACCCACTCAAAGCCAAAGAGTGCAAAGGAACTTTCCACAAGTTGGGGTCCAGAGTCCCCCACCTGCGCCTTCTTCCTCCACCCACCCACCTTCTTGAACCCACCTCTTCCCTACTGAGCTGACAGGCAAGCCACTTCCTGACGGCCAACTCCAAGCAGAGAAAGAAGTTTCGCTCACAGAAACCTAAACATCCCAGGTGACCGCCTCTGGCCCCGCCGCCCACCACATCAATCTGGAGGCTTCCTGCCAGGCCCAGGAGACGGCCTCCTCGCCCAAGCCCGAGGTGGGAGGCGCGAAATCAGGGAGGGAGGGTGGAGAAGCTACCAGAAAAGGTCAGTGGGGCACAAGGGAGGGGCTCCAGCCTGGGCAGAGACCCGTGAACCCTCCCCCCAGGACCCAGGCGGCCCCAACGACGACACCACCGAGGACCCCTCCCCACGGTGGCCTCCAGCGCCCCCCGACCACCCCGGGACAGCTGGTGGCCCAACCCCCAGTACCTGGCACTGCCCCTGGTCTTCCCACCGACCGCAGCCCCCCAGCATAACCTCGGGCTGCCCCTGGTCCCCCCTGAAAGGCCCCCCGCATTCTCAGGCCCTCGGCCACTCGGTACTCCGCGCCCCTCGGTCACCGCACTCCTGGATGAGCCCCAAAGCCCCCGCCTCCGAAACCCCCGGACAGCCCCTGGCTTCCCAGTCCAGACCTGGGAGCGACCGCAGCGCCACGTCCGCGAGTCCCAGGCCTCCCACTCTCCCGCTCGCCCAACCCTGGGGACCCCCATCCGGCCCCCCGACCTCCCAGCCCTCCGAGATCGCTGCAGGCCTCAGCTCCTCCGGTGGAGTCCCCGGAACCGCTCCAGCCCCCACCCTTACTTCCACGGACCCCCGACCCCGACCGCAGACCTCCCCAGCCCCCGGGTCCCCCGTACGGCCCCCGGCGCTCTCAACCCCCGAGGCCACCCCACGCCCCCCAACCCCAGCCCGGTCCCCTCCGAGACCCCGAGGCCCCGCCCCCGGCCCCGGCCCCGCCCCCCAGGCCCCAGCCCCGCCTCCCAAGCCCCGGTCCCCCGGGCCCGGTCCGACCAGCGAAGCGTTCGCCAGGCTCGGGCGGCACGGGGGCGGCACTCACCTGCGCGGGGCTCCGCCTGCGTCTCAGGCCGCCGCCGCCGCTGGCCCAAGCTCCCGCCGTCCCCCGACGACCCCCGGACAGGCGCGGCCTCACCACCCGGCGCCGCCACCGTCCCCTGGAGGCGCCTCCGACGCCGCCACCGCCGTCGCCGCCCGCCCTCTGTGACGCATTTCCGCTTCCGGCGCGAGGGCTCGCGGAAGCGACCGCGCGGCGACACCGGGTTTCTCCTTCTGGCCCTGGCCCCGCCCTGGAAGGCGGGACTTCCGGGAGCCCGGCCTTTTGCAATGCGCGTGCGCCAGTCCCCCCCCCCCCCCCCCCCCGCCCCTCCGCCATGCTGCCACCTGCCTGCGGGTAACCAGGGGACGTACCTGGGCCAGGGTCTGTGGTCATCGCCCTTAAGCCAAACAGGACGGGGGGGTCGGTGTAGGGTCTAAATTCCAATTATAGAGTCAATATATTTAATAAAATTCTGAAACATAATAGGATCCTGTAACGGGATTCCATACTAGACTTGCAAATTGTGTGTAATATATTTCAATAATATAATTTATGTATAAATTAGATATCATAGTCTATGACGTAATTATAGAATTACATATTATACATTGTTAGTGAAGTATTAATTTGTTAATTATTAATTGTATTAGTAATAGTTATTAACGCATACCATTACATAATGTAATTATGAAATAATAATGACAACTTTTAATGGTATTATGAAATTAAGATAATTTGTATTGTGATTATGAAACAAATGATAATTTGTAATTATAAAATAATTTATGTAATTATGAAATAAATGATTATGTAATTTAAAAGTAAATGATAATCTAATGTAATTATGAAATAAATGCTAATGTATAATATAATCGTAAAATTTATAATGTAATTATGAAATGATAATCTATAGTGTAATTATGAAATAACTGACAATATCTAATGAATTATGATCATTTATAATGTAATTATGAAATAATAAATAACAATTTATAATGTAACTATAAAATGATGAGGCCAAGTGCGGTGGCTCACGCCTATAATCTCAGCACTTTCGAAGGCCAACGTGGGCAGATCACAAGGTCAAGAGTTCAACACCAGCCTGGGGCCAGGCATGGTAGCTCACGCCTGTAATCCCAGCACTTTGGGAGGCCAAGACGGGCGGATGATGAGGTCAGGAGATGGAGACCATCCTGGCTAACACGGTGAAACCCCATCTCCACTAAAAATACAAAAAAAAAATTAGTGGGGGGGGGGTGGCGGGCACCTGTAGTCCCAGCTACTAGGAAGACTGAGGCAGGAGAACGGTGTGAACCTGGGAGGCAGAGCCTCCAGTGAGCGGAGATTGCATTGCACTCCAGCCTGGGCAACAGAGCAAGACTCCGTCTCAAAAAAAAAAAAAAAGACCAGCTTGGGCAGCATGGTGAAACCCCGTCTCTATAAAAAGACAAAAAACTAGCCGGGTATGGAAGTGGGTGCCTGCAGTCCCAGCTACTCAGGAGGCTGAGGCAGGAGAATCACTTGAACCCGGGAGGCGGAGGTTGCAGTGAGCCGAGATCACGCCACTGTACTCCAGCCTGGGCGACAGAGCAAGACTCCATCTCAAAAAAAAAAGAAAGAAAGAAAGTCTGGATTGTCTCATGCATGTAATCCCAGGACTTTGGGAGGCTAAGGCAGAAAAAGCCCAAGGGTTCAAGACCAGCCTGGACAACATAGTGAGACCCCACTTCTAAAAAAAAATTTAAAACTAGCCAGGCATGGTGGCATGTGCCTGTGGTCCCAGCTACTTGGGAGGCTAAGGTGGGAAGATTACTTGAGCCCAGGAGTGTAAGGCTGCAGTGACCTGTGATCACACCATTGCACTGTAGACTGGGTGACAGAGGGAGACTGTCTCTAAAAAGATGAAAAGTAAAACTAGGCTGGGCACGGTGGCTCACCCATATAATCCCAACAATTTGGGAGGCCAAGGCGGGCGGGTCACCTGAGGTCATGAGTTCAAGACCAGCCTGGCCAACATGATGAAACCCCCGTCTCTACTAAAAATGCAAAAATTAGTCCTGCGTGGTGCTACCATACTGGCCTAATTTTTGTATTTTTAGTAAAGACAGGGTTTCACCATGTTGGCCAGGATGGTCTCGATTTCTTGACCTCGTGATCCACCGGCCTCAACCTCCCAAAGTGCTGGGGTTACAGACTTGAGCCACCACACCCAGCCTCCTCTCCTCTTCTCATGAGGACACCTGTCTTATTAATTATGGGCACACTGTTCTACACTGTGACCATATCTTTCTCAACAGACAGCCTCAGGCTACATGGCTCATCCCAGGAAGATCAAACGTTGGCCGTGATGAAAGATGGGACCTGGGTGGAGATCCCTCCTCCATTGTTTGTGGGTAAGTGACTCAACCACTCTGAACCTCTGTTTCTTCTTCCTTTAGATGGAGAGAGAGTGTTTGCACGGTTGCAATGTCCAGAAGCCTAGGTCAGATGATGGATGGACGATGAGTTTGGGTCGAGAGGGCAGAACACAGCCAGGAGTGACTGCTGGGATGCACAGAGAACAAACAGTGGAGATACATACTGGACAGGAAGGGCCAGGCGTGGTGGCTCACACCTATAATCCAATCACTTTGGTAGGGCGAAGTGGGCAGATCACATGAGGTCAGCAGTTCGAGACCAGCCTGGGCAACATAGCGAAAGCTCATCTCTACTAAAAATACAAAAATTAACCGGGCGTGGTGGCTCACGCCTGTAATCCCAGCACTTTGGTAGGGCGAGGCAGGCGGATCACTTGAGGTCAGAAGTTCAAGACCAGCCTGGGCAACATAGCGAAAGTTTGTCTCCACTAAAAATACAAAAATTAACAGGGTGTGATGGCTCACACCTGTAATTCCAGCCCTTTGGGAGGGCGAGGCAGGTGGATCACTTGAGGTCAGCAGTTCCAGACCAGCCTGGGCAACATAGCGAAGCTCGTCTCCACTAAAAATACAAAAATTAGCTGTGCGTGGTGGCTCACACCTATAATTCCAGCACTTTGGGAGGCCGAGGCGGGTGGATCACTTGAGGTCAGCAGTTCGAGACCAGCCTGGGCAACATGGTGAAACTCCATCTCTACTAAAAATACAAAAATGAACCGGGCGTGGTGGCTCACACCTGTAATTCCAGCCCTTTGGGAGGGCAAGGCAGGTGGATCACTTGAGGTCAGCAGTTCCAGACCAGCCTGGGCAACATAGCGAAGCTCGTCTCCACTAAAAATACAAAAATTAGCTGTGCGTGGTGGCTCACACCTATAATTCCAGCACTTTGGGAGGCAGAGGCGGGTGGATCACTTGAGGTCAGCAGTTCGAGACCAGCCTGGGCAACATGGTGAAACCCCATCTCTACTAAAAATACAAAAATGAACCGGGCGTGGTGGCTCACACCTGTAATTCCAGCACTTTGGGAGGCTGAGGCGGGCAGATCACTTGAGGTCAGAAGTTCAAGACCAGCCTGGGCAACATAGCGACAGTTTGTCTCCACTAAAAATACAAAACTTAACAGGGTGTGATGGCTCACACCTGTAATTCCAGCACTTTGGGAGGCCGAGGCGGGTGGATCACTTGAGGTCAGCAGTTCGAGACCAGCCTGGGCAACATAGCGACAGTTTGTCTCCACTAAAAATACAAAACTTAACAGGGTGTGATGGCTCACACCTGTAATTCCAGCCCTTTGGGAGGGCGAGGCAGGTGGATCACTTGAGGTCAGCAGTTTGAGACCAACCTGGGCAACATGGTGAAACCCCGTCTCTACTAAAAATACAAAAATTAGCTGGGCATGGTGGCTCACACCTGTAATTCCAGCAGTTTGGGAGGCTGAGGCGGGCGGATCACTTGAGGTCAGGAGTTCAAGACCAGCCTGGGCAACATAGCCGGACCCTGTCTCTACAAACAATACAAAAATTGGCCTGATGTGGTAGCACGTGTCTGTGGTCCCAGCTACTTGGGAGGCTGAAGTGGGGGCATTGCTGGAGCCTGGGAGGTCAAGGCTGTAGTGAGCCGTGATTGTAGCGCTGCACTCCTGTCTGGGCAACACAGTGAGACCCCATCTGAAAAAACATGAGACGGCTACCTCAGTAGTGGCTCACACCTCTCATTCCATCACTTTGGGAGGGCGAGGCAGACGGCGAAACCCCGTGTCTACTAAAAATACAAAAATTAGCCAGGCGTGGTGGTGTGTGCCTGCAATCCACCACTTTGGGAGGGTGAGGTGGGCGGATCACTTGAGGTCAGGAGTTTGAGACCAGCCTGGCCAACATGGTGAAATCCCGTCTCTACTAAAAACACACACACAAAATCATAAAAAGAATTAGCTGGGCGTGGTGGTGCATGCCTGTAGTCCCAGCTGCTCCAGAGGCTGAGGCAGGAGAATCGTTTGAACCCGGGAGGCAGAGGTTGCAGTGAGCCGAGATCACACCATTGCACTGCAGACTGGGTGACAGAGCGAGACTCCATCTCAAAGAGACAAAAACGGCCGGGCACAGTGGCTCATGACTAATCCCAGCACTTTGGGAGATCAAGGCAGACGGATCACGAGGTCAGGAGATCGAGACCATCCTGGCTAACACAGTGAAACCCCATCTCTACTAAAAATACAAAAAATTAGCCGGGTGTCGCGGCGGGTGCCTGTAGTCCCAGCTACTCAGGAGGCTGAGGCAGGAAAATGGCGTGAACCCAGGAGGCGGAGCTTGCAGTGAGCCGAGATCACGCCACTGCACTCCAGCCTGGGTGACAGAGTGAGACTCCATCTCAAAAAAAAAAAACAGAGACAAAAACAGCTGGACATGGTGACTCACGCCTATAATCTCAACACTTTGGGAGGCCAAGGCGGGTGGATCACCTGAGGTCGGGAGTTCGAGACCAGCCTGACCAACAGGGTGAAACCCTGTCTCTACTAAAAATACAACATTAGCCGGGTGTGGTGGTGGATGCCTGTCATCCCAGCTACTCAGGAGGCTGAGGCAGGAGAATCACTTAAACCTGGAAGGCAGAGGTTGCGCTGGGCAACAAGAGGGAAACTCCGTCACACACACAAAAAAGAGTGGGTTCTGCAGGGGACAGAGGGCCACTCTCCCTTCCCATGGGCTGCTTTGAAAGGCACTTGTCTTCCAGAAACGATACAGCACATACAAATCAGGTTCTTTTTTTTTTGAGACAGAGTCTCACTCTGTTGCCCAGGCTGGAGTGCAGTGGCAGAATCTTGGCTCACTGCACCCTCCACACCCTCAAGCTTAAGCAATTCTCTGCCTCAGCCTCCGGAGTAGCTGGGATTACAAGCGCCCGCCACCACGCCCAGCTAATTTTTTTGTATTTTTAGCAGAGACGGGGTTTCACCATCTTGGCCAGGCTGGTCTTGAACTCCTGACCTTGTGATGCACCTGCCTCAGCCTCCCACAGTGCTGGGATTATAGGCGCGAGCCACCGCGCCCGGTCACGAATCAGGTTCTCGACAGACCAGCTGCAGGGAGTTGAGCAGGATCTTCCTAAAATTCTTGTTCACCACTAAACTCATTTAGAAGTACAGACTTTTCATCTTTGCGTGGTGGCTCACGCCCACAATCCCAGCACTTTGGGAGGCCGAGGTGGGCGGATTGCGAGGTCAAGAGATGGAGACCTTGCTAGCCAACATGGCGAAACCGTGTCTACTAAAAATACAATTAACTGGGCGTGGTGGTCCCTGCCTATAGTCGTAGCCACTTGGGAGGCTGAGGCAGAATAATTGCTTGAACGCAGAAGGCAGAGGTTGCAGTGAGCCAAGATCGCACTACTGCACTCCAGCCTGGCGACAGAGAGAGACTCTATCTCAAAAACAAACAAAACACAACAAAACAAAATGGTACAGCCTTTCCAGAATAAGGTGGACCTGAAATGCAATGACAGGTGTCCTCTTAAGAGACAGAACAGGACACACAGAGACACAGACACAGAAGAGAAGGCCACGTGGAGACAGAGGCAGAGTCTGGAGTGTTGCGGCCACAAGCTCAGGGGTGCCTGGAGCCCCCAGGAGCTGGAAGAGGCAGGAAGGATCCTCCCCTAGAGCCTCTGGAGGGAACACCTCCCTGACACTCCTTGATCTCAGACTCCTGGTTTCCAGGACTGGCGGAACATTTCAGCCCACGAGGGTGGCGATTTCAGAAGACGACCTCAGGAAATTAATCCACTGCCAACAGCATCCCTTTTCTTCCTGTCCTCCTGCCTCCTTTCTTCCTGACACATGCTCGTCCCTTGGTGCACATTGGGAAGAAATTCAGGGATCTCGGGACACCAGGTCTCAATGGGACATAGCAAGAATGAACTGTCTGGACCGAGGGAGGGAGGGAACAAAAAGAACAAAGGGACTAAAATGGCGCATTTCCGGGTTCTTCATTGGTAACTTTCCCGGGCCGGGAACGACACGGGTCGACTGCGCAGGCGCAACCCGACCTCCCACGGAGAAAAACCGGAACCCGCCTAGCCACGCCCACCGCCCCGCCCCTGACCCGCCTATGTCCCGCCCACTGCCCGCCCACTCCCGAGCCCAGGACATAAAAGCCACTCCTGGCCGGGGTTCGGTGCGAACTTCCTCGGCCCCTGCTCCTGTGCGGATCTAGGAACCTCGCGGAGAACGCCTGAGCGACTTCCTCAGCCTCCACCGCCGGAGAGACAGGTGAACCTCACCCCTCCTTCACATTGGCTTGTAAATAAAGTTTCCTTTTACTTTGCCTACTTGCCTATTCTCTGGCATTTACTCTGGTGGTCGTCTGGAGCAAATCATGAACCACAACCACCAGTGCCAACGGAGGCTGCAGCCCTCCAGAGGTCTTCACTCACTCCTTGAGAGACTGGACCCAGCAGGGGCCGAAGGGAATGCTCTCCTTGATTAGAGCAAAATAAACAAGAAGGGGCCGGGCGCGGTGGCTCACGCCTGTCATCCCAGCACTTTGGGAGGCCGAGGAGGGTGGATCACGAAGTCAGGAGTTTGAGACCAGCCTGGGCGAGATGGTGAAACCCCCGTCTCTACTAAATATACAAAAAAGTAGGCGGGCGTGGTGGCAGGTGCCTGTAATCCCACCTACTCGGGAGGCTGAGGGAGAGAATTGCTGAAATCTGGAGGGGCGGAGCTTTCAGTGAGCTGAGATCGCGCCACTGCACTCCAGCCTGGGTGACAGAGTGAGACATCATCTCCAAAAAAAATAAACAAATAATAAATAAACCAAACAAACAAGAAAGGCCGGGTGCAGTGGCTCACGCCTGTCATCCCAGCACTTTGGGAGGCCGAGGCGGGTGGATCACCCGAGGTCAGGAGTTCGAGACCAGCCTGGCCAACATGGTCAAACCCCGTTTGTACTAAAAATATGAAAATTAACCGGGTGTAGTGGCACACATCTGTAATCCCAGTTACTCGGGAGGCTGAGGGAGAGAATTGCTGAAATCTGGAGGGGCGGAGCTTTCAGTGAGCTGAGATCGCGCCACTGCACTCCAGCCTGGGTGACAGAGTGAGACATCATCTCCAAAAAAAATAAACAAATAATAAATAAACCAAACAAACAAGAAAGGCCGGGTGCAGTGGCTCACGCCTGTCATCCCAGCACTTTGGGAGGCCGAGGCGGGTGGATCACCCGAGGTCAGGAGTTCGAGACCAGCCTGGCCAACATGGTCAAACCCCGTTTGTACTAAAAATATGAAAATTAACCGGGTGTAGTGGCACACATCTGTAATCCCAGTTACTCGGGAGGCTGAGGCGGGATAATCGGTTGAACGTGGGATGCGGAGGTTGCAGTGAGCCCAGATGGTGCCAGGGCACTCCAGTCTGGCAGCAGGGCATGACTCCGTCTCAAAACAAAAACAAAAAACCACAACAACAACAAAAACAAAAATATAAAAACAAGAAGAGTCCACAGCACATTCCTCAGACATTCATCCTCATTGCCTTTGCTCCAGCTTCTTCCGGGAGCATCTAGAAGATCTGGAAGCATCCAGAAGATCTGGAAGCATCTAGAAGATCTGCATGCGTCATCCCTCTTGTCTGTTGCTGACTTGAGGCCTCTTGAGGAGCTGCTTTCTGTGACGTCTGTGAACTCCTCTTGGATCCTCTGCATCTCTTCACCTAAAAATGGAGAAAAAGGTTTTCAGCTGCTTTGGGTTGACCTGGATGAATGGGAGGAATTTCTGCATGATGCTTCTGAGGTGGGCTGTGTCCCTGAAAAATCTATTATTATTATTATTTTTTGAGATAGAGTCTTGCTCTGTTGCCCAGGCTGGAGTGCAGTGGTGCAATCTCGACTCACTGCAAACTCTGCCTCCCAGGTTCAAGCGATTCTCCTGCCTCAAGCCCCCAAGTAGCTGGGATGACAGGTACGCCACCACGCCTGGCTAATTTTTGTATTTTTAGTAGAGATGGGGTTTCACCATGTTGGCTAGGCTGGTTTTGAACTCCTGACCTCCAGTGATCCACCTGCCTTGGATTCCATAAGAACTAGGATTATAGGTGTGAGCCATGGTGCCGCCTGAAAAATCTTTCTTTCTTTCCTTTTCATTTCTTTCTTTCTTTTTCTTTCTTTCTTTTTCTTTCTCTCTCTTTCTCTTTCTGTTCCTTCCTTCCTTCTCCTTTCCTTTCCCTCCCTCCCTCCCTCCCTTCCTTCCTTTCGTTTCCTTTCCTTTCCTTTCCTTTTCCTTCCTTCCTTTCCTTTCCTTTCCTTCCTTCCTTCCTTCCTTCCTTCCTTCCTTCCTCCTTCCTTCCTTCCTTCCTTCCTTCCTTCCTTCCTTCTTTCTTTCTTTTCTTTTCTTTTCTTTCATAAAGATGGGGTCTTGCTGTGATGCCCAGGCTGGTCTGAAACTCCTGGGCTCAAGTGATCCTTCCACCTTGACCTCCCCACGTGCTGGGATTGCAGGCGTGAGCCACCATGCCCAGCCTGCAAAGTCTGTTTCTGACTCTGTCCACCTGTTCAGAAGTATGCAATAGAAATTGCCCTTTTTGCCATTGAAAGTAATTCATCGGCATTACTTTCAGTGGCAAAACCCACAATTACTTTTGCGTGGACCTAATAGAAACAGGGGAGCAGGTGCAACAAGTCTACTCCTTCATTATTTAATTGCTTGCTTCTGACTGTACCCTTTGAAGGAGAAATTCAATGGTGGTTATTGTACAACTCCCTGAACAGTGATGAACTCACAGACAATCATGAACATCTCTGTCTGCACCTTCCATCTGTAATACCTTGCCAAGACGAGGTGCCCAGGCCTGTACCCCCAGTGCTTTCAGAGGCTGAGGCCAGAGGATCGCCTCATCCCAGGAGTTCGAGACCCTATCTCTGCAAAAACAAAAAATACACAAAGTTAGCCAGGTGTGGTTGCATGCACCTGCAGTCTCAGCTACTTGGGGGGCTGAGGTGGGAGGACTGCTTCAACCCAGAAGGTTGAGGCTGCAATGAGCTGTGATGGCACCACTGCCCCCCAACCCGGGCAATGGAGCAAGACCTTTTCTGAAAACAGTAATGACAGTAATCATAAGAACCACAATAATAATCATGCATTTTCTTCCATAGACTTACAGAGGGGACACTGGTACACTTCAAAAGAAAATTCCGGCAGGGCACGGTAGCTCATGCCTGTAATCCCCAGCACTTTGGGAGGCCGCTGCAGGCAGACCGCGAGGTCAGGAGATCGAGAACAGCCTGAGCAACATGGTGAAATCCCATCTCTACTAAAATACAAAAAAAAAACTTAGCTGGGCGTGGTGGCACGTGCCTGTAGTCCCAGCTGTTCGGGAGGCTGAGGCAGAGGAATCTTCTGATCCCGGGAGGCGGAGGTTGCAGTGAGCCAAGATCGCGCCACTGCACTCCAGCCTGGTGATAGAGCAAGCTTCCATCTCACACACACACACAAAATAATAATAAAGAGAGAGAGAGACAGACAGACAGAAAGAGAGAAAGAAAGAAAGAAAATTCCAGCCCTCATCTTGCTAAATGTTGGAAGAAAGATGGAGATTTAAGGAGTACCGTCCAGAAGTCAGAGAGGAGATTTTAAGGCATGAGGATACTTGACCCGTTTGCCCAGAGCAACAACCAATGACGCTAAAAATGCAGAGTCTTTGAACCAGAGGACACTGAGGAAAGAAACATTCCACTCCGGGAAATGGGGTCATTCTCTCCACCATTGCGTGAGAGGCTGTGCAGGCCAGAGGAAGTGACAGATAAAAACAGATTTTTAACTCGCCCAACGCAACCACAAGCTCTACCTGGACGCGACCAGCTCGTGGATGACTCAGAGACTCCGCTAGACCCACGGCCATTCCATCCTTCTACAGCACGGAAGATTTCTGCAATCTGTCCCTTGAAAAATGCAGCAAGGACTTGAGAGCCCAGCCTCCCTTCAGCTTCCTTCCCCAAGCTCTCACCCATCCCCTGCTTCATATCCCCTCTCTGTCCTCCTCAGCAGACCACACCCTAGCCCAAGTCATTTTTTTATATATATATATATCAGCGTTTTGCATTTTCCTGCAAAGTGGTTATCATCAGCTGAAGCCATTTATGCTTTGCTTTTCTGCGGTGAAGGTGTCAGCATGCCCTTGGCCAGGTGCAGTGTCTCACACCTGTAATCCCAGCCCTTCTTTTCTTGGCTGATATTATTTAATTAATTGATTGATTGATTTTGAGGTAGGGTCTCATTCTCTTATCTATTTCTTTTCTTGGCTGATATTGGGAGCCTGAGGCGGGAGGATTACTTGAGGCCAGAAGTTCAAGGCCAGTGTGGGCAACATGGCGAGACCCCCCCCATCTCTACAAAAGAAGAAGAAGGAAAAAATGAGCTGGGCGTGGTGGCACGCACTGTAGTCTCAGCTACTCGGGAGGCTGAGGCATGAGGATCGCTTGAGCCCAGGAGTTCCAGCCTGCAGTGAACTACCATTTTGCCACTGCACTCCAGCCTGGGCAACAGAGCTGGACCCTGTCTCAAAAAAAGAAAAAAGAAAAAGAGTAACCATTCCCAAATAGGCATCTACCTCTTTTCTTGGAAGGATTGCTGGAGCCCAGGAATTTAGGACCAGCCTAGGCAACATAGCAAGACTCCGTCTCTTTTTTTTTTTTTTTTTTTTGAGACGGAGTCTCGCTCTGTGGCCCAGGCTGGAGTGCAGTAGCCGGATCTCAGCTCACGGCAAGCTCCACCTCCCGGGTTTACGCCATTCTCCTGCCTCAGCCTCCCGAGTAGCTGGGACTACAGGCGCCAGCCACCTCGCCCGGCTAGCTTTTTTTGTATTTTTTAGTAGAGACGGGGTTTCACCATGTTAGCCAGGATGGTCTCGAACTCCTGACCTCGTGATCTGCCCGTCTCGGCCTCCCAAAGTGCTGGGATTACAGGCTTGAGCCACCGCGCCCGGCCAAGACTCCGTCTCTTAAAAAAAAAAAAATACAAATTACTCAGATGTGATCATCTTAAGCGGGCTTTGGCCCCCCCGGAGGGTCCAGCAAGGCAATTTATGGTGGGCGTCTTGGGACATGCAGTATCAGTTTCAACCTCCAGGAGGGGCTGGAGAGTAAAGCTCAGTGCCAGAGGCAGAAAGTGGTGGGGACCCAGGTAAAACTCCAGACACTTGAGGTTCTGATAAGGCTTCTTGGTGGGCACGACTTGACCTCTGTCATCACACATTGATGCCAAGAGGAGGGAACAGCACCCACGAGTCCTTCGGGAGAGGACAATAGAAGCTGTGGGTCTCAGTTCCTCCTTGACTCTCTTCTACATCTCTTTGCTTGGCTGATATTACTGAATTAAATTAATTAATTCATTGACTTTCATTCCCTGTGTCTTAGGCATCTCTTTTCTTGGCTGATATTATTTAACTTCATTAATTGATGCATGGATTGATTTTGAGGTAGGGTCTCTGTTTTATGCATCTCTTTCCTTGATGGATATTATTTATTTAATAATTGATTGGTTTCGAGCAGGGGTCTCACTCTCTCATACATCTCTTTTCTCGCCTGCTATTATTTAATTGATTGATTGATTTTGAGGTAGGGTCTCTGTTTTACACGTCTCTTTACCTGGCTGATATTATTTATTTATTTAATTAATTGGTTGGTTTTGAGCAGGGTCTCGATCTCTCATATATCTCTTTTCTTGGCTGAAAGTATTTAACTTATTAATTGATTGATGGATTGATTTTGAGGTAGGGTGTCTGTTTTATGCCTCTCTTTCCTTGACGGATATTATTTTCAATTTAATAATTGATGGGTTTCGAGCAGGGGTCTCACTCTCCCATACATCTCTTTTCTCGCCTGGTATTATTTAATTGATTGATTGATTTTGAGGTAGGGTCTCTGTTTTACACGTCTCTTTACTTGGCCGATAGTATTTATTTAATTCATTGGTTGGTTTTGAGCAGGGTCTCGGTCTCTCATACATCTCTTTTCTTGGCTGATATTATTTACTTTAATTAATTGACTGATTTTGAGGCACAGTGTCATGCTGTCTTAGGCATCTCTTTTCTTGGCTGATATTAATCGATGATTGGTGTTGAGGCAGGGTCTCACTCTCTTGTATATTTTTTCCTGGCTGATATTACTTAATTTAATGAATTGATTGATAGATTTTGAGGTAGAGTCTCTGTTTCAAGCATCTCTTTTCTTGGCTGATATTATTTAATTAGTTCATTCATTGATTGATTTTGAGTAGGGTCTCACTCTCTTATCCATTTCTTTTCTTGGCCAATATTATTTAATTAATTAATTCACTGATTGATTTTGAGTAGGGTCTCACTCCCATTCATTTCTTTTCTTGGCTGATATTATTTAATTAATTGATTGGTTGATTTTGAGTAGGGTCTCACTCTCATCCATTTCTTTTCTTGACTGATATTATTTAACTCAATTCATTGATTGATTGTGAGGTAAGATCTCACTCTGTCTTAGGCATCTCTTTTCTTGGCTGATATTGATTGATCGGTTGATTTTGAGCAGGGTCTCACTCTGTCTTAGGCATCTTTTTTCTTGGCTGACCTTATTTAATATAATTAATTTTGTGGCGGAGTCTCACTCTCTCATACTTCACTTTTCTTGGCTAATATTATTTAATTAAATGAATTAATTGACTTTAAGGTAGGGTCTCTGTTTCATGCATCTCTTTTTTTCCAGATATTATTTAATTGATTGATTGATTGATTGATTTTTGAGCCAGGGCCTCACTCTGTTACCCAGGCTGGATACAATCACAGCTCACTACAGCCTCAACCTCTGGGGCTCAAGCAGTCTTCCCAACTCAGCCTCCTGAGTAGCTGGGATGACAGACGTGCACCACCATCCCTGGCTAATTTTTTATTTTTTTTGTAGAGATGAGATCTCGCTCTGTTGGCCAGGCTGGTCTCAAAACTCCTGGGCTCAAGCGATCCTCCCACCTCGACCTTCCAAAGTGTTGGGATTACAGGCATGAGCCGCTGCGCCCCGCTTGGCTGATTTTAATTTATATCTATTTGGTATACTAAGACTTTAATCACAAGCACAGTGTTTTCCTGACTTCTTGTGAGTCGTTCTAGGCAATTATTCACCCTAAAGGTGGTCACTGGGAGCCTACAAGTTTTAGCCACCTGTTCTGAAAAGAGGGTGCTTCCCAGGACCCCTGAATTAGAATTTGCAGCTGGTGACCAAAGTAAAGGGAATTGGTAGGGACTGCAGAAATATAGAATTATGCATTTCACAGGTACGTGATTGCTCTGGGGCCACCCTAACAATGTACCTAAAGCTCAAGGGTTTAGGACAACAGACATGATTTATCTCACAGTTCTGGAGACCGGAAGTCTGAGATCAAGGTGTGGGCAGGATCGGGCTCCCTCTGGAGGCTCTAGGGGAGGATCCTTCCTGCCTCTGCCAGCTCCTGGGGACTCCAGGAGTACCTGAGCTTGTGGCCGCATCGCTCCAATCTCTGCCTCCGTCTCCATGTGGCCCTCTCCTCTGTGTCTGTGTTTCCTCCTCTGTCTCTTAGAAGGACACGTGTCACTGGATTTAGGGCCCACCCTACTCCAGGATGATTTCATCTCAAGACCCTTCACTTAACCACATCTGCAAAGACCCCCTTTCCAAATAAGTTCTCATTCAACAGGGGATAGGATTAGATATATCTTTTGGGGGGACGAGATTCAACCTATTATGGTGAGTAACTGGAGATTGTGGAAACAAGTTAAAAAAAAAATGGCCTTAATCAAACAAAGATCTTAGAACCAAGCATGGGGCTTTCATTTGGAGATACAGAGTCCTAGGGTGGTAGACAGGAGAGACAAGCCATCCCATCACTGCAGATGACCTGGATGTCTCACTCATGTGTCTGTCACTTTATTCACCCATTCATCTATCCACCCACCCACTCATTCAGCCCATCATCAACCTGTCAATCTGTTCATCTGTTTGTCCACCCATCCACTCATCCGTTCGTCCGTCCATCCATCCATCCATCCATCACTCTATTCATCTATCCACCCACCCACGCATTCAGCCAGTCATCAGTCTGTTCAGCCATTTATCCACCCATCCACCCATCCATTCATCCATCCATCCATCCATCAATCCACCCACCCATCCATCCATTTACCCACTCATCTATCCATCCATTCATCCACCAATCCATCCACCTATTCATCCATCTATCTATACATTCCCCATTCAGTCAATCACCAGTCTACCTGTCAATCTGTTCATCCATCTACTTATCCACCCACCCATTCGCGCCCCATCCATCCATCTAGTCACCCATCCATTTATTAACGCATCCATCCATTAATGTACCTGCCCATCCATGCATTCAACCACCCACTTATCCATCCATCCATCCATCCATCCATCCATCCAACCATCCAGTCACCCGTCCATTTATTTACCCATCCATCCATTAATGTACCCACCCATCCATTCATTCAGCCACCTGTCTCTCCATTCATCCATCCATCCATCCAGTTACTCATCCATTTATTCACTCATCCATCCATTAATGTGCCCATCCATCCATCCATTCACCCACCCATCTATCCATCCATCCATCCATCCATCCAGTCACTCATCCATTTATTCACCCATCCATCCATTAATGCACCCACCCATCCATCCATTCACCCATCCATCCATCCATTTACCCACCCATCCATCCACTTACCCACCCATCTATCCACTCATCCACCCATCTATCTATACATTCCCCATTCAGCCATTCGCAAATCTACCTATCAGTCTATTCAACCATCACTGCAAGTGGCTGGATGACTTCTCTCTGCTGTCTGCCATCCCTTGGCCACAAGCAAAAAAGGGAAAGTCCGAGTCCAGCCTCATTCACAACATCATAAGAATCAAATACCTTCCGCAAGAAGTAACAGAGGCTACTACCAGGTTTATCTGTGATAACTGGTGAGGTTGATACTAAGTGATTGGGCAGAAAATTTCATTGAAAACATAGCCTGCTGAGAAAATGCTGCTTTGTGGTGTGGGATGCAGTTTCCAGGAATTTATTAAATGTTGATGCGACAATGATATTTCAAGGAGATATACCACTGCACATCAGCACGTTATCGCCCACGTGAAGACCAGAAAAACAGACGTTGTAAAGATCAGATAAAACAGAAGCCTCAAACAGGAAATAAAGATACAAAACGAAGATACGGGAGTGGGCCTCCTCCTTGAGGAAAATGACTTCCTTGCATTGCTTCTCATGCAACGGCCCTTCCCTTTTCTCCTTAGAGTAATTGAGGTGTAATTCAGAAAAGTGTGTACGATGCCAGGACAGGGCGAGCCACCGTACGCAGAGCAGGTCATGCAGGGAACGAATCATCTGGAAGGTCCTAGGGGCAGAGGAGAAAGAGAGAGAACCAGGACTGTGGTCCTTATCAAGGTGCCTCCAAGGAGTGGGGTCTTCCATCGAGAGACTCCTAGGCAGGGCCCAGTACTGTGAGGTCAGTGATCAAAGGCCTGACCCTCAAACGTGGGGACTCTTCTCCTAGAGCTGCACCGTGAGGTAGGAGGTGGAGGGTTTTGCAAAGATTGAGAATCCCGGGGACCAGATCTCTAAACTGGAATCCAGTGTCAGAGATCTTGGTTCTGCCACCTTTATCATATCCATCCATCCATGCTTCCATCGGTCAGTTCATCTGTTCGTGCATCTATGCAACCATCCACCCATTCAGCCAGTCATCAATCTGTCAATCTATTCATCTATCCTAGTGCAGTGCTGTGATCTTGGCTCACTGCAACTTCTGCCTCCCTGTTTGAAGCGATTCTCCTGCCTCAGCTTCCCAAGTGGCTGGGACTACAGGTGTGCACCACCACGCCCAGCTAATTCTTATATTTTTAGTAGAGATGGGGTTTCACCATGTTGGCCGGGATGGTCTCCATCTCTTGACCTTGTGATCCACCTGCCTTGGCCTCCCAAAGTACTGGGATTAGAGGTGTGAGTCACCGCACCGGCCTAATTTTTGTATTTTTAATAGAGACGGGTTTCACCGTGCTGGTCAGGCTGGTCTCGAACTCCTGACCTCAGGTGATCTGCCCGCCTAGGCCTCCAAAATGCTGGGATTACAGGCATAAGCCACCACGCCCAGCCTATAACAACTATTTACATAGTATTTATATTATATTAGGTGTTATAAATAATCAACAGATGATTTTAAGCATATAGAAGGATGTGGGTAGGTTATATGCAAATACTACACCATTTTATATCAGGTACCTCAGCATCCCTGGATTTTTGTGTCCTCAGGTGGGTTCCAGAACCAATTTCTCAATGTTACTGAGGGATGACTGGATTCATAGCTACTAATATATATATATATATATATATATACATAAAAATATTTGAAACATAAATTTATCTCATGTATACATATACCATATGAGATATATGCATCTACCATATATGCAAATATATTTGCAATGTTAATTCATGTCACGTATACATATATCATATACAGTATCTACCATATATAGTATATTTACAACATAAAGTTATACCATGTATCCATCTATTATAGCATATGTACGTGTGTACCATATATGTTATACTTGCTACATAAATGCATCTCATATATACATATATCATATATAATATCTACCATAGGTAGTATATTTACAACATAAATGTATCCCATGTATACATCTATTATGGCATAAGTACATACCTACCATGTCTGTAACATTTGCAATATAAATTTGTCTCATATATAAGTATATCATATATATCTACCATATTATGTTATATTTGCAATATAAATTCATCTCCTATGTGTGTATAATACATATTTACCATATATGTTATATTTGCAACATAAATGCATCTGATATATATATACATATATCATATATAATATCTATTATATGTGGTATATTTACAACATATATTTATCCCATGTGTAGAAATATAGCACATATATCTACCATATACATTATACTTGCAACATAAATTCATCTGATGTATACATATACTATATAGTTATATATCATATACATGCATATCATGTATCAGTAATAACCATATATGTTATACTTGCAACATAAATTCATCTAATGTATACATATACTATATAGTTATATATTATATGCATGCATATCATGTATCAGTAATAACCATATATATTATACTTGCAACATAAATTCATCTGATGTATACATATACTATATATTCATATATTATATACATGCATATCATGTATCATGTATAATATCTACCATATATGTTATATTTGCAACATCAATTCATCTATATATAAATATATCACGTATATAGCTACCATATATGCTATATTGCAACATACATGCATCTCGTGTATACATATATTATATATACAGATCTCCCATATATGGTATATTTTCAATGTAAATTCCACAAAGAGAATAAAGCAGAAAGAATAATCAAAGAAATAAGAGAGAAAATTACGTCCACACTGAATAACAGCATACAAACAAAAAGCCCTTTAAGTATCTTCATGAAAAGATACCCCTGGAAATTCCTGAAAATGTGTTTAAATATTAAAGATAAATCACAACCCGTAATGCCCAGGAGAAATAAGCAGATTATTTTACACAGCAACCAACCGTCAGACATCGACAGAACAAAATCACCGAAGGCCTGAAGCAATAAAAACAAAATAACTGTATGGAGGTTTGTTTAACGTACGAGCAGCTGTATATATTTAATGTGTACAACCTGATAACTTTGGAAAAAAGACACATCCTTCCAAGGCGGGCGGATCACGAGGTCAGGAGATCGAGACCATCCTGGCCAACACGGTAAAACCCCGTCTCTACTAAAAATACAAAAAATTAGCCGGGCGACGTGGCGGGCGCCTGTCGTCCCAGCTACTCAGGAGGCTGAGGCAGGAGAATGGTGTGAACCCGGGAGGCGGAGTTTGTGGTGAGCCGAGATGACGCCGCTGCCCTCCAGCCTGGGTGACAGAGGGAGACTCCGTCTAAAAAAAGAAAAAAAAAAAAAAAAAAGACATATCCTTGAAAGCCCTACCACTCCCGATGTCATAAACATATCCATCACCTCCAAAAGATTCCTCTTCCTTTTCAATATGATGATGATGTATTTTTATTATTGTTGTGATAAGAACACTTCACATATCATCTATTCTTTTAGCCCGTTTTTATGTATACAGTTATGTTGACTCTAGACACTGTATTGTATACAGTACATCGTTTTGATGGGGGGATATTTCCCTCCCCAAAATCTTACACTGAAAAATCTGTCCTCTTAGAGGTGTGTACTTTCAAGGATGCAAATATGTTTTTCATATTCCCCAACTCCTTTTTTTTTTTTTTTTATTTTCAGAGAGGGAGTCTCCCTCTGTTTCCCAGGCTGGAGGGCAGTGGTGCGGTCCTAGCTCACTGCAGCCTGGAACTCCTAGGCTCAAGCCATCCTCCCACCTCAGCCTCCCGAGTAGCTGGGACCACAGGTGTGCACCACCGCGCCTAGGTCCCCTTTTGGGGGTGGGGGGCGGCGGGAAAAAAAGTGACTTAAAAGTAATTCCATCCAGTACTGCTTGAGAATAGGAAATCAAGGCTGCAGTGAGCTAGGATAGTACCACGGCACTCCAGACTGTATTTAAAAACACAGAGACTGTGTTTTTAAAAGCACAACAGTCTGGGCGCGGTGGCTCACACCTGTCATCCCAGCACTTTGGGAAGCCAAGACGGGTGGATCACGTGAGGTCAGGAGTTCGAGACCAGCCTGACCAACATGGTGAGACCCCCCCCCCCCACTAAAAATACAAATATTAGCCAGGCGTGGCGGTGCATGCCTGTAATCCCAGCTACTCAGGAGACTGAGGCAGGAGAATTGCTTGAACCCAGGAGAAGGAGGTTGCAGTTATAGAATGAGACCATCACTTATCCTGCTGTCCTTCCCAGCTTTTCCCCGTCTCCCCTTTTCCCTAGTTTATAAGACAGGAGAAGCGGGAGAAAGCAAAAAGTTGGAAAGAAACAGAAGTAAGATAAATAGCTAGATGACCTTGGCACCACCACCTGGCCCTGGTGGTTAAAAAAATAATGATAATATTAACCCCTGACCAAAACGACTAGTGTTATCTGTAAATTCCAGACATTGTATGAGAAAGCACTGTAAAACTTTCTGTTCTGTTAGCTGATGCCTGTAGCCCCCCCCCCCGTCACGTTTCCCACGCTTGCTTGATTTATCATGACCCTTTGACATGGAGCCCATAAAGTTGTAAGCCTTTAAACAGGCCACGTATTTCTTCTTCAGGGAACTCAGCTCTTAAGACGCAAGTCTGCCGACGCTCCCGGCCGAATAAAAAACCTCTTCCTTCTTTAATCCGGTGTCTGAGGAGTTTTGTCTGTGGCTCGTCCTGCTCCACAGTGAGCTGAGATTGTGCCATTAGCCAGGCGTGGTGGTGCACGCCTGTAATTCCCCAGCTACTCGGGAGACTGAGGCAGGAGAATTCTTTGAACCCAGGAGGAGGAGGTTGCAGTGAGCTGAGATGGTGCCATTGCACTCCAGCCTGGGCGACAAGAGGGAATCTCCACCAAAAACACACAAAAAACAGCCAAAGTAACTCCCGCCAAACCAGAAACGAATGAAATTAATAAATTAAAATGAGGAAGCTGTGGTACAAAATGATTGGCAGTTAACCATAAACCATAAGAAGGTTCCTAAAAAATGTGTTCAAGGCACAATGTATTAAAATATACACTATAGTAACATTCTACGTATTCATTAGTATCAGGGCAATGCATTCTAAGACAAAACGTATTTTTAGAGTAGAGTTTGGAAATAAAAGATGTGAAACGCTGAAATAAATACAGACTGCGGCAGCATCGGAGAGAAGGAGAGGCAAGGAAGCAAGCCACACCATCGTCAATCCTTATCTCAACCCATGCAAATAAAGAGTTTCAGTTTTCACCATAACGTTTCGGAAAAAACTGAGTTTTATACAGTTATCTTTGCTGCCTATGTCACTATTAGCAAAGAAACGTTGCTGTTTTGTAGAATGCTACCATAGTCATTCCTGAAAAACAATTCAAGCTCGTGGAGCGTTATCCATAGACCGTGTGCCACGAGGTACATGATTCTGACGATGACATGCAAGCAGGTTGTCTTCGTCCTCTTGTGTTGCTGTCGCAGAGCACCACAGCCTGGGCAGCCCATCAAGACAGACCTCTGTGTCTCTCAGCGCTGGAGGCTGGAAGTCCAAGATGAAGACGTGGCTCATTCACTGTCGGGTGGGGACCCGTCTCCTGGTTCATACATGGTGCCTCTTCTCTCTGTGTCTCACGTGGTGGAAAGGAGCGATGGACGTCTCTTTTATGACAGCCTCACGACCTCGTCGCCTCCCCAAGCCTCCTAACATCTTCTTGGTGGTGGTTACATCAAGGTGGGAACTAGGGGAAGACACTGACATTCCGACCACAACAAAGCTCCACTGGAAGAGGTAAGGCTGCTCATGGACTTTCCCAGCCACACCCTCAGCCCCAGTTTTATATTATTATTATTATTATTATTATTATACTTATTATTATATTATATATTATTATCTTATTATAGTATATATTATTATATACTTATTATTATTATACTTTAAGTTCTAGGGTACAGGTGCACAACATGCAGGTTTGCTACATATGTCTACATGTCCCATGTTGCTGTGCTGCGCTCGTTAACTCGTCATTTAAATTACGTATATCTTCTAACGCTCTTCCTCCCGTCTCCCTCCACCCCACGACAGGCCCCGTTTGTGTAATGTTCCCCGCCCTGTGTCCAAGCGTTCTCCTTGTTCAGTTCCCACCTATGAGTGACAATATGTGGTGTTTGGTTTTCTGTCCTTGCGACGGTTTTCTGTCCTTGCGACAGTTTGCTGAGAATGACGGTTTCCAGCTGCATCCATGTCCCTGCAAAGCACATGAACTCATCTTTTTTGGGGTTTTTTTGTTTTTTGTTTTTGTTTTTTTTTGAGACGGAGTCTGGCTCTGTCGCCCGGGCTGGAGTGCAGTGGCTGGATCTCAGCTCACTGCAAGCTCTGCCTCCCGGGTTTACACTATTGTCCTGCCTCAGCCTCCCGAGTAGTTGGGACTACAGGGGCCCGCCACCTCGCCCGGCTAGTTTTTTTGTATTTTTAGTAGAGACGGGGTTTCAACATGTTAGCCAGGATGATCTCGATCTCCTGACCTCGTGATCCGCCTGTCTCGGCCTCCCAAAGTGCTGGGATTACAGGCTTGAGCCACCGCGCCCGGCCGAACTCATCCTTTTTTACGGCTGCATAGTATTCCATGGTGTCTGTGTGCCACATTTTCTTCATTCAGTCTGTCAGTGATGGACATTTGGGCTGGTTCCAAGTCTTTGCTATTGTGAACAGTGCCACAATAAACATACTTGTGCATGTGTCTTTATAGCAGCGTGATTTATAATCCTTCAGGTATATGCCCAGTCATGGGATGCCTTCAGCCCCAGTTTTTCTCCACGTGTTCTTGTTACAATCCAAAGAAAGGTGGAAAAAAAAGAGAACCAGAGAACAAAACAAGCAGACAAAAGGGAGATGCTGATGCAGAGGACGTGATTGCAGAAAAGCGTGATCACCGTCAAAACACTACACAATTGCAAATATTACTGTAAACACTTTTTGTATTGTTTGGTTTTAGAGTCAGGGTCTTGCCCCATTGCCCAGGCTGAAAAGGAGTGGTGCAATCTCCGCTCACGGTAGCCTCTACCTCCTGGGCTCAAGCAATCCTCCTACCTCAGGCTCCTGAGTACCTGGGACTACAGGCATATACCACCATGTAGGGCTAATTTAAAAAAAAATTTTTTTTGTAGAGATGGAGTCTTGCTATCTTGCCCAGGATGGTCTGAAACTTCTGGCCTCCAGCTATCTTCCTGCTCTGACCTCCCGAAGCACTGTGATTACAGGTGTGAACCACTGCACCTGGCACTATAAACATTTCTTTCTTTCTCTCTCTTTCTTTCTTTCTTTCTTTCTTCTTTCTTTCTTTCTTTCTTTCTCTTTCCTCTTCTTTCTTTCTTTCTCCTTTCTTCTTTCTTTCCTTCTTTCTCTTTCTTTCTCGTTCTTCTTTCCTTTTCTTTCTCTTTCTTCTTTTTTCTTTCTTCTTTCTTTCTCTTTCTTTCCTTTCTTTCTTTCTTCTCTTCTTTCTTTCTCTTTCTTTCCTTTTCTCTTCTTTCTTTCTCTTATCTTTCTTTCTCTCTCTCTCTTTCTGTCTTTCTCTCTTTCTTTCTTTCTTTTTTTTTGAGATGGAGTTTCACTCTTGGTGCCCAGACTGGAGTGCAATGGCACGATCTTGGCTCACTGCAACCTCTGTCTCCTGGGTTCAAACAATTCTCCTTCCTCAGCCTCCTGAGTCGCTGGAATTACAGGCATGCACCACCACACCCGCCTAATTTTGTATTTTTAGTAGAGATGGGGTTTCTCTATGTTGAACAGGCTGGTCTCCAACTCCTGACTTCAGGTGATCCACCTGCCTTGGCCTCCCAAAATGCTGGGATTACAGGCTTGAATCACTGCACCTGGCACTATAAACATTTATTCTTTTCTTTTCTTTTCTCTCTCTGTCTCTTTCCTTCCTTCCTTCCTTCCTTCCTTCCTTCCTTTCTTTCTTTCTTTCTTTCTTTCCTTTCTTCCTTTCCTTTCCTTCCTTCCTTCCACTCTTTCTCTCTCTCTCTCTCTCTTTCTTGATGGCATTTTGCTCTTGTTACCCAGGCTGGAGTCCAATAGCACGATCTCAGATCACCGCAACCTCAACCTCCCGGGTTCAAGGGATTCTCCTGCCTCAGCCTCCTGAGTAGCTGGGATGACAGGCGCCTGCCACCACGCCCAGCTACTTTTTGTGTTTTTAGTACAGACAGGGTTTCTTCATGTGGGCCAGGCTGGTCTCGAACTCCTGACCTCAGGTGATCCACCCGCCTCAGCCTCCCAACGTGCCAGGATGACAGGCGTGAGCCACCACACCCAACCATATTCTTTTCATTCATTCCTGGAAAGCTGACTTTGGAGATGTCATAAATCGAAACCTTATACAACTTTTAGTGTAACATAACTGAGATCTTTGATGAAGTAAAAAAATACCCAACTCCTAAAGAGTTTTATTTAAAAAGCAACAGAGGTATTCACAGCGACTTTTCAGAATTCAGAAAAGATTCAGGAAGGATGTTTTGAAGTCAGCCTGTCATGGGCTCCCCCAGGGGCAGGGTCACCTGACCAGGGTAAGTAGAGATGAGAAGGGCAATCTCAATTCACAGGTTATGAATACATATCAATACTCCTCTGTAACTTGTATGTCCTGCACCAGACTTGAAAAAACAAATGGCTCTTTAACAACCTCTGAAAAATCTGTTTTCCCCACGGCACTGAGGAATGCACCTGGTACTCTTGTTAAAATTGCATAGTCTCCTCATTTTTTTTTTTTTTAAGTGTATGGTGGTGGGTGCCTGTCATCCCAGCTACTTGGGAGGCTGAGGCGAGAGAATCGCTTGAAACCAGGAGGCAGACGTTGAAGTGAGTTGAGATCGCGCCACTGCGCTCCAGCCTGGGCAACAAGAGTGAAACCCTTTCTCAAAAACAAACAAACAAAAAAACAAAGCAAAACAAAACAAAAAACTGTTTGCCCCACAGCATTGAGGAATGCACCCCATTCTCTTGTTATAATTGGATTATCTTTTTTTTTTTTTTTTTTTTTTTTTTTTTTTTTTTTTTGAGGCGGAGTCTCGCTCTGTCTCCCGGACTGGAGTGCAGTGGCCGGATCTCGGCTCACTGCAAGCTCCGCCTCCCGGGTTTACGCCATTCTCCTGCCTCAGCCTCCCGAGTAGCTGGGACTACAGGCGCCCGCCACCTCGCCCAGCTAGTTTTTGTATTTTTAGTAGAGACGGGGTTTCACCGTGTTAGCCAGGATGGTCTCGATCTCCTGACCTCGTGATCCGCCCGTCTCGGCCTCCCAAAGTGCTGGGATTACAGGCTTGAGCCACCGCGCCCGGCCCTTTTTTTTTAAGTGTATGGCAACCGGGCACAGTGGCTCACACCTGCAACCCCAGCACTTTGGGAGGCCGAGGCACGTGAATCACCTGAGGTGAGAGGTTCAAGTCCAGTCTGGCCAACATGGTGAAACCCCATCTCTACTAAAAATACAAAAATTAACCGGGCTTGATGGTGGGTGCCTGTAATCTCAGCTACTTGGGAGGCTGAGGCATGAGAATTGCTTGAACCCAGGAGGCAGAGCTGAGATTGTGCCACTGCACTCCAGCCTAGGACACAAGAGCAAAACTCTGTCTTGAAAGAAAAAGAAAGAAAGAAGGAAAGAAGAAAGAAAGAAAGAGAGAAACAGAGAAAGAGAGAAGGAGAGAAAGAGAGAGGGAGGGAAGGAGGGAGGGAGGGAGGAAGGAAGGAAGGAAGAAAGGAAGGAAGAAAGAGAGTATGGGCCAGGCACAGTGGCTCACACTTAATAATTGCAGCACTTTGGAAGACTGAGGTGGATGAATGACTTGAGCCTAGGAGTTCAAGAACAGCTTGGGCAACAAAGTGAGATCCTATCTCTATAAAAAAATACAAAAATTATTTGGGTGTTTTGTGGTCTGTGCCTGTAGTCCCAGCTACTCGGGAGGCTGAGGCGGGAAGATCGCTTGAACCCGGGAGGTCAAGGCTGCAGTGAGCCAAGACTGCATCACTGTACTGCAGCCTGGGCAAAAGAGTGGGCACATCTTCACAAGGTGGCAGGGGAGAGAGGGAAACAGAAAGAGAGAGAGAGAGAGACCACATGGAAACTATCAAACACTTTTTTCTTTTCTTTCTTTTTTTTTTTTTTGAGACAGAGCCTTGCTCTGTCACCCGGGCTGGAGTGCAATGGCACGATCTCAGCTTACTGCAAGCTCCGCCTCCCAGGTTCATGCCATTCTCCTCCCTCAGCCTCCTGAGTAGCTGGGATTACAGGCATCCACCACCACGCCCGGCTCATTTTTTGTATTTTTAGTACAGATGGGGTTTCACGGTGTTAGCCAGGATGGTCTGGATCTCCTGACCTCGTGATCCACCCACCTCAGCCTCCCAAAGTGCTGGGATGACAGGCGTGAGCCACCGCACCCAGCCATTTTTTTTTTTTTTTTTTTTTTTTTTGAGACAGAGTCTCGCCCTGTTGCCCAGGCTGGAGTGCAGTGGCGTGATCTCGGCTCACTGCAACCTCCATCTCCTGGTTTCAAGTGATTCTCCTGCCTCAGCCTCTGGCGTAGCTGGGAGTACAATGGGATGGATGGATATATATATATATATTTTGTTTGTTTGTTTGTTTGAGACAGAGTGTTACTCTGTCACCCAGGCTGGAGGGCAGTAGCATGATCTCGGCTCACTGCTACAGAGATTGGGCTGAGGTAGGAGGATCGCTTGAGCCCGGGAGGTCAAGGCTGCAGTGAGCTGAGACTGCACCACTGCACTGCAGCCTGGGCAAAAGAGTGAGATCCTGTCTCCAAAAAGAAAGGCATACATTGCTTTGCAGGTGCCAAGCTCTAGGGCCCAAGTGCCCGCCAGTCCCTCATCTACTGTCCTGACAGAGTCTCTGAATCCCTGAAGCTCAGCTGCTGTCCCTGGTTGCATTTAGAGATGCAACCGGAAGAGGCAGCCGAATGTCCCACCTGCTGGATGTCTTTATGACAGTAACCCCCAGTGCTGGGTACCTGCAGCTGTCTCTCCGCTGCGACTCATGGGACCCCACTGTCTCCGTCCTCTTTACAAGCACATCCCTTTTCCACAGTAGCACCCAGTGCTGGGTACCTGCAGCTGTCTCTCTGCTGAGAGCCATGGGACCCCACTCTCTCCATCCTCTTTTCAAGCACATCCCTTTTCCACCCCTTTGTGCCTGTTTGGGGTCTCTGCACACACAAATCTGTAGAGTAGCCTACAAACAATACTGCATTCTTGTAAGAAAAACTAGGCCGGGCGCGGTGGCTCACGCCTGTCATCCCAACACTTTGGGAGGCCGAGCCAGGCGGATCACAAGGTCAGGAGATTGAGACCATCCTGGCTAACACGGTGAAACCCCATCTCTACTAAAAATACAAAAAATTAGCTGGGCGAGGTGGCGGGCACCTGTGGTCCCAGCTACTCGGGAGGCTGAGGCAGGAGAATGGCGGGAACCCGGGAGGCGGAGCTTGCAGTAAGCTGAGATCGCGCCACTGCACTCCAGCCGGGGCGACAGAGCGAGACTGTGTCTCAAAAAAACAAAAACAAAAACAAACACAGCATTCAACTTTTCTGTAGTGTTACTGCGGGGATGAACTCGCCCAAACAATGGGGACACAAATGTCTTGATGCGTACATAGCAAGGAACATCGGTGGCCTGGGTTTGTAGCCCAGACACCATCTGGGAATCTGGGTTGGTTACTCAAACTGTCCCTGTAAATCGGAGACACCGCAGCATCCTCCAGCAGGTACAGGGATTCAGGGAGCTGCCTGGTGGGTCTGTGGAATCCACCCTTTCCTCAGATGGGTATGACGGGGAATAAGCGAAGGGTGACCCTCCTCAGGAGGCCGGCAACGGTTAGGGGCTGTCCGTGGTAACCTGTGCTGCGGTACAGGACAGAGACATCCCTGGGAACTCAGAGGGAAACTCTACCCAGATGGTCTCCAGTGTCTTCACTCACTCATCCCCTAATTCAAAAGATGATGAAGGCAGCCACAACGGGGCATCCCAGAAAGGATGTGGGGAGAGGGGGTTACCCAACAACACACCAGCCCTGGCCCAGCTCCACCCACCAGAGGCCAGGAGCACCTCCTGCTCCAGCCGGTGGAGAGAACCAAGGATGACTCCATATTTTACTGATTGTCTCATGGGCAGCAAGATCTTCTCCAGTTGAGAACCACTTTAATACATAAGATAAGATAAGATAAGATAAGATAAGATAAGATAACATAGGATAGACAAATAGATAGATGATAGATAGATGGTAGATAGATAGATACACAGATACATAGACACATAGGTAGATAGATTAGAGATGATTGATTGATAGATAGATAGATGATAGATAGGTAGATAGAAGGATGGGTAGATAGGTAGGTAGATAGATGGTAGATGGATTACAGATACATAGATGATAGATACATAGATAGATAGATAGATGATATAGTAGATAGATAATAGATAATAGAGAATGCATGGGTAGATAGGTAGACAATAGATGGATGGATAGATAGATACTTAGAGAAATGCATGGGTAGATAGGTAGACAATAGATGGGTGGATAGATAGATACATAGATAGATGATAGAGAAATGGATGGATGGATGGGTACATAGGTGGATAAATAGATAGAATAGGGAGATAGATAATAGATAGATGACAGCTAGCTAGTAAATACGATAGACAGATAGACAGATTATATAGATGGATGGATGGATGGATGCATATGTGAATGGATGGAATGGTAGATACACAGATATCTAGGTATAGATAGAAGACAGAGGTTTCCCAGCCTGTCTTCTCTATCATTGAGTGCCAAGGGGCAGGAAGGTGGGCGTCTCTCTTGGTCTGGGATGCAGAGGCACAGATGGGGACATGATAGATAGATAGATGATAGATAGATGGATGGATAGATAGATACACAGATACATAGACACATAGGTAGATAGATTAGATAGATGATAGATAGATACATAGATAGATAGATGAATGGATGCATGGATGGATGCATAGATGGATGGATGGATAGATGGATGGATGGATGGATGGGTGGATGGATGGATGGATAGATGGATGGATGGATGGATAGATGGATGGATGGATAGATGGATGGATGGATGGATGGATGGGTGGATGGATGGATGGATAGATGGATAGATGGATGGATGGATGGATGGATGGATGGATGGATAGATGGATGGATGGATGGGTGGATGGATGGATGGATAGATGGATGGATGGATGGATGGGTGGATGGATGGATAGATGGGTGGATGGGTGGATGGATGGATGGATAGATGGATGGAGGATGGATGGATGGATGGATGGGTGGATGGATGGATGGATAGATGGATGGATGGATGGATGGGTGGATGGATGGATGGATAGATGGATAGATGGGTGGATGGGTGGATGGGTGGATGGATGGATGGATGGATGGATGGATGGATAGATGGATGGATGGGTGGATGGGTGGATGGATGGATGGATGGATGGATGGATGGATGGGTGGATGGGTGGATGGATGGGTGGATGGGTGGATGGGTGGATGGGTGGATGGATGGATGGATGGATGGATGGCTGGATGGATGGATGGATGGATGGATGGGTGGGTGGATGGATGGATGGATGGATAAATGGATGGATAAATAGATGGATAAACGGATGGATGAATAGAAGATGGATGGACAAATGTCCAAGCCTGGGCATGGTGGTTCGCACCTGTAATCCCAACAGTTTGGGAGGCTGAGGTGGGAGGATTGCTTGAGCTCAGGAGTTGGAAGCCAGCCTGGGCAACATAACAAGACCCCATCTCTAGAAAGAAAAATTAGCTGGGCGTGGTGGTGTGTGCCGATAGTCCCAGCTACTCAGGAGGCTGAGGTGGGAGGATAGCTTTAGCCCAGGAGGTTGAGGCTGCAGTGAGCTAACAGACAGAGCAAGGCCTTGTCAAGAAAGAAGAGAAAGAAAGAAAAGAAAGAAGGAAAGAAAAGAAGAAGAAGAAGAAGAAAGAAAGAAAGAAAGAGGAAGGAAGGAAGGAAGGAAGGAAGGAAGGAAGGAAGGAAGGAAGGAAGGAAAGTAGGAAGGAAGGAAGGTAGGAAGGACAGTTAAAATGGAAATGATGTTTGATCTAACGACAAAAACAAACAAAACCACGCTCATTCCGACAGAATGAGTCAGCTGAGGAGATGTACGGTACAACACAGTGACTATAATGAGTAACATTGAATTGTGTACTTAAAAATCTCAAAGACAGACCTCAAAGACAGTGCAGTGGCTCACGCCTATAATCCCAGCACTTTGGGAGACCGAGACAGGCAGATGACGAGGTCAGGAGATAGAGACCATCCTGGCTCACACGGTGAAACCCTGTCTGTACTAAGATAAAAGCACAAAAAATTAGCCGGGCGTGGTGGCGGGTGCCTGTAGTCCCAGCTACTCACAGAATGGCGTGAACCCGAGAGGCGGAGCTTGCAGTGAGCTGAGATCATGCCACTGCACTCCAGCCTGGGCAACAGAGTGAGACCCCATCATAAAAAAAAAGAAAAAGAAAAAGAAAAATCTTGAAGACAGTGGATGTTAAGTATTCTCACCAGAAACACACAAACAGATCATGTCTGACCGGGCGGTGGGCCTGGAATCCCAGCACTTTGGGAGGCTGAGGCAGGTGGATCACTTGAGGTCAGGAATTCAAGACCAGCCTGACCAACAAGGTAAAACCCTGTCTCTATTAAAAATACAAAATTAGTGGGGCGTGGTGGTGCATGCCTTTAATCCCACCTACTTGGGAGGCTGAGGCAAGAGAATCGCTTGAACCCAGGAGATGGAGGTTGCGGTGAGGTTGTAGCTGGGACCACAGGCGCCCACCACCACGACTGGCTACTTTTTTGTATTTTTAGTAGAGATGGGGTTTCACCGTGTTGGCCAGGAAGATCTCAATCTCGTGACCTCGTGATCTGCCCACCTCGGCCTCCCAAAGTACTGGGATTACAGGCGTGATGTCTGGTTTATTTTTTTAAAACAATTTTTGTAGAGATGGGGTCTGGCTATATTGCCCAGGGTGGCCTCAAACTCCTGGGCTCAGTCTTCCCGCCTAAACCGTCTAAACTTCTGAGATGACAGATGTGAGCCACCATGCCCGACATTTTTTTTTTTCTTTTGGTAAAATTCACAGAACATAAAATTAACCTTTTATTTTATTTTATTTTATTTTATTTGAGATGGAGCCTCCCTCTGTCACCCAGGCTGGAGTGCAGTGGCGAGATCTTGGCTCACTGCAAGCTCCGTCTCCCAGGTTCACGCCATTCTCCTGCCTCAGCCTCCCGAGTAGCTGGGATTACAGGCGCCCACCACCACGCGCGGCG
Source organism: Trachypithecus francoisi (assembly GCF_009764315.1). Lineage (NCBI taxonomy): Eukaryota > Metazoa > Chordata > Mammalia > Primates > Cercopithecidae > Trachypithecus > Trachypithecus francoisi. The sequence continues at coordinate 351,991 of NW_022681451.1, read as the reverse complement.
ACTTTTTTTTATTTTTAGTAGAGACATGTTAACACGTGTTAACACGTTTCACCGTGTTAGCCAGGATGGTCTCGATCTCCTGACCTCGTGATCCGCCCACCCCGGCCTCCCAAAGTGCTGGGATGACAGGCGTGAGCCGCCGCGCCCGGCCAAAACTAACCATTTTACGGGACGTGATTCAGTGTGGCATTTAGCACATTGACAAGATTGCACAATGGTCACCGCTGTCTCTGCTTCCACACATTCTCATCATCTAAAAGGATCCTCTGTACCCATTAAGCATGAATTCCCAATCCGTGCTCCCCAGTCCCTCACAACCACAAAGCCACTCTCTATTCGTAGGGATCTGCCTGTTCTGGACATTTCATAGAAATGGAATCCTACAAAGCGTGGCCTTCTGGGTCTGGCTTCTCTCACTGAGCGTGATGTCCTCCAGGTTCATCCATGCGGCAGCCTGTGTCATTCCTTTTTCAAGGCTGCATAGCATCCCATTTTCATGGCTGCATAGTATTCCACTGCATGGCTGTGTAGTATTCCATTGCATAGATTTATCCTGCATATCCACTCCCGTGTGCATGGATATTTGAGTTGATTCCACCTTTCGGCTATTGTGTGCTGCTATGCATATTCCTAAGTGGTTCTGCCTCTTGATGGATTTAATTTAAAAACAATAAACAACCATCAGGTGTTTTCCTCCTGAGTTGCAGGTCACAGGGATGCTTGTCTGGTATCCTACAGAGTGTGGCCTTCTGTGTCTGGCTTCTCTCACGGAGCGTGATGTCCTCCAGGTTCATCCATGTGGCAGCCTGTGTCAGAACCTCATTCCTTTTTTGAGGCTGCATAGTATCCCATTTTCATGGCTGTGTTGTATTCCATTGCATGGATTTATCCTGCATCTCCACTCCCGTGTGTGCATGGTTCTGCCTCTTGATACATTTAATTTAACAAGAAGAAACAACCATAAAATGTTTTCCTCCTGAGTTGCAGGTCACAGGGACGCTTCATCAAGACCCCAGAACCGAGTCTATAAGGAAGTGAAATTGGTAGTCTGGGCCTCCTGTAGCCAGTACATTGGGTTGTTTTTTTTTTTTTTTTTTTTTTTTTTTTGAGACGGAGTCTCGCTCTGTTGCCCAGGCTGGAGCGCAGTGGCCGGATCTCAGCTCACTGCAAGCTCCGCCTCCCGGGTTCACGCCATTCTCCTGCCTCAGCCTCCCGAGTAGCTGGGACGACAGGCGCCGCCACCTCCCCCGGCTAGTTTTTTTTTGTATTTTTTAGTAGAGACGGGGTTTCACCCTGTTAGCCAGGATGGTCTCGGTCTCCTGACCTCGTGATCCACCCGTCTCGGCCTCCCAAAGTGCTAGGATGACAGGCTTGAGCCACCGCACCCGGCTGGGTTTTTTGTTCTGTTTTGTTGTCTTCAAAGATTTTAGTGCCAACCTCTGCAGAAAAACAGCACCCCTAGATGAGGAGGATCAGATATAGGGCTCGTGATGCAGAAAGTTGGAGGGTGTGGTATTTCCTCTTCCCATACCACCTTTGCAGTCAACAACGGACCTACCCAGCGCTGCAGACAGGCAGGGAGACGACCGGGTTACTCAGAAAAGCCTCCCGAGAAGGGAAAGGCAGGGTCTACACAGCCGTGGCAGGGTCCTGGCGTCCATGCCTCCCAGGGTCAGGGTTCCTGTGAAAGTGATCGTGAAGTGTGTTTGCCAGGCACTGGGTCCCAGGACGGCTCCAGTGTCTGGGTCTTTATGGCATGGATGAGAACGTGTGGCCATGTCTGTTTTCCCCACACACATTCTCTACGCATTGCATCTGGCCCTGAACACCAACTCAAGAGGGCCCTGGTAGTGCCAGCTTCCACCCTGACCCTCCCTGCAGTTGGATTTTTCTTTCCTTTCCCTCATTTGCTGGGGCTGGAACCTTCCTATTTCAGGGGAGTGTCTTAGTTTGCATGTGTTGCTGTCATGCAATACCATAGCCTATGGCCTTTATCAACAGCAGGCAGTTACATCTCGTGGTTCTAGAGGCTGGAAGTCCAAGATGAACGCGTGGCAGACTCAGTGTCTGCTGGTCTATGAACCAGTGGCTTCCTGCTCCATAGATGGCGCCTTCTTGCCATGTCTGACATGGTGGAAGGGGTGAGGGAGCTCTCTGGGGCCCCTTATTTTATTTTATTTTATTTTGTTGTCGTCGTTGTTATTGTAGTTTTTTGAGATGGAGTGTCGCTCCGTCACCCAGGCTGGAGTGCAGTGGCGCGATCTCAGCTCACTGCAGCGTCCGCCTCCTGGGTTCACACCATTCTCCTGCCTCAGCCTCCCAAGTAGCTGGGACCACAGGCACCTGCCACCACGCCTGGCTAATTTTGTTTTCGTATTTTTATTTATTTATTTATTTTTTGAGATGGAGTTTCGCTCTTTTTGCCCAGGCTGGACTGCAGTGGCGCGACCTCAGCTCACCGCAACCTCTGCCTCCCAGGTTCAAGCGATTCTCCTGCCTCAGCCTCTCAAGTAGCTGGGATTACAGGTGTCCGCCACCACGCCTGGCTAATTTTTGTATTTTTAGTAGAAACGAGGTTTCTGCATGTTGGTCCGGCTGGTCTTGAACTCCTGACCTCAGGTGATCCACCCGCCTCGGCCTCCCAAAGTGCTGGGATGACAGGCGTGAGCCACCGCGCCCGTCCTGCTGGTTTTATAAGTGTCTGACGGTTCTCCCTCCACACGCTCTCTCTCTGCTGCCACCTTATGAAGAAGGTGCCTGCTTCCCATTTGCCTTCTGCCGTGACTGTAGGTTTGCTGAGGCCTCCTCAGCCACGCAGACCTGTGAGTCAACGCGGCCTCTTTCCTTTATCAATTACCCAGTCTCAGGCCAATGTTTACAGCAGGGTGACAACGGACTAATACTGCAGGCACAGAACAGAGACCCCCATCCCAGGAAGGAGATACAGAATGCCAGGCTGGGGTTCTGTGGGACCTTGGAATGGAATCAGTCATGAGAAAGGAAATCATGCCATTAGAAGGAAACAGACTTTGGAATCCACCAGACCTTTGGGCCAATGGCATAACCATTCTGAGTGATTTTTATTATTTTATTTTATTTATTTTATTTTATTTTATTTTATTTGAGACAGAGTCTCACTCTGTCATTCAGGCTGGAGTGCAGTTGTGTGGCTCTCTGCAACCTCCACCTCACAGGTTCAAGTGATTCTTCTGCCTCAGCCTCCCGAGTAGTTGGGATTACAGGTGCGTACCACCACGCTTGGCTAATTTTTGTGTTTTTAGTAGAGACGGGGTTTCATCGTGTAGGCCAGGCAGGTCTCAAACTCCTGATCTCAGGTGATCTACCCATCTTGGCCTCCCAAAGTGCTGGGATTATAGGCATGAGCCACTGCGCCTGGCCTTTTTTTTTTTTTTTTTTTTTTTGAGACAGAGTTGTGCTCTTGTTGCCTAGGCTGGAGTGCAATGGCACGATCTTGGCTCACTGCAACCTCCACCTCCCAGGTTCAAGCAATTCTCTCACCTCAGCTTCTCAAGCAGCTGGGGTTACAGGCGCCCGTCCCAGTGCCTGGCTAATTTTTTGTGTTTTTAGTAGAGATGGGGTTTCACCATGTTGGTCAGGCTGGTCTCGAACTCCTGACCTTAAGTGATCCACCCCCTCCCCTCGGCCTCCGAAAGTGCTGGGATGACAGGCATGAGCCAGCATGCCCGGCCCTGAATGTCCTTGTAACAGGAGTGTTTGATGACAAAAAGTCCGTGCATCCAGCTGGCACATCAGAGCCCAGTAACTGTCTGTGACTGATACCACCTCACTCAGACCAGGAACGGCTCCAAAGCATCATGCCCTCAAAATACACTTGGCCTCTCATCCCGCAAGCAGCCACCAGCCTTTCGCCACAACAGCCTTGGCCCTCAGTCATGCAAGGTTAACAGGATGATGGTGCACACAGAAGGGTGAGAGAGGTCAAGCAGGTGGACATCTCATAAGACAAGGATCCCAGAGGCTCGGTGAGACCTGCGTCCCCCAAACACCCCCAGGGTGACCTGCAGTGTGGTGCCGGACAGGCAACACACAGTCACATCCATCTCCTCTGCTGCCCCCGGTTCCCAGGAAACCAGCTCAGCCCACGACGTCCATCCTTCACTTGTCTCAGAGGGACGGCTCTGAGGCAGGTCCCACAGCATCCCTCAAAGGTCTCAGCATGATGGACCCTTGGGTGGCTGTGTGGACGCCATCCAGGCTGTGTGTTTTCTTCTCTTTCTCTTTCTTTGTAGTCCCCATCTCCATCCATGCCCAGAATCTTTTTTTGTTTTGCTTTGTTTTGTTTTTTTGAGATGGAGTTTCACTCTTGTTGCCCAGGCTGGGGGGCAATGGTGTGATCTGGGTTCACTGCAACCTGCACCTCCCGGGTTCAAGGGATCCTCCTGCCTCAGCCTTCCGAATAGCTGGGATGACAGGCACGTGACACCACGTTTGGTTAATTTTTGTATTTTTAATAGAGACAGGGTTTCACCATGCTTGTCAGGTTGATCTCGAACTCCTGAGCTGGTGATCCACCTGCCTCGACCTCCCAAACTGCTGGGATGACAGGCCTGAGCCACCACACCCAGCATTTTTTTTTTTTCTTTTCCTGAGTCTAAGTTTCACTCTGTCACCCAGGCTGGAGTGTAATGGCACGATCTCGGCTCACTGCAACCTCTGCCTCCTGGGTTCAAGTCATTCTCCTGCCTCAGCCTCCCGAGTAGCTGGGATTACAGCTGCGTGCCACCACGCAGGACTAATTGATGTATTTTTAGTAGAGACAGCGTTTCGCCATGTTGGTCAGGCTGGTCTGGAACTCCTGACCTCAAGTGATCCACCTGCGACGGCCTCCCAAAGTGCTGAGATGACAGGCATGAGCCACTGCGCCCGGCCTACACCTAGGATTTTGCCTAGGGCGTGTTGCAGAAAGAGATGAGACTACAGCCCTCCGGATCCTAACCTTCCTTGTATCTGCAAAGACCCTATTTGCAAATGAGCTTCCTTTCTCACCTTCAGGGCATGAACCTGCAATTATTTTAAAGGGCACGTGAGAAGCAGCATTCAATATCCTCCCCATCCCTAAACCAACGGCTGCAAATAGAGTAACATCTCCACACCTGGCCTGCACGAATGTGCTTGGATTTGGGGACTGGCATTCTATTTCTGGGATGGTCTAGGCCACCCAGGCCTGGGTGAACAGCCCCTGAAAAATTCACGGCGTACTCGGCCCTGAAACGTTGCATATGCAGCAGAGAAGCTGGTACAATGGCTCGGCCCCCACCGCAGCTCCAGGCCGCCTTGTCTCTCTCTCCCTTGCGTGGGCACCTTGTGAGGGCAGAGCTGCCAACAGCCAGGAACCTACCTGTCAACAGCAGGCTTTACAGGACCCCCCTGGAAGCAGGCAGCCTGGTTTCCCAGGGCAGATGTGGGGACCTGGCCAGGGCTGCTATTTCTGTCCGTCTCTTCCTCCAGGGCCTGTCAGTTTTCCGTTCCATCTCAACATCAGGCCCTCAGCTCTCCTGGGACGTGAACGCATCCTGTTCCTGCTTTCCTTCAGAGAAACAGCCCCAAATGACCTTACAGCGGTCACTTAACCCACCGGGGTTCAGCCGGCATCCTCAGATCAAGCTCAGATCGGCTCAGACACCTTCAAATGCCATGTCAGAGAGATGAGCGCATTTTTCCTTGCAACCTGCAACCCGGACTCACAAAACACGATGCATGGTCCCCACGAGATGCAGAAATGAGCCTGACTTATCCACATCGGTCTGTAGCACCCGGCCTGAAGGTCTGTAGATGCCTCACAGAGAGGTCAAGCAGGTGGACAGCTATGCACAGCCGTCGCCCCAGAAACTAAGAGGGAATTCCTCCTGCCCGATGGGCTTTCAGCTGTGACATTGGTCTCCCTAGGCCTTCAGCCTGGAACTCACACCCTCAGCTCTCCTGGGTCTCAGGCCTTCAGCCTGGAACTCACACCCTCAGCTCTCCTGGGTCTCAGGCCTTCAGACTGGAACTCACACCCTCAGCTCTCCTGGGTCTCAGGCCTTCAGACTCAGACTAGAACTCACATATCAGCTCTCCTGGGTCTCTGGCCTTCAGACTCAGACTAGAACTCACATATCAGCTCTCCTGGGTCTCAGGCCTTCAGACTCAGACTAGAACTCACATATCAGCTCTCCTGGGTCTCTGGCCTTCAGACTCAGACTAGAACTCACATATCAGCTCTCCTGGGTCTCTGGCCTTCAGACTCAGACTAGAACTCACATATCAGCTCTCCTGGGTCTCTGGCCTTCAGACTGGAACTCACACCCTCAGCCCTCCTGGGTCTCAGGCCTTCAGAGTAGCAGGGATTACAGGCATCTGCCACCACACCCAGCTCATTTCTGTACTTTTAGTAGAGACTGCAACCTCTGCTTCCCAGGTTCCAGCAATTCTCCTGCCTCAGCCTCCCAAGTAGCTGGGACTACAGGTGTCCACCACCACACCCGGCTAATTTTTGTATTTTTAGTAGAGATGGAGTTTCAGTATGTTGGCCAGGCTGGTCTCGAACTCCTGACCTCAGGTGATACAGCCACCTCGGCCTCCCACAGTGCTGGGATGACAGGCGTGAGCCACCGCACCTGGTCTGTTGTTCCCTTCTTTATGTCCGTGAGGACCCCATGTTTACCTCCTGCATCTGGCTTTCTGTCTCTGTATTAATTTGCTTTGGAGAATGGCCTCTGGCTGGATCCAAGTTTCTGTGAATGACATTATTTCATTCTTTTTCATGGCTTTCTACTATTCCATGATGTCTACGCACCCTGTTTTATTATTCTTATTATTTTTATTTATTTATTTATTTATTATTTATTAATTTATTTTTTGAGACAGAGTTTCGCTCTCGTTGTCCAGGCTGGAGTACGGTGGTGCCGTCTCGGCTCACTGCAACCTCCACTTCCCGGGTTCGAGCGATCCTCCTGCCTCAGTCTCCCAAGTAGCTGGGGTTACAGGTGCCCGCCACCACGCCAAGCTTATTTTTTTTTTTTGTATTTTTAGTAGAGACGTGGTTTCTCCATGTTGACCGGTCTGGTCTCGAACTCCTGACCTCAGGTGATCCACCTGCCTCGGCCTCCCGTGCCGGAATTACAGGTGTGAGCCACTGCACCCGCTTGCAACATACCCTATTTTCTTTATCCAATGCACGCTGGATAAGCACCCGGGTTGACTCTGTGTCTGTGCCGTTCTGAATAGTGCTGTGGCGAACTGTGAGAGTGGGTGTCCTTTTAGCAGAATGATTTCGTTTCCTGAATAAGGTGTTTTCAAACAGAAACACACATAATAAAAGGCTAGGGGCCTGAAGGATTTTTTTTGATTTTTGTTGTTGTTGTTTTGTTTGTTTGTTTGTTTGAGACAGAGTCTTTGTTGTCCAGGCTGGAGTGCAGTGGCCTGATCTTGGCTCACTGCAGCCTCCATCTCTTGGGTTCAAGAGATTCCCCTGCCTCAGCCTCCCCAGTAGCTGGGATTACAGGTGTGCACCACCATGCCCGGCTAATTTTTGTATTTTTAGTAGGGACGGAGTTTCGCCATGTTGGCCAGGCTGGTCTCAAACTCCTGACCTCAAGTGATCCACCTGCCTTGGCCTCCCAAAGTGCTGGGATTACAGGCATGAGCCACCATGCCCAGACATTTTTTTCTTTTTCTTTTTTTGAGACAGTCTAACTCTGTCACCCAGGCTGGAATGCAATGGCCTGATCTCGGTTCACTGCAACCTCCACCTCCCGGGTTTGAGTGATTCTCCTGCCTCAGCCTCCCCAGTAGCTGGGATTACAGGCGTCCACCACCATGCCCAGCTAATTTTTGTATTTTTAGTAGGGGATGGGATTTCGCTATGTTGGCCAGGCTGGTCTCGAACTCCTGACCTCAAGTGATCTGGCCCGCCTTGGTCCCCCAAAGTGCTGGGACTACAGATGTGAGCCCCCACACCCAGCTGGCTTGAGCGTTTGTACCCTGTCTTTTCCCTGAGCCGTGGTTCAAGATTCACTCATTCTTTCTGGGTGACAGATCCTTCCGTCTCAACCTCCTCCTCGCACGAACAACAGCAGCCCACCATCGCTCCTCACAAGCAAGGATGCCGGAACTCGGAACCCCGGTCCTCAGTCGTGAAACTTGCCAATCCTCAGGGAATGTTCAGGGTATGAACCTGTCCCGTCCGTGACCCACTCTCAGAGCCGGAATGGTCAGTGCCCAAGGTCTGCTGGCTTGTCACAGTCTGGCTGTGTACCAAGAGAAGTTGCCATTCGCACAGCTTTAGAATCTAAAAGGAAACGTGTTCTGGGTTTTTTTGTTTTGTTTTGGTTTGGTTTTTTTTGTTTTTTGGTTTGTTTTGTTTTAATTTCAGAAGAAACAGGAATCTGGTCACCGCTGGTGACAACATTGAGGAAAATCGTTCTCCCTCTTTTCCTCTCTAAAAAACTCTCAGGGTTTTCTTACAGGAGGGCCCCCTGGGAGCCAGTGAGAGGGAGGTGGGCGGTTAACGGTGTCATCCAGAGACCGAGCGACGTGACTCCGGCGAGCCCAGCCCTGCACACCAGTGTTCAGACAGTTACACAGGAAATTTCACAACCAGCTTCCTTTCCACCTAAGCCTGAGTCGTCACCGTGGTTGTCCGCTCGGAGGTGGAGTTCGCAGAATTTGCATTCGGAGATGGTCGTGCCAGCCGGCGGGCCACCCGGCGGGGCGGCCACCCTTGCAGCGTTTGCTGGAGAGATGGAACTGGAAGGGCAGCCGTCTGCCGCCAGCAAGCACTTTCTCAAGCACTCTGGGCGGCCAGGGCTTGCAAGCTGGTGGCTGGCCCCCTGAGTCCTGGGCTCCGAGGCACGGCCGTCGACTTAGGCCTTGGATTCCGTTACCTGGAGAACCTCCAAGCTCTCACCTGCTACTTCTGCCGCTGCTGCTGCACAGGTGAGCTGCCGGGCTGGCCGTTTCTTCTTGTTCTGTGTTGTCAAGGGAGAAGAGAGGGTCGCTGGGAGGGTCTGTGTGGGGTGAGAACACGGGGAAAGACGGTGCAAACTCCATGAGGCGTGTTCTTCTCACGCTCCAGGAGACCAGGTGTGCCAATGTGCAAATTCTCTGGGAAGGACATTTTGCAGAGCCGCTTAGCGGGGAAATGCTCACGTTTTCCAGAGATGCAAGCCACCCTTCCTCGAAAAACTCATTCCGTGAACTTTGGGAGGCCGAGGCGGGCGGATCATGAGGTCGGGAGATCGAGACCATCCCGGCTAACATGGTGAAACCCCGTCTCTACTAAAAAAAAAAAATACATTTAAAAAATTAGCCAGGTGCAGTGGCGGGAGCCTGTGATCCCAGCTACTCGGGAGGCTGAGGCATGAGAACGGCGTGAACCTGGGAGGCGGAGCTTGCAGTGAGCCGAGATCGCACCACTGCCCTCCAGCCTGGGCGACAGAGCGAGACTCCGGCTCAAAAAAAGAAAAAATAAATAAATAAAACTCATTCCGTGAAAGGCACCTCTCTTGAGGTTAACCTGAGAGAGGGTAAGCAGCTGGGGCTGCCGCTCGTAAGTCATTTATGCCGGAGGTTGCAGTTTTTTGAATGTTTTTGCAATCAGACCTTGGCAATGACCTTGAGCCGTGGGCTATAAATAACTCCCAAATACTTAGCGTTCCCATAATGGAACAGTAGGCATAAATTCAATAGGTTTCAAAGCCCTGTGGGTGCCTGGATGAGCATGGTGGCCCCTCGTCACCCCCTCGGTGCCAGGGAGACCGCAGACCCGGGTCTCACCGCCACCTCAGTCCTCATTTGTACAGGTCCACTTAGAAACACTGACTCCTTGAGCTTTCTCAGATCCGTCCCTAAAAAGCTGAGAAAAGCCAAGTCCCCACGCGCCGACCTGGTCGAGGGAGATCTGGGAATTCCCGGGCCACACACACAAGGGCCACTGCTGCGGCACTTCAGGTCACGTTTCTATGAAGAGGAACCATGGTCACGTGGCTCTGTTCCCAAAAAGAAAAGGGTTTTTTTGGGGGTGTGTGTGTGTGTGTGTGTGTGGACTCTGAAACGCGAGGCCCCTGAGTAAAAAACACCAAGGGGCTGAAGGAAGCAGGTGCATCTGACCACGCCGTCCAATCTCTCCTTCCTGTTCTGTTCCTCCTTGCATAGCCCACTTGACTTTGGCAAGCAGCAGCAGATAGTAGCATGTGTGTGTATATATATATAAATATATATAAATATATATATTATGTACTATATATAATATATAACCATATATTATATATAATTATACATAAATTATATATTATATATAAATATTATATAGAAATATAGTATATATTATATATAAATATATAAATATATATTTATAATCTATAAATAAATATAAATATCTGTATGTGTGTATATATACACATATTTGTACATATATACATATATACATACTGATAAATATATAAATATGTATATAATATACATACTGATAAATATAAATATTATATATAATATATAGTATATAAATTATATATTATTTATATATATTTATATTATTTATATATATAATTATATATTATTAATATTATATAAATTATATAATATATATTATATGATATATAAATCATATTATATATAAATATATATAATATATAAAAATATATTTTTTTTATGGCAGTGACACACGCCTGTAATCCCAGCACTTTGGGAGGCCAAGGTGGGCGGATCACTTGAGGTCAGGGGTTTGAGACCAGCCTGGCCAACATAGTGAAACCCCGTCTCTACTAAAACTATAAAAATTAGCTGGGTGTGGTGGTGCGCGCCTGTCGTGCCAGCTACTCGGGACGCTGAGGCAGCAGAATCACCTGAACCCGGGAGACGGAGGTTGCGGGCAGCCCAAGATCCAAGATCGCGCCACTGCACTCCAGCCTGGGTGACAGAATGAGACTCTGTCTCAAAAAAAAAAAAAAAAAAGGAAATTATCCCACATTGTAAAAACAGCACTTTCATTTGGGCACCACCACACAGACGCCAGTGTCCTGCATGCACCAGGATGCTACCCCTTTCCCAAATATCGGGGTCCCCTACCCCCAGGGGGACAATGAGGTCAGAGGCTGAGAGAGGCATGCATGGGATGCATCGGACGGCAGGCAACCCTGTCTTTGTAAAAGCAAGTGCTTTTCAGATGCCTTCTGCCAGGTCCCCACCTGGCTGCGCCACTAAGATGCACCAAGCTTAGGGTGGGTGGAAGAGATGAGGTCCCCTGGGAGAACCACAGAGACCCTCCTCCCTCCCTCCAATGCTACCCACACTGCGTTTCTGGGTTTCTCACTTAAGGTTCTACGGGAGAAGCGATGGCTTAGGGTTAATAACAGCAGAGTAGCTGTTGCGAGTGGTGAATACGTACAGCTCTGGACGTGCAGAGGCCCCTTGCCTGGGCAGATGGCCCCCTCTTGTCTGAGTCTCTGTCCTGCAGCCCTCTCCTCCAGCCCTGCCTCTCCATCAGCGCCTCCTCGTTGGCTGTGCCCGGGCATGGTCCCCAACCTTCCTCCCACAGCCCCTCTTCTGTCCCTACAGGCACTGAGGTGGGCGGGGCAGGTCCAGGGATCCCAGTGTCCACCTGCATCCCTGCTCTACCTCTCTCTGCTTAGGAGTTTCTGCACGGCCCCTGGGAGACACATGACCCCCTGAAGAAGGTATAGAAAGAGGGTGGGCGGGATGGGTGCCCCCAGGATTAGCCCCAAGGACTGCACTGAGCTCAGGGAACTCCAGGGAGGGTTCTGCACCTCACATTGTCGCTCCCCAGGGACGCAGGATCTGTGTTCATTTAGGACAAAGCAACAGATATATCTATGTGTGTGTGTGTATATATATTATATATAATTATGTAATATATAAATAATATGTACATAAACATATAGTATATGTAAATATATAATATAAAAATAAATAATATGTAAATATATAATATATCTTAATAAAAAATATATGTAAATAATAAATAATATATAAATATATAATCTATTTAAATAATAAATATATAATATGTAAATATAAATAATATATGAATACATAATCTATTTAGATAATAAATATATAAATATATAATATATAAATAATATATAAATATGTAATATATAAATGATATATAAATATAAAATATATGCATAATAAATCATATATAATATATAAATAATAAATATATAAATATAATATATAATAATATATAAATATGTAATATATAAATAAAAAATTTAAATATATGGTATATTTAAATAATAAATATATACCATATAAATACAAATAATATATAAATTTATAATATATTTAAATTATAAATAGATAATATTTAAATAATAAATATATAATAAATTTAAATAATAAATACATAAATATATATCATATAAATAAGAATAGTATATAATATATTTAAATAATAAATATATAACATATATAACATATAAATAAAACATAATACATAATATATTTAAATAATAAATATATAAATATATAATATATATTATTTATGACTCCAACAATCTCTTTTATTGCCTCAAGAAAGCAGTCCTCAGAAAATTTTTTCAGAAGTCGATATGTGTTTTTGTTGGTTAGTTTTACACTTTTTACTTCCATAGGTTTTGGGGAAACAGGTGCTATTTGGTTACACGAGTAAGTTCTTTAGTGGTGATGTGTGGGATTTGGGGGTATCCATCTCCTGAGCAGTATACACTGAACCCAGTTTGTGGCCTTTTATCGCTCATCCTCTTCCCACTCTTGAGCCCTGGAGTTCCCAAAGTCCATTGGGTCATTCTTTTTTTTTTCTTTCTTTCTTTTTTTTGAGATGGAGTTTCACTCTGTTGCCCAGGCTGGAGTGCAGTGGCACAATCTCGGCTCACTGCAACCTCCTCCTCCCAGATTCAAGCGATTCTCCTGCCTCAGCCTCCTCCTGAGTAGCTGGGATTCCAAGCATGTGCCACCACGCCCGGATGATTTTTGTATTTTTAGTAGAGATGGGGTTTCACCATGTTGGGCAGGCTGGTCTCAAACTCCTGACCTTGTGATCTGCCCGCCTCGGCCTCCCAAAGTGCTGGGATGACAGGTGTGAGCCACCGCGTCCGGCCATGGTGTCATTCTTTTATGCCTTTGCATCCTCATAGCTTAGCTCTCACTTATGAGTGAGAACATACGATGCTTGGTTTTCCATTCCTGAGTTACTTCACTTAGAATAATGGTCTCCAATCTCATCCAAGTGGCTGCAAATGCTTCTTTTTCATGACTGAGTAGTATTCCATCATATCTATGTGTGTATATATATACATGCACGTCTATACATATGTACATATATGTGTGTATATGCATATACACATGTATGCATATATGGTGTATATACACAGGTGCACATATATGATGCGTATACGCATGTACACACATATGTATATACGCATGTACACACCTATAGGATGTATACACGCATGTACACATATATGATGTCTACATGCACGCATACACATATATGATGTACACATGTATGTACACATATATGTATATATACACATCTATATGCATATACACATATCTGTGTATATATACACACATACACATATGTGTATATGTATGTGTATAGATACATATGTACACATATGTTTGTGTGTATATGTATATGTGTATATATACATGTGTGCGCATATGCGTGTGTGCATGTGTGTATGTATATGTGTATATACACATGTACACGTGTGTGTATATACACATATGTGTGTGCATGTGTGTATATATACATATATGCTTATATACATGTGTATAGATATACACACATGTATTATCTACACATATATGTATATATGCATATGTGTGTATATCTATATACATATATGTATGTATATGTCACACATCTATGTGACTACATATGTGTGTTTGTGTCAGTGCCAGCATTTATATATATAAATATAGCAGAGCTTCTTTATCCACTTTTTGATCCATGGGCATTTGGGCTGGTTCCACATTTTTGCAATCGCTAATTGTGCTGCTATAACCACGCGTGTGCAAGTCTCTTTTTCGTATAATGAGTACTTTCCTCTGGGTAGATAGCCAATAGTGGGACTGCTGGATCACATGGTAGTGCTACATTTAGCTGTTTAAGGAGTCTCCACACTGTCTTCCATACTGGCTGTACTAGTTTACATTCCCACCGGCAGTGTAGACGTGTTCCCTGTTCACCACATCCACGCCAACATCTGTAATTTTTTGATGTTTTGATTAGGGCCATTCTTGCAGGAGTAATGTGGTATCACACTGTGGTTCTGATTTGCATTTCCCTGATCATTCCTGATGTTGAGCGTTTTCTCATGCTCCTGAGCCGGGCTGAGACCTCGAGGGCTGCATTGACGCTTTTGGGCAGATTGCTCTGCTCCAGGGAAAAGGTGCTGGTGCCCTGAGCAGAGGGACGTTGTGGAAGCAGAATATGTGATTTTCTGGCCAAGGAGGTCTCCATGGGAGGGAGGAGTCCCAGGAGACTCTCCATGGCTGGGAAGGGAGTGGCACAGACAGAAGCAGGTGGCAGGTGCCAGGTTGTGTTGGTTTCATATGATGAGTTGTCAGAGTGACAGTCTGCTGTCCAGGCTCCCCAGGAGTTCATGAGCTGGGGGTGGGCTGAGCGTGTGGACCCCTCGGGCTGGGTGCTGTCAGGCTGGGAGGGGGGTCTGGACATTGTTTATGGGGGACTCTGTGAGCAGGGGGATCCCTGAGGGACAGGGCGTGCAGGAAGATGGGGGCAAGGACAGTTCTTGGGGTGGGACCAATTGTGAGACACAAAAGACACAGGCTGTCTGCTGGGGCACTAGTGACACTTGGGACAGGGGGATTCCCTGTGGTGGGGCCATCCTGGGGACTGTAGGGTGTTGAGCAGCGTCCGTTGGCTCCAGTCACAAGGTGCCAGGAGCACCCACAGTTGTGACAATTAGGAATGTCTCCAGATATTACTCAATGTCTCCAGGTAGCAAAATCACCTGCTTATCTAACACTGTCTTAAAGATAGACGAGAGACAAATTAGATAGATAGATGAGAGATGATAGATAGATAGGTAGATAGATGATAGAGAGAATTGATAAATAGATACATACATAAATTAGCTAGATAGATACATACATACATTCATACATATATAAGTTAGATACATACATACAATGATAGATAGATAGGTACATACATACATAGATGGATGCATAGATTAGATAGATGATAGATTAGAGAGAAATGTAGATAGATGAGAGATACATAGGATGGATAGATTCATACATACATACGTACCTACATACAGATAGATAACGGTGATGATAGAGAGATAGATTGATAATAGAGATAGATAGAATAGAATAGATACATGCATACATAAATTGGATACATACTTACATACAAGGATGGATAGATAGATAGGTACATACATAGATAGATGCATAGTTTACATAGATGATAGATTAGAGAGCTATGTAGACAGATAAGACATACATAGCATGGATAGATTCATACATACATTAATACGTACCTACATGCAGATAGATAATGGTGATGATAGAGAGATAGATCGATAATAGAGATAGATTGAATAGAATAGATACATGCATAAATTAGATACATACATACATAGATTAGATAGATACATAGATAGATGCATAGATTAGATAGATAGATGATAGATTAGACAGATACATAGATAGATGAGAGATAGATAGGATAGACAGATACACAGATACATGCATGCATACATATAGATAGGTAGATAGATAATGGTAATAATAGATAGGTAGATAGACAGATAGATAGATCCATAATAGAAATAGATAGATAGATGATAGATAGGTAGATAATGGTGATAATAGATAGATAATAGAAATAGATGATAGATAGATAATGGTGATAATAGATAGATAGATCGATAATAGAAATAGATAGATGATTGATTGATTGATAGATAGATAGATAGATAGATAGATAGATAGATAATGGTGATAATAGATAGATAGATCAATAATAGAAATAGATAGATACTTGGATGGATGGATGGATGGATAGATAGATAGATACATACATACATACATACATAGAAAGATGGATGGATGGATGGATGGATGGATAGCTAGCTAGCTAGATAGATAGATAGATGATAGATAGATAGATAGATAGATAGATACTTAGATAGGTAGATACATGGATACATAGATGGATGACAGACAGAGAGAGAGATTCTCTATACTAAAAGCAGGGTCTTTCCACGTCAACACTATAGACATTTGGGGCAAGGTGATTCTCTGTAGTGGGGCTGTCCTGTGCACTGTAAGGTATTGAGAAGCATCCCTGGGCTCCACCCACCAGATGCCAGGACCACCCCCACAGTTGTGACAACCAGAACTGTCCTCAGACACGGGTGTCCCGTGATGAGAAAAATCACCCCAGCTGAAACCACTGTCAAATGGTAGACACAAATGATAGAGATGAGAGATAAATACTAGAAAGGTATAGATAGATGATAGATAGAGAAGATTAATACATAGGTGTAGGTGCCAGATAGAGAGATAAACATGATATGTAGATAAATTGATAAATGATAGATAGGACAGATAGGTATAGACAGATAGATAGACACTAACAGAGACTCTCTCATTCTCAGGCAGGGTATCTCAGCATCAGTACTGCTGACATGTAGGGCTGGAGGATTCCGCGTGTTGAGCCTACCCTCTGCACTATAAGGCATTGAGCATCATCCCGGGTTCCACCCACCACGCGCCAGGAATACCCCCTCCAGTTGTGACACCCCAAACTGCCCAAGGTATAGACAAGCATCCCCACTGGAACAGAATCTCCCGCAATTCTGAACCACAGCATGGGAGGCCGGCAAGATAAGACAAGACGATCCTTCCAGAGACCTGGAAGGAGAAGCAAGACCATGTCCCATCCCCCAGGTTTCAGGGAGAGAATGGGCTGGGTCAAGGGACTCTGGATCGCTTCCCTCCATTTCTCCATCTCCCGATGTGCTGTATGCATGCTCTTGTTTCTACAATAAAGTAAGTAGAATTCAAGAGACTCTGTCATTACAAGCCGCAGATGTGTAGATTAAGCAGACATTCCCTGTGCAGATCAGGTCTCGGGGGAAATGGAGGGTTTATTCTCCACCTTTTCAAGACCAAGGGCCCCGCTGTGTGTAAGCGTTATTCTCACCAAACTTGCCTATCTGCTCGAGGACTAAATGCTGGCTTCCACATGTGACATTTTTACTTGCAAAACTGGACCAATGGGGAGTGTCATTTATACTGTTCCATGCAACAAAAGGAACTGAAAAGGTGCAGGAATGAGGAGACTCAAATCCACACTCATTCAAAGAGACTGAAATCCACGCTTATCCAAAGAGACTCAAGTCCACACTCATGCAAAGAAACTCAAGTCCACACTCATTCTGAGACTGAAATCCACACTCATGCAAAGAAACTCAAGTCCACACTCATTCAGAGACTGAAATCCACACTCATGCAAAGAAACTCAAGTCCACACTCATTCAAAGAGACTCAAACTCACATGCATTCAAAGAGACTCAAATCCACACTCATTCAAAGAGACTCAAGTCTACACTCATTCAAAGAAACTCAAGTCCACACTCATTCAAAGAGACTCAAACTCACACACATTCAAAGAAACTCAAGTCCACACTCATTCAAAGAGACTCAAACCCACACGCTTTCAAAGAAACTCAAGTCCGCACTGATTCAAAGACACTCAAACTCACATGCATTCAAAGAGGCTCAAATTCACACTCATTCAAAAAGACTGAAATCCACACTCATGCAAAGAAACTCAAGTCCACACTCATTCAAAGAGACTCAAACTCACACGCGTTCAAAGACACTCAAATCCACACTCAATCCACAGACCAGAGCCAGCCTCTTGGAAGCTCCTCTTGCTCCTCTGGGCTTCCCTGGGATGTTTAAAGTGGTTTTGAAGATGTCCTGTGAGGATGAATGCAAGACTTTGAGTTCACATGGTGCTGATGGGCAGCTCCTGGTACTCAGAGCTGTGATGACCTCCTCAAGGGGCAGTTGTGCAACAGTAGCTCTGATAGATTCTCCAGGAACCCACTCTCAGCAAGGAGCCCTGTTATGTGCACACCTGCATGAGCCTCTCAGCCAGTGGTCGAAATGGGCATGTTGCAGACAGCGTCCTGGTGAGATGCAAGAAATGAAACCTGAGGCTCAGTGAAGCTGGAGGCTTCCCAGGCACTAGCTGGTCAGCAAAGGGGCTGTTGTCCATCTACAGTGTCCACATGTCCATCACAAGCTCTTGGCACAAACACAGGCAATTTCTAGCACACTCAGGCTCTTACCCTAGGGTTGGAGGAATTCTGTCTCCAGGTATTTATTTATCACTCATCTGTTCTGGGGGTGGAGGAGAATGAGACTACCCCTGCACTCAAGACAGGGACAGACCACCAGGTGGCCACACGTGGAATAGAAACAGGAGATACTCCTTCAGTCTCAGCCACAGGGAATGAATGAGCAGGGTCCTTGTAGGGACTGTGACTTTGTAGATGAGAGACCAGAAGAGATTACCATGGCCTCAGTACTGTTTGTTGGATGGTTGAATGGATGGTTGCATAAATAGATAGGTGAATGAATGAGGGAATGAATGAGTGAATGAGTGGATTAGTACATTAGTGAATGGATGGAAGGATATGGAGACAGGTGAATGAACGAGTGGATGAATGGATGGATGGATGGATGGATAGATGAGTAAATGGATAAGGAATGAATGAGTGGATGAATGACTGAATGAAGGGATGATTGGATGGATGAATGAGTAGATGAATGAATAAATGGATGGATGGATGGTTGGATGAATGAATGAATGGATGAATGGATGGGTAGATGGATAAGAAATGAATGAATGAATGAATGAGTAGATAAACGAATTAGTGAATCAATGGATGCATTAATAAATGAATGGGTGAATGAATAGTGGATGGACGGATAAGTGGATGGATACATGGATGGATGGATGGATGAGTGGGACAGGAATGAATGAATGAATAAATAGATAAATGAGTGAATAATGGATGTATGAATAAATGAATAGGCAAATGAATAGTGGGCACATGGATAAGTGGATGGATAAATGGATGGATGGATGGATGAACAGATGGATGGATGAGTGGATGGATAAGGAATGAATGAGGGACTGAATGAATCGATGAATAAGTGAATGAGTGGATGCATGAATAAATGAATGGGCGAATGAATAGTAGATGGATGGATAAGTGGATGGATAAATGGATGGATGGATGGACGAGTCAATGTATAAGGAATACGTGAAGGAATAAATAGATAAATAAATGAGTGAATGAATAGATGTATGAATAAATGAATGGGTGAATGAATAGTGGATGTATGGATAAATGGATGGATGAATGGAAGGATGGATGGATGAGTGGATGGATAAGGAATAAATGAATTAATTAATGAATGGATAAATGAATGAATGGATGCATGAATAAATGAATAGGCGGATGAATAGTGGATGTATGGATAAGTGGATGGATGAATGGATGGATGGATGAACAGATAGATGGATGACTGGATGGATAAGGAATGAATGAGTGGCCGAATGAATCGATGAATAAATGAATGAGTGAATGAATGGATGCATGAATAAATGAATGGGTGAATGAATGGTGGATGGACGGATAAGTGGATGGATACATGGATGGATGGATGGATGGATGAGTGGGACAGGAATGAATGAATGATAAATAGATAAATGAGTGAATAATGGATGTATGAATAAATGAATAGGCAAATGAATAGTGGGTACATGGATAAATGGATGGATAAACAGATGGATGGATGGATGAGTGGATGGATAAAGAATAAATGAATGAATAAATAGATAAATGAGTGAATGAATGGATGCATGAATAAATGAATAGGCAAATGAATAGTGGGCACATGGATAAGTGGATGGATGAATGGATGGATGGATGAACAGATGGATGGATGAGTGGATGGATAAGGAATGAATGAGTGGCCGAATGAATCGATGAATAAATGAATGAGTGAATGAATGGATGCATGAATAAATGAATGGGTGAATGAATGGTGGATGGACGGATAAGTGGATGGATACATGGATGGATGGATGGATGGATGAGTGGGACAGGAATGAATGAAGGAATAAATAGATAAATGAGTGAATAATGGATGTATGAATAAATGAATAGGCAAATGAATAGTGGGTACATGGATAAATGGATGGATAAACAGATGGATGGATGGATGAGTGGATGGATAAAGAATAAATGAATGAATAAATAGATAAATGAGTGAATGAATGGATGCATGAATAAATGAATAGGCAAATGAATAGTGGGCACATGGATAAGTGGATGCATAAATGGATGGAAGGATGGATGAATGGATGGGTGGATGAGTGGATGGATGGATGAGTGGATGGATAAGGAATGAATGAGTGGATGAGTGAATCAATTAATAAATGAGGCAGAGTCTTACTCTGTTGCCCAGGCTGGAGTGCAGTGACATGATCATAGCTCCCTGCAGCCTCTAACTCCTGGCCTCAAGCAATCCTCCCCCTCAGCCTCCCAAGTAGCCGAGATTACAGGAACGGACCGCCATGCCCGGCTAATGAAAGGGTCTTGCTCTGTTGCCCAGGCTGGAGTGCAGTGACATGATCATAGCTCCCTGCAGCCTCTAACTCCTGGCCTCAAGCAATCCTCCCCCTCAGCCTCCCAAGTAGCCGAGATTACAGGCACGGACCGCCATGCCCGGCTAATGAAAGGGTCTTGCTCTGTTGCCCAGGCTGGAGTGCAGTGACATGATCATAGCTCCCTGCAGCCTCTAACTCCTGGCCTCAAGTGATCCACCCCCCTCGGCCTCCCAAGTAGCCGAGATTACAGGCACGGACCGCCATGCCTGGCTAATGAAAGGGTCTTGCTCTGTTGCCCAGGCTGGAGTGCAGTGACATGATCATAGCTCCCTGCAGCCTCTAACTCCTGGCCTCAAGTGATCCACCCCCCTCGGCCTCCCAAGTAGCTGAGATTACAGGCACGGACCGCCATGCCCGGCTAACGAAAGGGTCTTGCTCTGTTGCCCAGGCTGCTCTTGAACTCCTGGTCCCAAGCCATTCTCCTGCTTTGGCCTCCCAAAGCACTGGGACTAGAGGCATGAGCCACCGTGTCTGGCCAGTGCACTAAACTGTTCGCATCTTGGTTGTTGAGTCTCCCTGCATGCACGAGGATTCCGAGCTTTGTCATCTGAGGATTGTATTTAAAGTTACAATAGACACGTGTGTGGGATGTGAGGAAAATATTCTGAAACCACATGGAGGTGTTGGCTGCACCGAGGCATGAATGCAATAAATACCCCTGAGCTGTTGCCTTTACAATGATTGATTTCATTATGTAAATCTCACCTTTTCTTTTCTTTTTTTTTCTTTTTTAAAGAGAGAAAAAGAGGGCAGGGCACGGCCTGTAATCCGAGCACTTTGGGAGGTAGAAGCGGGTGGATCACCTGAGGTCAGGAGTTCAAGACCATCCTGGCTAACATGGTGAAACCCTGTCTCTACTAAAAATACAAAAAAATTAGCTGGACATGGTGGTGGGGGCCTCTGTAATCCCAGCTCCTCGGGAGGCTGAGGCAGGAGAATCACCTGAACCCAGGAGGCAGAGGTTGCGGTGAGCCGAGATCGCGCCACTGCACTCCAGCCTGGGCAACAAGAGCGAGACTCCGTCTCAAAAAAGAAAAAAGAGAGAGAGAGAGAAAGAGAAAGACATTAAAAAAAAATAACCATGCAATACCCCTGGTCTCACTTCCTCATTCTGGGCTATAAACACTGTTTGCGGGACGCTTTTTGAGCTGCACGGGAATTAGGAGGTAGTCTGTCACGCTCACTGGAAACAAAGGAAGGGGAGTTTCTGAAGCCTCCACCACCAGATAGCCAGCTGAGGTGCGGCTGGCTGGCTTCCTTCACGCCGTACAACTCGCTTCTAAATAAACATACTTTCATTGCTGTTTCTAAGCACTCATGCAAATGACTGACGGTCCACAGTCCTGCAGGCAGGGTCCAAGTGCCTTGACTTCCTGCAGGCAAATGCAGAGTGTCTGTGATTTTGATGCCAGGGTTCCTGCTGGCGCCAGGGTGAGACTGGTTGCAACCCGTGTCCCATGCCGGGTCCTCAATGATCTTAGCGTTTGTCCGTACTGTGATGGATTAAAGTGGACCGTAAGAGAGGGGTGATTGGGAATCAGAGAATATAGGGGACCAGAGACGTGATTGGGGACCAGAGAGATTACTGGGGACACAGAGAATATTAGAAATCAGAGAGGATAAAGGCCGCGCATGGTGGCTCACACCTGTCATCCCAGCACTTTGGGAGGCCGAGGCGGGCGGATCACGAGGTCAGGAGATCAAGACCATCCTGGCCAATGTAGTGAAACTCCATCTCTACTGAAAATACAAAAATTAGCCGGGCGTGGTGGCACCTGCCTGTAATCCCAGCTCTGTCATCCCAGCTCCTCAGGAGGCTGAGGCAGGAGAATCCCTTGAACCTGGGAGGCGGAGGTTGCTGTGAGCCGAGATCGCGCCCCTGCACTCCAGCCTGGTGATAGAGCGAGACTCCATCTCAAAAAAAAAAGGAATCAGAGACGATATTGGGGACCAGGGTGATGATTGGAGGCCTAGGAGATGATTGGGGGCCAGGAAGACTATTGCAGACCAGATAAAATATTGGGGATTAGCGGAAGTATTGGAAATTAGACAGATTTTGGGAGTTAGGCAGGATTAGGGGGACTAGAGAGATTTTGGGGAACCAGAAAGAATACTGGAGAATGGAAAGATTATTGTGAACCACAGAGAATATTGAGGATGAGAGAGAGTATAGGCAGCCACGCAGATTATCCAGGCCCCATGGGAATATTGAAAACCAGACCGATTTTGGGGGACTAGGGAGCTTTTGGGGAATCAGAATATTACAGACCACAGGGATTATTTTTATTTTCTTTTATTTATTTGAGACTGAGTTTCACTCTTGTTGCCCAGGCTGGAGAGCAGTGGCGCGATCTCGACTCACCACAACCTCCACCTCCCGGGTTCAAGCAGTTCTCCTGCCTCAGCCTCCCAAGTAGCTGGGCCAACACGCACACCACCACGCCCAGCTAATTTTCGTATTTTTAATAGAGACGGGGTTTCACCATGTTGGCCAGGCTGGTCTCCAACTCCTGACCTCAGGAGATCCACCTGCTTCGGCCTCCCGAAGTGCTGGGATGACAGGCGTGAGCCATCACGTGCGGCTGGGAGATTACTAAGAACCAGAAAATACTGGGGACCTGGGAGACTATTGGGGGCCAGATATTACTGGAAACCAGAGATACGTGTGAAGATTTAACTTCCCTTAAATCTTTGCAGACCTTGCTTGGGTCTGAGTAGGTTTCCTGTGAACATTACCTGGCCCCAGGCCCAGGCAGAAGGACCCGGACAGCACGCTTCTTCTCTGCCTAAGCTCAACAAGATTCACTCACCACAGATCCTCTTTTCCTGATGAAATTAGTTTCCATTTTGTTCAGAGCACTCCGATGACTTCCTTAATACCTTCCAGTTCATCTTGAGACTCTGGAGGGCGGAACACCAGTCTCAGGCCATGTATTGGGGGCTGCCCGCAAGGCACACAGAGGGGGACAAGACGGGGGGTGTTTGTGGGATAGGGCAGGGGTCCAAGCTGAAGGCTGCTACCACAAAGGACTGTAGACGAGGTGGCTGAAACGCCAGACCTTGATTCTCCTGGAGGCTGGACGTCACGTGTGGGCAGGGCTGGTCCCTCCTAAGGCCTCTCTCCTGGGCTTGGAGACGCCGTCTTCTGCCTGTGTCCTCACAGAATTGTTCTCTGTACTTACATTTGTGGGAGAGGGGTGAAGGAGGGAGGAAAGGAAGGAGGGCGAGAAGTAGGGAGTATATGGATGCTTGGCGGTCTCTTCCTGTTCTTTTCGTTGCTTTTTGTGTTTGTTTTTGTTTTTTTCTTTGAGACGGAGTTTCACTCTTGTTGCCCCGGCTGGAGTGCAATGGCACGATCTCGGCTCACTGCAACCTCCGCCTCCCAGACTCCGGCAATTCTCCTGCCTAAGCCTCCTGAGTAGCTGGGATGACATGTGCCTGCCACCATGCCCAGCTAATTGTTTTTTGTTTTTGTTTTTTTTTTAGTAGAGACAGAGTTTCGCCATATTGGCCAGGCTGGTCTCGAACTCCTGACCTCAGGTGATCCGTCCACCTGAGTCTCCCAAAGTGCTGGGATGACAGGCGTGAGCCACCACGCCCGGCCCTCTTCCTGTTCTTGTAAGGAAACATCATGGAGCATCTCTGCTGCAAACTCATCTCACCTTAATTTCGAATCCTCCTGACAGGATCCTGGGGTTTAGGGTTCCAACCAATATATTTTGGGGTGATATAAACCTTCAGACAATAGCAGGAAGAGCCAGAGGGTACAGGATTTCTTTTGGGAGTGATGAAAGCATCCTAAATGGCCGGGTGCGGTGGTTCACGCCTGTCATCCCAACAAATCTGGGAGGCCGAGGCAGGTGGATCACGTGAGGTCGGAAGTTCCAGACCAGCCTGGGCAACATGGAGAAACCCCGTCTCTCCTAGAAATACAAAATTAGCCGGGTGTGATGGCGGGCGCCTGTCATCCCAGCTACTTGGGAAGCTGAGGCAGGGGAATCGCTTGAACCCGGGAGGCGGAGGCTGTGGCGAGCTGAGATTGTGCCACTGCACTCCAGCCTGGGTGACAAGAGCGAAACTATCTCAAAAAAAAAAGAAAAGAGAAGAAAAGAAAAGAATAGAAAAGAAAAGAAAAGAATGGAAAAGAAAATATAAGAAAAAAGAAAAGAAAAGAAAAGATCCTAAAATAGATTGTGGAGAGGTGTTTGCACAACTCAGTGTTCTAAATCCAATGAATTGTAGATGGGTGAATTGCATGCTATAGGAATTCTATCTCTACAGAGTTGTTTTCACCTTTAAAAATAATAATAATAATAATAATAAAGGGAAAGAAAAAGGCAGGTTGGGTGCAGTAGCTCACGCCTGTAATCCCAGCAGTTTGGGAGGCTGAGGTGGGTGGATTGCTTGAGGTCAGGAGTTCGAGACCAGCCTGGGCGACATGGTGAAACCCCATCTCGACGAAAAATACAAAAATTAGCTGGGTGTGGTGTTGGGTGCCTGTCATCCCAGCTACTCTACTTGGGAGGCTGAGGCAGGAGAATTTTGCTTGAACCAGGGAGGCTGAGGTTGTGGTGAGCTGAGATCGCCCCACTGCACTCCAACCAGGGCAACAGAGCAAGTCTCCGTCAAAGGGAACGGGAGGGAAGGGAAGAAAGAGGGAAGGGAAAGGGGGAGAGAAAGGGTGGCATGCCTGTCACTATGTAAGATGGAACTTTGCTCCTCCTTTGCCTTCTGCCATGATTGTGAGGCCTCCCCAGCCATGAGGAACTGTGAGTCCATTAAACCTCTTTCCTTTATAAACTACCCAGTCTTGGGAATGTCGTTTTTTTGTTTGTTTGTTTTGGAGATGGAGTTTCACTCTGTCGCCCAGGCTGGAGTGCAGTGGCATGATCTCAGCTCACTGCAACCTCCACCTCCCAGGTTCAAGTGATTCTCCTGCCTCAGCCTCCCGAGTAGGTGGGATGACTGGTACCCACCACCACGCCGGGCTAATTTTTGTATTTTCAGTGGAGATGGGGTTTCATCATGTTGGCTCTAGGATGGTCTTGAACACCTGACCTCAGGTGATCCACCCGCCTCAGCCTCCCAGTGCGCTGGGATGACAGGCTTGAGCCACTGCGCCCGGCCAGGTATGTCTTCATTAGCAGCGTGAGAACAGACTAATACCGTGGGCCTGCCCGCACCTTAATCTCAGACTCTTCGCCTCCAGGACTGGGAGATGATGAATTTCTGTTGTTTAAGTATCTCCCAGTGTGGAGTCATTGTTCGCTATACCCCCAGGACCCTCTTACACAGGAGGAGACCCTGGACAGGGGACCTCCCCAGCCTGGAAGCCTCTTCTCTTTGCTTATGTATCTGGTGTGATGAGCCCTGGACAAAGGAACCAGGAAAAAAGGCAGAGGAGCAGGTGGGCCCCCATATCACCGAAGGCAGAACACGTACTCACCTGGAATTTCAGAAGGATCCACCTGGCCGTGTTCGGTGTTGTCAGGGAGTGACGTGGGACTGACCAGAGGACTCACGTGAAGGAAGTTATAACGCAGGAAGCCATGCGTCCATCAGGAAGAAGTCTCAGACCACAGACAGCTAAGCGAATGGTGTCTGAAGCCCCGGAAAGGACTCAGTTGGCCATCCGTAGACATGGTGTTGAAGGCCAGTGCTCAGTGCCATCAAGAGAATGGAAGGTGTCGACTTAAAATCACGAGATTGGTTGGGCAAGGTGGCTGTGTCTTTCACCCCAGTGCTTTGAGAGGTTGAAGTGGGAGGATGGTTTGAGCCCAGGAGTCGGAGGCTGCAGTGAGCTGTGATCACACCACTGCATTCCAGCCCGGGTGACGGACCGAGATCTCATCACTAAAAGGAAAAAAAAAAAAATGACGAGATGTACACATTTGGAGAGGAGAGCTTGATGTGTACAGCCTAACAGGCTGGGAAATGTAGCCTCTGGCAGAGACTAAAAGTAGACGTTTTGAAGGAGAAAAGACAGAGATGGGAATTTATGTTGAGTGACATAGCTATGAATTTCAGTGACGGCCGTCCTCACACGTGCATACAGGACAAACGTGTGTGTAACAGAAGTTCCATGTTCACTTTGGGGGTGGAGACTTTTAACATTTAATGCATCACATTGAGGCTGTCTATATCAAAAGGCGTTTTCTTTTTTACTTTTCTTTTTCTTTTTGAGATAGAGTCTCACTCTGTCACCCATGCTGGAGTGCAGCGGCATGATCTCGGCTCACCGCAACCTCTACCTCCCAGATTCACGCCATTCTCCTGCCTCAGCCTGCCGAGTAGCTGGGACTACAGGCACCTGCCACCACACCTGGCTAATATATATGTATTTTTTCTCAGTAGAGACGGGATTTCACCGTGTTAGCCAGGATGGTCTCAATCTCCTGACCCCGTGATCCGCCCACCTCGGCCTTCCAAAGTGCTGGGATTACAGGTGCGAGCCACTGCACCTGGCCTCTTTTCTTTTTCTTTTTGAGATGGAGTCTCACTCTGTTTTCCCAGGCTGGAGTGCAGTGATGTCATCACAGCTCACTGCAACCTCCACCTCCCAGGTTGAAGCAATTCTCCTGCCTCAGCCTCCTGAGTAGCTAGGATTACAGGCACACGCCACTGTGCCTGGCTAATTTTTGTGTTTTTAGTAGAGACAGGGTTTTGCCATGGTCGCCAGGCTGGTCTTGAACTCCTGACATCAAGTGATCCACCCATCTCAGCCTCCTAAAGTGCTGGTATTACAGACATGAGCCACTGCACCCAATTGTCAAAAGGGGCTTCCAGGACACAGAGTCACTGAGTGTGCAGCCTCTGTCAACCATCCAGAACCAGCCCATTGTCAGAGTCTCTCACCAGGAGAAAGTGGTTGCAATTAATCTCTTGTGCAATGGAAGCTGTAGTTATGGCTGGTGGAGCAGGGAGTCCACGAGTGAGCATCTGTGAGCTGGACAAGCTTCACTGGTTTTCATATGGCTCATCTCCAAGCCTAGGCTTGTTCAGCTGCCAGAGAAAAACAAAAAGCTTGTAGCAGTGAGGACACAGGTGGTATTCCTCGAAGCTACTCTCTCCCAGAGTAGTGAGCCCGTCATGCTCTAAGCCAGGTGTAGATAGATAGATGAATAGATATGAATAGATTAGATGATAGACTATTGATAACTAGCTATTGAGATAGATAGGTAATACATAGATATAGATGATAGACTGACAGATATTGAGACAGATAGGTGATAGATGATAGATGTATATAGATGATAGATAGATAGATAGATAATAGTTAGATACATGGTAGATACAATGAATGGATGGACACATAGATACATAGATGATAGAATAGATGGATGGATGATGGATGGATGGATGGATGGACACATAGATGATAGATATATAGATGGATGGATGGATAGATACATAGATATATAGATGACAGATATAGATAGATAGATAGATGGTAGATAGGATAGATACATAGATACATAGATGATAGACAATAGAGAGAGAGAGATAGAATAGATGGATGGATGGATGGATAAATACATACAGGATAGACAGATGGATGAATAGACGGATAGATACATACATGGTAGATAGATAACACATACGTGATAGATACAATGAATGGATGATACATAGATACATAGATGATATAATGGATGGATGGATGAATGGACGAATGGATGGATGGATGGATAAATACAGGATAGACAGATGGATGAATAGACGGATAGATACATACATGGTAGATAGATAACAGATACGTGATAGATACAATGAATGGATGATACATAGATACATAGATGATATAATGGATGGATGAATGGACGAATGGATGGATGGATGGATAAATACATACAGGATAGACAGATGGATGAATAGATGGATAGATACATACATGGTAGATAGATAGCTAATAGTTAGATACATGATAGATACAATGAATGGATGGACACATAGATACATAGATGATAGAATAGATGGATGGATGATGGATGGATGGATGGATGGATGGACGGATACATAGATGATACATACATAGATAGAGGGAAGGATAGATACATAGATACATAGATGATAGATAATAGATAGATGGAGACAGATACATACATACATGAATACATACATAGAATGGATGGATGGATAGATAGAATAGATGGATGGATGGATGATGGATGGATGGATAGATAGAATAGATAGATGGATGGATGGATGGATGGATAGATAGATAAATACATACAGGATAGATAGATGGATGAATAGATGGATAGATACATAGATGATAGCTATAGATGGCTAGATAGGTAGATAGATGCATAGATGATGGTGAGATAAATAGATGGATGGCTAGATAGGTAGATACATAGATGGATACATAGATAACCAATAGACAGAATCTCTCATGTGGGGATGACCGATATATGGAGTCTCTCAGCGTCAGCACTGCTGACATTTTGGGGCTGGACGACTCTCTGTGGTGGGACCGTCCCGTGCACTGTAGGGTGTTGAGCAGCGTCCCTGGGCTCCACTCCCCAGAGGCCAGGAGCTCCTCCACCCCGTTGTGGGTGCTGAGATGTCTCTGCTGTCAGCGTTCCATGGGGACCGCCATGGCCCCAGTTGAAAACCTGTGCTCAACACTCAGCCTGGTTAATAGCAGCATGAAGGCCGCCTCCCCAGCTGACTGCATGCAGCTCTGCCGGCCCCTGGGGGCTTCCCAAGGTTTCAGAGACACTCAGCAGTACTGCCAGAAGGCCAGAGTCTGTTGTGAGGAATCTTATGTCACCTGACCTAGACCATTGCTGGATTTTCCCCTAAACCCTCAGGGTGTCGGGGTCAGGGGCATGGTGAAGAAAGGCCATACGGGGTGGAAGAGGTGAAGGTGGCAGCAGGGAGGTCTCCTGAGGGATGGCGCCGTGGGTCCCGCCTGGTGCCGCCCGGCTGCAAAGACGTGGGGTGTGTGTCGAGTGCCAGACGGGGCTGGCTTCATTCAGGCACGCCTTTCCACGTTATCAGCCGTGGGTCTGACCACGACTATGCCATGACCTAATAACTAACCTCAATTTCCTCTTCTGTCAAGTAAGAAAAACCCTTACTTTCCCTCCCCTCACCACAGGGCTGCTATACCCACACGCCGGCTCAAGCGCACTCGGAAGCTTGTCATGAACGCGGCATGGAGATATGCGAAGTCAGGTGCGGGGGGTGGTGGGGGGAACCGAGGAATCGCGTCGCCAACAGGAGGGGCCGGCACGTGGGGATTCCGCCGGGTGCTGTGACTGGGGACCGTCACGGCCCTGAGCCTCAGCTTAGCGATCCACACAACAGGTACATCGCCAGCACTGCAGGGATTCAGGAGCTACCCCAGCTCCAAACCGCACAACGGTCACCTGGCATATGAGTTGACAGTTTTTCTGGATGGGTGATGATGGTTTTCGGCTAGAAAGGCTTGGGTGGGGTCCTGGCGTGTCTCCCGGGACAAATCATCCAACAAGAGATGAGGCTGATTTGTTTCCAGGACTCACGAGGTAGCAGGTGCGAACGGCCAGGTGTTCAAGGACAACGTGCAATGGCAGGTCCCATCTCGTCCGGTGAAATCCAGGGGATTTCATCTTGGACACACAGAGAGAGCAAGCCAGGACGGCTGCCCTGATCACGCCTCGGATCTTAGATCTTCCTTGCTTGGTTCAGAGGCAGCTGGGGGGTTGCATGTACAGAAGAGCTCCAGGAGCCTTTTGCAAATAGCAGAGCATGGAATCTTTGCACGGAGGACCACGGAATCAACACCGCTTCCAACTAAATTGCACCTTAATTTTAGTCATGGGGACTCCTATGATCCATCCATGGCCTACAGACATGACAGTAGCCAGAAAGTGGCCGGGCGCGGCGGCTCACGTCTGTCATCCCAGCACTTTGGGAGGCCGAGGCAGGCAGATCACGAGGTCAGGAGATCGAGACCATCCTGGCTAACACGGTGAAACCCCGTCTCTACTACAAAATACGAAAAACCAGCCGGGCGTGGTGGCGGACGCCTGTAGTCCCAGCTACTCGGGAGGCTGAGGCAGGAGAATGGCGTGAACCCGGGAGGGAGGCGGAGCTTGCAGTGAACTGAGATCGCGCCACTGCACTCCAGCCTGGGGGACAGGGCAAGACTCTATCTCAAAAAAAAAAAAAAAAAAAGTGGCCAGAAAGTGACAAACATCCAGGGTCCCCCTGAGTCACCAAGCTCATGATGATGTAGTCAAGATTCTTCTCCACGTGGCAGACACGTCTTTACATCCAAAACCTCTCTCTCCTCTGCCTTCTTTCTTTCCTAGACTCCTGACACCCCCAGCTCAGGGCTGAAAAGAAGGCAATATCTCAACAGAAGGGAAAGAGAGGTGGAGCCCTTTGGAAGGCTCAAGCTGGTGGGTCATCTAAGGTCAGGAGTTCGAGACCAGCCCGGCCAACATGGCAAAACCCCATCTCTACTAAATATACAAAAAATTTGCCGGGCGAGTTGGCAGGTGCCTGTCATCCCATCTACTCGGGAGGCTGAGGCAGGAGAATCGCTTGAACCCGGGAGGTGGAACTTGCAGTGAGCCAAGACTGTGCCACTGCACTCCAGCCTGGGTGACAGAGCGAGACTCTGTCTCAAAAAAAAAAAAAAAAAAGAAGGAAATTAAGATGCTTTGTTGAATGTAAATGAAGATACTCTTTGGTTACAAAGTTTAGAAATGGGAAATGATTTTTTTATTTTTTATTTTTTATTTTTTTTGAGACGGGGTCTCGCTCTGTCGCCCAGGCTGGAGTGCAGTGGCTGGATCTCAGCTCACTGCAAGCTCCGCCTCCCGGGTTCCCGCCATTCTCCTGCCTCAGTCTCCCGAGTAGCTGGGACTACAGGTGCCCGCCACCTCGCCCGGCTAGTTTTTTGTACTTTTTAGTAGAGATGGGGTTTCACCATGTTAGCCAGGATGGTCTCGATCTCCTGACCTTGTGATCCGCCCGTCTCGGCCTCCCACAGTGCTGGGATTACAGGCTTGAGCCACCGTGCC
Source organism: Trachypithecus francoisi (assembly GCF_009764315.1). Lineage (NCBI taxonomy): Eukaryota > Metazoa > Chordata > Mammalia > Primates > Cercopithecidae > Trachypithecus > Trachypithecus francoisi. Next base: position 320,209 of record NW_022681451.1, on the reverse strand, counting down.
CGGCCGGGAAATGATTTTTTTAAAATGCAGTACTCCAGGAATTTTACACAGAGGTAGAAATGGAAGAATTACTCTATTTGCAAATCCTCCTCTTGGATTTTTTGGTTTTTTGTGTTTTTTTGTTTGTTTGTTTTTGAGACGGAGTTTTTTGCTCTGTCGCCCAGGCTGGTGTGCAATGGCGCAATCTCGGCTCACTGCAACCTCTGCCTCCCGGTTTCAAGCGATTCTCCTGCCTCAGCCTCCCGAGTAGCTCGGACTACAGGCACCCGCCACCACACCCGGCTAAGTTTTGTATTTTTAGTAGACGTGGGGTTTCATCATGTTGGCCAGGCTGGTCTCCAACTCCCGACCTCAGGTGATCCTCCCACCTCGGCTTCCTGCAAGGCTTTTTGTATCATCCTAAGCTGGTGGATAATATTCTGAAATTGTTGGTGACACACCAAGCTTTATCTTCAGTTCTCTGCAGACATTCATCCAATGCCTCCGTGTGGAGTGGCTCCATTTTTCAGCCCTGTCCTTGCTGGACATAAGGAAACTCATTCCACAGACACTATCTGTGGTCCTTAAGACACCAAGGCTAACGGAAAGGCCGGTGACGACGCCTGCTGTTGCTTCCTTCTCGGAAAGATAAAGATCTGCTTTCCACAGTCCCATCCGTTTTTGCCATGGGCAAGCGGCCAGAGTAGTAGGTCTGACACAGATACCCAGCCCAACTCTTCTGAGACGCCCTGACTCACGTTTCCAATTCGAGATTGAGCACGAGATTTTCGTTTGTTTTTTTGTTTTTTGTTTTTTGAGACAGAGTCTCCCTGTCACCCAGGCTGGAGTGCAGTGGCGCGATCTCGGCTCACTGCAACCAGCGCCTCCCAGGTTCACGCCATTCTCCTGCCTCAGCCTCCAGAGTAGCTGGGACAACAGGCACCTGCCACCATACCCGGCTCATGTTTTGTATTTTTTTAGTAGAGACAGGGTTTCATCGCTTTAGCCAGGCTGGTCTCGATCTCCTGACCTCGTGATCCGCCCGTCTCAGCCTCCCAAAGTGCTGGGATGACAGGCGTGAGCCACCGCGCCCGGCCCGAGCGTGAGATTTTCTGTCTGCCCAAGCACTAAGCCCCCGCCAGCCTCCAGCCCAGCGTACGCGGACACACGGGGATTTTGCACTTGGGGAGGTTTTAGGCAGCTCATTCAATAGGGATCCAATTGAATAACGAGACACCCAGTCACAGAGGCACTGGGTTGAGGTGTGGACGTGACGGAATCAGGGACTTACACACGGGACCGTGACATGGGCCGAGCTGTGTCTGCTTTACATTCATAGATCAGAATCCTAATGCCCAGGACCTTCGAATACGACCGCCTTTCCACGTAGAGTCTTTGAAGAGGTGACTGAGGTTCAACCACTCTATGGGTGGGTCCTGATCCCATAGGACTGGCCTCTTTAGAAGAAGGGATGAGGACAGAGACACACACAGAGGGACGAGCCTGTGAGGACACAGTTCCAGCTACTCGGGAGGCTGAGGCAGGAGAATGGCTTGAACCCGGGAGGCGGAGCTTGCAGTGAGCCGAGATCGCGCCACTGCCCTCCAGCCTGGGCGACAGAGCGAGACTCTGTCTCAAAAACAAAAACACAAAAAAAGATAGCATTTATTGCAGTTCTCTTCTCTAGTCTTCCAGCTCTCTGAAATGGCAACCTGATCTTCTAACTGTAATCCTAATCTTCTGTCAGAAATAGCAACCAGCTCCCACAAAAGACAGAGCAACTGCATCGCCCAGTGAGGGACCTCTTCTGTCTACACCTTCCCTGGCTTCTGTCATTAGACATGGCCTAGAGATGCTGGTCAGGAGGGGTTCGTTGTATCCACACTCGCTTTTAGCCGCTGACTTCTCTGGAACAGGTGGACGAGGGAAAACCTTGAATTTCGATTGTCAGACCAGCACAGCTACGGAAATACAGGTTCAGCACATCACCCTGCTTCTTCTCCCAGCCTGGTCAAAAAACTCCGAGTTCTGGGCTGGAGACACTGATTTTTTTCCAAATTGATAGATGGGTTTTTTTTTTTCTTGTTTTTTTTTTTTTTTTTTTTTTTGGAGATGGAGTTTTGCTCTTGTCGCCCAGGCTGGAGTGCAGTGGTGTGATCTTGGCTCACTGTAACCTCCGCCTCCTGGGTTCAAGTGATTCTCCTGCCTCAGCCTCCTGAGTAGCTGGGATTACAGTTGTGCACCACCATGCCCAGCTAATTTTTTTTTTTTTTTGTGGAGACGGAGTCTTGCTCTGTCGCCCAGGCTGGAGTGCAGTGATGCAATCTCAGCTCATTGCAAGCTCTGCCTCCTGGGTTCACGCCATTCTCCCGCCTCAGCTTCCCGAGTAGCTGGGACTACAGGTGCCTGCCACCACGCCCAGCTAACTTTTTGTACTAATTTTTTAGGAGAGACGGGGTTTCACCGTGTTAGCCAGGATGGTCTTGATCTCCTGACCTCATGATCCACCCGCCTCGGCCTCCCAAAGTGCTGGGATGACAGGCGTGAGCCACTGTGCCCGGCAAATGCCTGGCTAATTTTTGTATTATTAGTAGAGACTGGGTTTCAGCATGTTGGCCAGGCTGGTCTTGAACTGCTGACGTCAGGTGATCTGCCCGACTCGGCCTCCCAAAGTGCTGGGATGACAGGTGTAAGCCACTGCCCACCGCCTAGATTTTTCTTTTTTTTTAAGTCGGGGTCTTGCTCAAAAAATTACTCCAGACTGGAGTGCAGTGGCACAATCATGGCTCACCGCAGACTCAACCTCCCAGGCTCAAACGATTTGAGGTAGCTGAGATTGCAGGTGCACACCATGGCTGGTTAATTTTTTTTTTTTTTTTTAGTTTTTTGGGGGGGATTTTTTAGAGATGGGATCTAGCTATGTCGCCCATGCTGGTCTCAAACTCCAGGCCCCAAGCAATCTTCCTGCCTTGGCCTCCCAAAGTGCTGGGATTACAGACAGGCAAGAGCCATGCGTGGTCCAACGTAATGGATTTTAAGGACCTGTGACATTTTATCAGAACTCACTGATAAATCCCAGGCATTAAGCTTTTGCACAATTGCCTCTAACTCTGCGAATCTGCTGTGTGTCACTCTACAGGTCAGTAATGACTTGTTTTAGCAAATCTTTTTTTCTCCTTTTTTTTTTTTTAAGTCGGGGTCTTGCTCAAAAAATTACTCCAGACTGGAGTGCAGTGGCACAATCATGGCTCACCGCAGACTCAACCTCCCAGGCTCAAACGATTTGAGGTAGCTGAGATTGCAGGTGCACACCATGGCTGGTTAATTTTTTTTTTTTTTTTAGTTTTTTGGGGGGGATTTTTTAGAGATGGGATCTAGCTATGTCGCCCATGCTGGTCTCAAACTCCAGGCCCCAAGCAATCTTCCTGCCTTGGCCTCCCAAAGTGCTGGGATTACAGACAGGCAAGAGCCATGCGTGGTCCAACGTAATGGATTTTAAGGACCTGTGACATTTTATCAGAACTCACTGATAAATCCCAGGCATTAAGCTTTTGCACAATTGCCTCTAACTCTGCGAATCTGCTGTGTGTCACTCTACAGGTCAGTAATGACTTGTTTTAGCAAATCTTTTTTTCTCCTTTTTTTTTTTTTTAAAGACGAGGTCTCACACTGTCGCCCAGGCTGGAGTGCAGTGGTGCAATCTGCGTTCACGGTAACCTCTGCCTCCTGGGTTTCGGCAATTCTCCTTCCTCAGCCTCCCAAGTAGCTGGGATGACAGGCGCCCGCCAGCACGCCCGGCTAATTCTTGTATTTTTAGTAGAGACGGGGTTTCGCCATGTTGGCCAGGCTGGTCTTGAACGCCTCACCTCACGCAATCTGCCCTCCTCCGCCTCCCAAAGTGCTGGGATATGACAGGTGTGAGCCGCTGTGCCCGGCCTGTTCTTAACATGACCTGTGTGTTCTGATCGAGTGAGCGTCACATCCAAACTCATCAAATGCAGGAGAGATTGAAGATCTATTCACAGGAGCTCGAATAAGACGCTGGCAGCAGGACCGTCGTGGTGTGAGCTGGATAAAGGTCCGTCATTAAATACACGGGACAACTTTGCTAATGATTCATCTCATTCAGAAACCAGTTTCCAACATATTTTACTTTCATGTTGAATCGTTACGTGTCCAGGTGTACGATACATTTATGTTGCTTTGATCACTTTTTGGTGATGGGGTGTTGTGGTTCGCCTGTCTTTTGAGACGTAGGGTCTTGTTCTGTCACCCAGGCTGGAGTGCAATGGCACAATCATGGCTCACCGTAGCCCTGAGGTCCTGGGCTCAGGTGATCCTCCTGCCTCAGCCTCCTGTTGCTAGGGCCACAGGCACATACCACCATGCCCAGCTAATTATTATTATTATTATTATTAATTTGTAGAAATAGGGTCTACTCAGGCTAGTCTCAAACTCCCTGGCTCAAACAATACTCCCTCCGCCTCCCAGGTTGAAGCAATTTTCCTGCCTCAGCCTTCCAAGTAGCTGGGATTACAGGTGTGGGCCACCACGCCCAGCTGATTTTTTTTTTTTTTTTTTGAGACAGAGTCTCGCTCTGTCGCCCAGGCTGGAGTGCAGTGGCGTGATCTCGGCTCACTACAAGCTCCGCCTCCCAGGTTCACGCCACCGCACCCGGCTCGTTTTGTATTTTTAGTAGAGATGGGGTTTCATCATGTTGGTCAGGCTGGTCTCAAACTCCTGACCTCAAGTGATCCATCCGCCTCAGCCTCCCAAAGTGCTCAGATGACAGGCGAGAGCCATGCTGCCCAGCTGGATCCGTGCTGACCACAGAGAACATTTCAGCAGAAGAAAGTTTCCAGCACGTGGGATCCTTATGGTACCAGGAAGTGAAACCATGTTTAAATTTCAACACATGTACTGTTTGGCTGTCATGAGATGCATAGGGTCACCCCTAAAAGGCTTTCCAATCCAGGTCTACATGACATCAGGAGGCAATCAAATGGAAAACAGGAGCTTCCAGGAGGGCAAAGAAGGATGTGGAATTCCCGAATCTGTAAAGACAGTTCCTTTAGAGGTTAGTTAAGTGGATGATTGCCTGTATAACGCCAACATTATTAGAGTCGGTTCAGTTCCTCCAGAACAGTGACAAAGCAGTTGTGTTTTTTCTTGTTTGGTTTTGTTTTGTTTGAGACTGAGTCTCTGTTGCCCAGGCTGGAGTGCAGTGGTGCAATCTCGGCTCACTGCAACCTCCAACTCCCGGGTTCAAGCGGTTCTCCTGCCTCAGCCTCCCGAGTAGCTGGGAGGACACATATGTGCCACCACGCCCGGCTAAGTTTTGTATTTTTAGAAAGAGATGGGGTTTCACCATGTTGGCCAGGCTGGTCTCGAACTCCTGACCTCTGGTGATCCACCCGCCTCGGCCTCCCGAACTGCTGGGATTACGGGCATGAGCCACTGTGCCCAGCTGGCAGTTTTTTTGTTTTGCTTTGTTTTTTGTTTGTTTTTGAGACGGAGTGTCACTTTATTGCCCAGACTGGAGTGCAATGGCACAATCTCGTCTCACTGCAGCCTCCACCTCCCAGGTTCAAGTGATTCTCCTGCCTCAGCCTCCTGAGTAGCTGGGATTACACTTATGTGCCACCACGCCCCATTAATTTTTGTATTTTTAGTAGAGATGGGGTTTCACCATGTTGGCCAGGATGCTGTCGAACTCCTGACCTCAGATGATCAACTCGCCTTGGCCTCCCAAACTGCTGGGATTATGGGCGTGAGCCACTGTGCCCAACCGGCAGTTTTTTGTTTGTTTTTGTTTGTTTGTTTTTGAGATGGAGTGTCACTCTGTCACCCAGGCTGGAGTGCAGTGGCACAATCTCGCCTCACTGCAGCCTTCACCTCCCAGGTTCCAGCGATTCTCCTGCCTCAGCCTCCTGAGTAGTGGGGACTACAGGTGCCCACCACCACACCCGGCTAATTTTTGTATTTTTAGCAGAGACGGGGTTTCACCATCTTGGCCAGGCTGGTCTCGAACTCCTGACCTCAGGGGATCCACCCGCCTCGGCCTCCCAAAGTGCTGGGATGACAGGCGTGAACCGCCGCGCCTGGCTGGCAGTTGTGTTTTTAAATAACAATGCTCCTGGCATGTCACAAAGTGCCTGCATCTTTCAAATTTTAAAATGTTTGGTAGCAATGTTAAAATTATTGTAGGGGTGCAGAGACAAAGCCATTTCCGTGAGTCCCCCGAGGCAGATACCAAAAAAATGCCACAAACCGGGGACTTCAACAACAGGAGTTTACTTTCTCACAGTTCCGGGGGCCAGAAGTGTGAGACCAAAACGTCTCAGGCCCATGCTCCCTCAGGGAGCTCCAGGGGAGGCTCCTTCCTGCTTCTTCCAGCTCCTGGGGGCTCCAGGCGTCCCTGGGCTTGTGACCGTGTGTCGTTCCAGGCTCTGCCTCCGTCTCCACGTGGCCTCCTCCTCTGTGTCTGTGTCTCCTCTTCTGTCTCTTACAAGGACACCTGCCATTGCATTTAGGGTCCAGCCTACATTCAAGACGATTTCAATTTGAATCTCTCACGTAATTGCATCTGGAACCATCGCATTTGTAAGTGAGGTCTCATTCCAGGATCTAGGCGTTAGGTTATGCACAGATCTTTCCAGGAGCCTCTGTTCAATCCACTAGTTGTATCTGGTTCCTTCCAGAGGCTCTAAGGGAGGCTCCTTCCTGCCTCTCCCAGCTCCTGGGGGCTCCAGGCATCCCTGGGCTTGTGGCCGCATCACTCCAGTCTCTGCGTCCATCTCCACGTGGCCGTCTCCTGTGTGTCTGTGTCTCCTCTTCTGTCTCTTACAAGGACACCTGTCATTGCATTTAGGGCCCAGCCAGAGAACACAGGATTATTTTCTCTCAAGATCCACAACTTAATTAATCTGCAAAGACCTTCTTTTCCAAATGATGCCCCATCCCCAAATAGCAGGGCTTGGGACGTGGAGATATCTCTGGGGGCCGCCGTCCAACGGAGCATGGGAGACCCTCTATTGGGGTTTGCAGGTGGGGAGGGCTGCTGAGAGGACGGACAGGGTCGGCTCACGTGGCAGCCAGCACCGAGCTCTTCAGCAAAGTCGTGTTGCAGGGAGGCAAACAGGGTCCCCAGAGACTGAGCAGAAAGAGGAACCCGGCCCGCAGCGGGGCCTCGTCCCTGGCTGAGTGTCACCAACACTGCGTTCGAAGTGGGGGAGAGAGGGGAGGAGGCTTGGACCGCCTCCAAGAGAACGTGACAAAAACAGAGATAAGCAAATCCATTTTCTGGCTCGTTTATCTTCAGTGATGTGATCCCACTCATCATAAAGCTAGACAGGACTTTATTTCCAAACAGAAAAATGAGGCCGGGCGCGGTGGCTCGTGTCTGTCATCCCAGCACTTTGAGAGGCTGAGGCGGGTGGATCACTTGAGGTCAGGAGTTCAAGACCAGCCTGGCCAACATGGTAAAATCCTGTGTCTACTAATAATACAAACATCAGCCAGGTGTAGTGGCACATGGCTGCAGTCCCAGCTATTTGAGAGGCTGAGGCAAGAGAATCGTTTGAACCCAGGAGGCAGGGGTTGCAGGGAGCCAAGGTCGTACCACTGCACCCCACCTGAGTGCGAGACAAAGCGAGATTTCATCTCCAAAAAAAAATACTAATAAATAAAAATGAAAACTGGCCAGGTGCGGTGGCTCACGCCTGTCATCCCAGCACTTTGGGAGGCCGAGGTGGGTGGATCATGAGGTCGGGAGATCGAGACCATCCTGGCTAACACGGTGAAAATACAAAATACAAAAAATTAGCTGGGTGTGGCGGCGCATGCCTGTCATCCCAGCTACTCGGGAGGCTGAGGCAGGAGAATCACTTGAACCTGGGAGGCAGAGGTTGCGGTGAGCCGAGATTGTACTGTTGCACTCCAGCCTGGGTGACGGAGAAAGACTCCGTCTCAAAAATAATACTAATAATACTAATAATAATAAATAAATAATAAAATGAAAACTAAGACTGGGCAACATAGTGAGACCCCCCCCATCTCTCCAAAAATCAAAGATTAGCCAGCCGTGGTGGCAGGCACCTGTAGTCCCAGCTGCTCAGGAGGCTGAGGTGGGAGGATCGGTTCACACCAGGAGGTTGAGGCTGCCGTGAGCTATAATGTCACCACTGCACTCCAGCCTGGGCAACAGAGCAGGACCGTGTCTCTCCATAAACGAATACATCAAAACGAAAATGAACATGAAAGCGCATCAGAAAGTCAAACACAGGCCAAAAGTGTGCCAAGCACTGTCACAGGCATGCACAGAGAGCTTCCTGGGGTCTGACATTTACGTCCCCTGGCGTCGGACCAAAGAGATTCAGACCCAAGCCTGGACATGGTATCTGAGAAGACGCAGCCACGTCCTTCCAAGACGTAGTTCGGAAGAGGCCCCGGCACTCTCCAGCCAGCTCTGTGAGCTCTGGAAGATGGGTGTAGAGACCGTCTCAGGAAGGAAGGCTGCATAGGAGCCCCGAGGGAAAGCTAAAAGGTCAGGCTTAAAAATCCCCACCTCTCCCAGGACAGAACCGAGAGAGTCAGGTCACCCTGGGCCAGATAGGCGCCCCCGGCTGCCTGGCCTGGAAAACCACCCAGGGGACTGTAATGGATCATTTTCCTGTGGCAGGCAGGGTGTGTCTCTCACACCCCATCTCCCAGAGCCTCAGAGCCTGGGTGCTGCTGGGGGCTCTCCTGTTTTTAACACCCCAAATCCTCCATCCACGGAAGCCCTGACTTCTGAAGAATTAACATGGCCAGGCGCAGGGCTTCACACCTGTCATCCCAGCACTTTGGGAGGGCACGATGGGAGGATCACCTGAGGTCAGGAGTTTGAGACCAGCCTGGCCAACATAGTGCAACCCCATCTCTACTAAAAATACAAAAATTAACCGGGCATGATGGCGGGCACCTGTCATCCCAGCTACTCAGGAGGCTGAGGCAGGAGAATCACTTGAACCTGAGAGGCGGAGGTTGCAGTGAGCCGAGATCGTGCCACTGCACTCCAGCCTGGGCGACAAGAGTGAGACTCCCTCTCAAAAAACAACAGGGGGCTGGGCGCAGTGGCTCACGCCTGTCATCCCAGCGCTTTGGGGAGGCCGAGGAGGGCAGATCACGAGATCAGGAGTCTGAGACCAGCCTGAGCAACATGATAAAACCCCATCTCTACTAAAAACACAAAAATTAGCCAGACATTGTGGTGCGTGCCTGTTATCCCAGCGACTCAGGAGACTGAGGCAGGAGAATCGCTTGAACACGGGAGGTTGCAGTGAAGCAAGATCGTGCCATTGCACTGCAGCCTGGGCGACAAGAGGAAAACTCCGTCTGAAAAAAAATAAAACAGAGTTGGCTGTTGGGCGTCTGGTGGGTGTTGGGACGTCACCTCTGGGGGCTGTCACCAAGATGGACTGAGCCTCCTTCATAGTTTTCTAACACTGTGGGTGCTGTTCAAAGTTCAGTAGCAGCTTGAGTCTCCAGGTCAAAGCAGGCATCAGCTTGGAAGGAGCAGCTGGTCTTTATTTTTATCCTTCATGCTCTCTGTGTCTGCTGGCTGGCATCCGGCAGGGTTGCTGCCTCTCCGTCTCCCCTTGTTACCTCCTCGGCCCCACTGCCTGGGTTCAGCTGCCACCAAAGCAAATACTCACAGCTTCCTGGACGGCCAGGACGCCCTAAGCCGCATGTCTGACACCCACAGTCCTCCAAGCCCGCCCCAATGTGTCCCCTCGCCGCCCCCACTGCCCCCAAACCAACCATCTCTCACCAGCCTGTGTGCTACCTCACTCCACACCTCAGCAAGTCCGGTACTTTCTTGGAGATGCCAGCCATAATGACAAACAGAAAAAGCCATATTCGCTTGTCAACATACTATGTATTTATTTATTTATTTATTTTGAAACAGGGTTTACTTTTGTCAACCAGGCTGGAGTGCAGCGGTGCGATCTCGGCTCACTGCGACCTCCCTCTTCCGGGTTCAAGCGATTCTCCTGCCTCAGCCTCCCGAGTAGCTGGGAATACAGGTGCCCACCACCACCGCGCCCGGCACATTTGTGTATTTTTAGTAGAGACGGGGTTTCGCCATCTTGGCCAGGCTGGTCTCAAACTCCTGACGTCAGGTGATCCGCCCACCTCGGCCTCCCAAACTGCTGGGATGACAGGCATGAGCCACTGAACCCGGCCTACACTCCAGCTTGGGTCACAAAGTGAGACTTTGTCATGAAAACCCTAATTAACATGTATTTTTTTTTTTTAAACATTGCTCTCTCTGTGATGTTTGAGTTTCTTTTTTGTTTTGTTTTTTTTTTTTTTTGAGATGGAGTCTCACACAGCAGAGGTCAGACAGCACAGCTCAGAGAGCACAGCTCACGCAGCACAGCTCAGACAGCACACTCTGTTGCCCACGCCTGGGTTCAGGTGATTCTCCTGCCTCAGCCTCCTGAGGAGCTGGGATTACAGGCCCCCACCACCACGCCCAGCTAATTTTTAAAATATTTTTAGTAGAGACGGGGTTTCACCATGTTAGCCAGGATGGTCTTGAACTCCTGACCCTCAGGTGATCCACCCGCTTCTACCTCCCAAAGTGCTCGGATTACAGGTGGATCACGAAGTTAAGAGATCAAGACCATCCTGGCCAACATGGTGAAACCCCAACTCTACTAAAAATACAAAAAGTAGCTGGGCGTGGCGGCGGGTGCTTGTAGTCCCAGCTACGTGGGAGGCTGAGGCAGAATTGCTTGAACCAGGGAGGCGGAGGTTGCAGTGAGCCGAGATCGTGCCACCGCACTCCAGCCTGGGTGACAGAGCGAGACTCCATCTCAAAAGGAAGGAAGGAAGGAAGGAAGGAGGGAGGAGGGAGGGAGGGAGGGAGGGAGGGAGGGAGGGAGGGAAGGAAGGAAGGAAGGAAGGAAGGAAGGAAGGAAGAAGATGAAGAAAGAAGAAAGAAAGAAAGAAAGAAAGAGAGAGAAAGAAAAGAAAGGAACAAAGAAAGAAAAGAAGGAGGGAGGGAAGGAGGGAGGGAAAGAAAGAAGAAAGCAAGGAAGGAAGGAAGGAAGGAAAGAAGGAAGGAGGGAAAGGAAGGAGAGAAAGAAAGAAAGAGAGAAAGAAATGAAGGAAGGAAGGAAAGGAAGGAAGGAGAGAGAAAGAAAGGAGAGAAAGAAAAAAAAAGAAAGAAAGAGAGAAAGAAAGAAAGAGAGAGAGAGAAAGAAAGAAAGAGAAAAAAAGAAAGAAAGAAAGAAAGAGAAAGAAAGAAAGAAAGGAAAGAAAGGAAGGAAGGAGAGAAAGAAGAAAGGAAGGAAGGAAGGAAGAAGGAAGGAAGGAAGGAGGGAAAGTCCCGGGAAGCAGTGTTGAACATGACCCCATGCTCTAGTTATCTGCGAATGACGGCTCCGTCTGAAGTGGTGGCTGCCTGAATATGCTCTAAGGGGACACCATTCGCTTTCCCAGCCTGTTCCCTCCAGGAAAAGAGCAGAGGACAAAGGCCCCAGAAGTCGATTTGGGAACAGCAGACTAGTCGCTTCCTGTGAATCAAGCAGAGACAGAGAAACCCTCTGTAAGGGCAGAGGGCAGAATCCCAGAGAGTTGCACCCGGGAGGGCTGTGGCTGTGGCCGTGGCTGTGTAAACCATTTCCCACCCCGTCACGCGCTGTCTGTACCGAGAAGCCAGGCCGGGGAGCGTGACTCCCGACCGCGATGGCCTCGAGATGGTCTTTGGAATTCCACAGCAGGGACAAGCCAGTGGCACCCAAGTTCGCTTCCGTTCGGCCTAGGTTTCTGCAACACGCCCGACGTTCGCCTTCTCCCGCCTGCTTCAGAGTGAACGGGTAGTCAGTTCAGCCACCATAACAAAACACAGCAGACTGGGGGGTTATCAACAACAGACATGGATTCTCCCACAGTCCTGGAGGCTGGACGTCTGAGATCCAGGTGTGGGCAGGGCTGGTCCCTCCTGCGGCCTCTCTCCTGGGCTTGGAGACGCCGTCTTCCCCGTGTGTCCTCACAGGCTCGTCCCTCTGTGTGTGTCCCTGTCCTCATCTCCTCTTCTTATGAGGACACCAGTCCTATTGGATCAGGGCCCACTCCTAGTGACCTCATTTTACTGTCGTCAAGACTACAAAGAAGTAATCTCCAAATACAACCACATCATGTGGTCCTAGGGGTTAGGACTTTAACGGATGAATTTGGGAGGGTGCCATTCCGCTTGTAACAGACAGAAAATGCAGAAAATATACCCTGAGCTAGCCGTTTGTAATAAAGGGCTCTCCCTTTAATTTTTGAGACAGGAACCTGCTCTGTCGGTCACCCAGGCTGGAGTGCAGTGGTGTGAGTTGTTCAGATCAGTTCAGTTTAGTAAGTACAGTGCAGTTCAGCTCACGGCAGCCTCAAGCTTCCAAATAAAAAAACTGTCTTAGCATAATCCAATGGGTACTGCTTTTAAATAGTGAATATACAGCCGGGTGTGGTGGCTCACCCCTGTAATCCTAGAATGTTCGGAGGCCGAGGCAGGTGGATCACCTGAGGTCAGGAGTTGGAGACCAGCCTGACCAACATGATGAAACCCTGTCTCTACTAAAAATAAAAAATAAAAAAAAAAAATATATATATATATATATGTATAGCTGGGTGTGGTGGTGTATGCTTGTTATCCCAGCTACTTGGGAGGCCGAGGGAGAATCATCTGAACCTGGGAGGCAGATGTCACAGTGAGCCGAGACGGTACCATTGCATTCCAGCTTGGGAAGCAGAGGGAGACTCAGTCTCAAAAGAAAAAAAAAAAAAAGAGAGGCTGTGGACATACATATTTTTAAAAATTAGTATTTTCACATAAAGCATAAAGTCATATCCAATCTAGGCAAGAGAAGCTGTCCTTAAATGTAACCCATTTTCGAATCCAAAACTAACCCTTCTGAGGTAATGGTCCCACATACATGGAGGCCAAACGCATTTAAAAAAAAAAAAAAAAAGCCATATTGAAAAATATCACATTAGGAGAAAAACATGTAAAATCCCCCTGTGCTGGCCTGACCCCGCTCCCTGGGGCCCAGGACCAAAAAGAGGAACCTTTTCCATCTATTGTTGGTCTGGCCTGTTTCATAACCACCGTGCACCAAGTTCAGTCTGCAGATGACAGATCGCGGCTAAGAGCAGCTCGCTGGGTCTCCGGAGGCTGCTTGTGTCTGTCTCAGGGTGTGGTGCAGGCACAGCCAGTGGGATTTTCTTTTTCCCAGCAGAGCAGAGAGCTGGCCCTCCTCTCCTGCCCCTGTGCACAGCACACCGCCGTAGGGCAGCCACCTGTGGACCCGGAGGAGGAGGGTCCCCGAGGACCCCCCTGCCCAGCTTGACAGCTGCTCAGACAAACACCGCAAGACCAGCCTCACCCAGGACGTCTGCCCTCCCTGCAGCCGCCGCTGTAAGTCACGGGTACCTGGGGGTGTTCAGAGAGGAGAGGCTGCCCTGCAGAAATACCCCAGCAACCGAGCAGATCCGGGCCAGAGATGCGGTTGAACGGCAGAGGAAGCCCTCAGCTCGGCCTCCCTTTGGGGTGTGTGATTTGTTAACCCAGCTGTGCACAGGCTCTCAAAGGTCACGGAGAGCGCTGAGGTGGGCCTAGAAAAAGATGGAAAAAGTCCACCTTCTTGAAAATGTGCTGTCCCAGAAATCTTCTTCACACCTGTCTGTTGCTTTTATTTTGCTTTTGTTTTGCGGGGAGGAGAGGTTGTTCTTGGTTTTCGCAAATAAAAATAGTTGACGTCAATTGAGTGCACAGGAAGCAGCAGCCACTTTTACGAGGCCTTTACCTCTGGGATTGATTCTTTCTTTCTTTCTTTCTTTTCTTTCTTTCTTTCTTTCTTTCTCTCTTTCTTTCTTTCTTCTCCCCCTTTTTTTTCTTTCTTTCTTTCTTCCTTCTTTCTTTCTTCTTGTTCTTTTTCTTTCTTTCTCTCTCTCTTTCTTTTCTTTCTTCTTTCTTTCCTCTCCCTCTCTTCTTCTCTTTCTTTTTCTTTCCTTCCTTCCTTTCTTTCCTTCTTTCTTTCCTTCCTACTTTCCTTTTCCTTTTCCTTTCTTTCAACGAACTCTCGCTCTGTAGCCCAGGCTGGAGTGCAGTGGCGCGATCTCAGCTCACTGCAACCTCCCCCTCCCGTATTCAAGCGATTCTCCTGCCTCACCCTCCTGAGTAGTTGGAATGACAGGCGCCCGCCACCACACCCGGCTAATTTTTTGTATTTTAGTAGAGATGGGGTTACACTATGTTGGCCAGGCTGGTCTCGAACTTCCGACCTCATGATCCACCCGCCTTGGTCTCCCAAAGTGCTGGGATGACAGGCGTGAGCCACGCCCACCCAGCCTTATGTCTGGGATTTTGGAAACTTCGTGAGACACGTGCTATGATGATCATCCCTGTTTTACCAGTAAGGGAAACTGAGGCGAACATGGAGCAGGGGGCAGGGTGTGTTCAAGACCTACAACCAGAAATAGGCAGAGGTGGGCGCTGGGTGCTGCTTGTTAGCCTTGAACCACTGCACTGGGGAATTAGTGATGAACGATGCGTGACTGCCCTTGAAATAACCATGCCTCAGCCCAGGGCAGGTGGCATGGGCTCCGTAGGGCCCTCTTGCTGGAACTAGGAGTATTCTGTCCCCCAACTGGGAGCCCAACCTGCCTACCCCTAGTGCTTGAGGCATGACTGTCTTCTATGGCAAGCGATAGAAACTTGAGTCAACCTAGCTGAAGTCAAGGTGGAAAGTGTCAAATTGGATAATTAGGATTTCTATGAGGACTTCAGGCATGGCTGGATCCAGGAGCTTAAACGGCCACCAGTCTCTCCTGTTTCTCTTTCTCTGTTCCCACGTTTCAGCCCCACCTTTTTCTGCCTCCCTCAGCTGCAGGGTGTGGAATGACTTCAGGAAGACCACCTTCTCTATAGGGATGGGAAGAGGGTCTCTGGTAGTCTGGGGTCCCCGTCTTTTCAGAGCAGAATCAAATGGGAAAAGGGACACCCTCTCTCTCCTGGCACCCACAAGTCACACCTCTTGAAGGGTTCTGACTGGCCATGTCAGAGACAAATGACCACTGCTTGTGATAATTTTTATGAACAGGGTGACGGACCCCCTAACTGGCCAGGCTTGGGCCACACCCCTCTCATGGGTGATTGACAGGCTTGGGCCACACCCCCATCTTCAGTGATTGACAGACTTGGACCACTCACCTCTATCCTCAGTGATTGACAGACAGACTTGAACCACACCCCTCTCCTCATTGATTGACAGTCCTAGACAACCACACAGCCCAGAGCGGGAGTGTCCCCGGGGGAAAGGGGTGCTGGGCGCACAGTTTCCATGGATGCAGCGGAGAGGTCAGGGCCAGTGGTGAGCTGGACCAAAGTGGGCCAGAGGGAGGCGGTGGGGCCAACGTCCACACCGCCCCTGCCACACCCTCTGTCCATTTCATCACTCATTCACTCTGCATTCTCAGAGTGGCATGCATTCATTCACTCACCTCCTCATTTCCTCCACACAGTCCATCACTCATTCACTCTGCATTCTCACAGTGGCATGCATTCATTCACTCATTCCTCATTTCCTCCACACAGTCCATCACTCATTCACTCTGCTGCATTCTCACCGTGCATGCATCATTCATTCATTCCCTCATTTCCTCCACACAGTCCATCACTCATTCACTCTGCATTCTCACAGTGGCATGCATTCATTCACTCATTCCTCATTTCCTCCACACAGTCCATCACTCATTCACTCTGCATTCTCACAGTGGCATGCATTCATTCACTCACCTCCTCATTTCCTCCACACAGTCCATCACTCATTCACTCTGCATTCTCACAGTGGCATGCATTCATTCACTCACCTCCTCATTTCCTCCACACAGTTCATCACTCATTCACTCTATATTCTCAGAGTGGCATGCATTCATTCACTCACCTCCTCATTTCCTCCACACAGTCCATCACTCATTCACTCTGCATTCTCACAGTGGCATGCATTCATTCACTCATTCCTCATTTCCTCCACACATTCCATCACTCATTCACTCTGCATTCTCACAGTGGCATGCATTCATTCACACTCATCCTCATTTCCTCCACACAGTCCATCACTCATTCACTCTGCATTCTCACAGTGGCATGCATTCATTCACTCACCTCCTCATTTCCTCCACACAGTCCATCACTCATTCACTCTGCATTCTCACAGTGGCATGCATTCATTCACTCATTCCTCATTTCCTCCACACATTCCATCACTCATTCACTCTGCATTCTCACAGTGGCATGCATTCATTCACTCATTCCTCATTTCCTCCACACAGTCCATCACTCATTCACTCTGCATTCTCACAGTGGCATGCATTCATTCACCTCACCTCCTCTTCCTCCACACAGTCCATCACTCATTCACTCTGCATTCTCACAGTGGCATGCATCATTCACTCATTCCTCATTTCCTCCACACAGTCCATCACTCATTCACTCTGCATTCTCACAGTGGCATGCATTCATTCACTCCACCTCCTCATTTCCTCCACACAGTCCATCACTCATTCACTCTGCATTTTCACAGTGGCATGCATTCATTCACTCACCTCCTCATTTCCTCCACACAGTCCATCACTCATTCACTCTGCATTCTCATCACAGTGGCATGCATTCATTCACGCATTCCTCATTTCCTCCACACAGTCCATCACTCATTCACTCTGCATTTTCACAGTGGCATGCATTCATTCACTCACTCCTCATTTCCTCCACACAGTCCATCACTCATTCACTCTGCATTCTCACAGTGGCATGCATTCATTCACTCACCTCCTCATTTCCTCCACACAGTCCATCACTCATTCACTCTGCATTCTCACAGTGGCATTCATTCATTCACTCACCTCCTCATTTCCTCCACACTTTCCATCACTCATTCACTCTGCATTCTCACAGTGGCATGCATTCATTCACTCATTCCTCATTTCCTCCACACAGTCCATCACTCATTCACTCTGCATTCTCACAGTGGCATGCATTCATCACACTCTTTCCTCATTTCCTCCACCACATTCCATCACTCATTCACTCTGCATTCTCACGTGGCATTCATTCATTCACTCTTCTCCTTTCTCCACACAGTCCATCACTCATCCACTCTGCATTCTCACAGTGGCATGCATTCATTCACTCATTCCTCATTTCCTCCACACAGTCCATCACTCATTCACTCTGCATTCTCACAGTGGCATGCATTCATTCACTCACCTCCTCATTTCCTCCACACAGTCCATCACTCATTCACTCTGCATTCTCACAGTGGCATGCATTCATTCACTCATTCCTCATTTCCTCCACACAGTCCATCACTCATTCACTCTGCATTCTCACAGTGGCATGCATTCATTCACTCATTCCTCATTTCCTCCACACAGTCCATCACTCATTCACTCTGCATTCTCACAGTGGCATGCATTCATTCACTCATTCCTCATTTCCTCCACACTTTCCATCACTCATTCACTCTGCATTCTCAGAGTGGGATTCATTCATTCATTCATCATTCCTCATTTCCTCCACAGTCCATCACTCATTCACTCTGCATTCTCAGAGTGGTATTCATTCATTCATTCACTCATTCCTCATTCCTCCACACAGTCCATCACTCATTCACTCTGCATTCTCACAGTGGCATGCATTCATTCACTCATTCCTCATTTCCTCCACACAGTCCATCACTCATTCACTCTGCATTCTCACAGTGGCATTCATTCATTCACTCATTCCTCATTTCCTCCACACAGTCCATCACTCATTCACTCTGCATTCTCACAGTGGCATGCATTCATTCACTCATTCCTCATTCCTCCACACAGTCCATCACTCATTCACTCTGCATTCTCACAGTGGCATGCATTCATTCACTCATTCCTCTTTCCTCCACCACCAGTCCATCACTCATTCACTCTGCATTCTCACAGTGGCATGCATTCATTCACTCACCTCCTCATTTCCTCCACACAGTCCATCACTCATTCACTCTGCATTCTCAGAGTGGCCTTCATTCATTCAATCACCTCCTCATTTGCTCCACACTTTCCATCACTCATTCACTCTGCATTCTCAGAGTGGCATGCATTCATTCACTCATTCCTCATTTCCTCCACACAGTCCATCACTCATTCACTCTGCATTCTCACAGTGGCATTCATTCATTCACTCACCTCCTCATTTCCTCCACACATTCCATCACTCATTCACTCTGCATTCTCAGAGTGGCCTTCATTCATTCAATCACCTCCTCATTTCCTCCACACATTCCATCACTCATTCACTCTGCATTCTCACAGTGGCCTTCATTCATTCAATCACCTCCTCATTTCCTCCACACATTCCATCCCTCATTTACTCTGCATTCTCAGAGTGGTATTCATTCATTCATTCACTCATCTCCTCATATCGTCCACACATTCCATCACTCATTCACTCTGCATTCTCAGAGTGGGATTCATTCATTCATTCATCTCATTTGCTCCACACTTGTCAAGAACTAGTGGGCATCACTCATTCACTCTTTCATTCACTCCACGTTTAGGGAGAAAACCTTGCACGTCATTCTTTCATTTATGCATTTACCCATTAGTTTATCAAGCAAGGCCTGTGTGTTACTTATTCGTTCATTCCCTCCACATTTGCAGGAATGAATCTCTGGGTGTCATTCATTCATTCCCTCCACATTTACAGGGAATCCCTGGATGTCATTCATTCATTCCCTGCACACTTGCAGGGAATATCTGGGTGTCTTTCATTCATTCTCTCCACATTTGCAGAAGTGAATCCTGGGTGTCATTCATTCATTCCCTCCACATTTGCAGGGAATCCCTAGACATCATTCATTCATTCCCACCACATTTGTGGGGATTCCCTGGGTATCATTCATTCATTCTCTCTACATTTTCAGAAGTGAATCCTGGGTGTCATTCATTCATTCCCACCACATTTGTGGGGAATCCCTGGGTATCATTCATTCATTCTCTCTACATTTTTGGAAGTGAATCCTGGGTGTCATTCATTCTTTCCCTCCACATTTGTGGGGAATCCCTGAGTATCATTCATTCATTCCCTCCACGTTTGTGGGACTGAATTCTGGGTGTCATTCATTCATTCTCTCTACATTTGTGTGGACATCCTGAGTGTTAGTCATACATGCACCCATTCATTCCCTCCACAGTCATTGGGAATGTCCTGTGTCTACCTACACACACACACACACACACACACACACACACACACACCCTGCATTGACCAAGACCACCCTGGGTGCACAGCTCTAAGCTAAGGAAAGCAGACCCAAAGGAGTTTGCAGCAGGTACCTGGTGGGGAAGAGAGGGTCTTCATGGAGGCAGGAGCTGTCACCCATGGGCTGGAATGAAATGCAGATTTCCAGAAGGCTCTGGCAGGTCCATGGTGGGCTGATGCCGCAAGAAGGAGGGTTGAAGGTGTCACTCAAGACTGTGCTGGGTGCAGACAGGCGTGAGGAGCTGCATGGGGAAGAGGAGCCACAGGAGTTAGGGCAAGAGATATCCATGAGTTGGTCCCACCGCTGTGGAGACACAGCCTGCCGCAGGGCCAGGTGGACCAGCATACCAAGGGAGCTGGCATGATCACATCATCTGTGCCTGAGAGTGAGCAGGGGAAACAGCACCCCAGCGTGTGAGTTGTGGTCAGTTGGTAGCTTTGCATTCACCCCTTCCCAACAGGGTGGTTTACAGCAGAACCAGGCAGTGAAATTCCTCGGCTCATTCTGCCTCTCCAATAATAACTGAGGCAGGCTGAGTAGCTCCTGAGGGCTCAGCTGTTCAGTAATACACTGAGGACCCTGTTGAGACCCACTTCCCTTCTTTTATTATTTTTATTATATATATATTTTTTGAGATGGAGTTTTGCTCTTGTTGCACAGGCTGGAGAGTGCAATGGCGCGATCTCAGATCACCATAACCTCTGCCTCCGGGTTCAAGCAATTCTCATGCCTCAGCCTCCCAAGCAGCTGGGATTACAGGCATGCATCACCACACTCGGCTTATTTTTAGTAGAGACGGGATTTCTCCACGTTGCTCAGGCTGGTCTCGAACTCCCGACCTCAGGCGATCCACCCACCTCGACCTCCCAAAGTGCTGGGATTACAGGTGTGAGCCACCGTGCCCGGCCTCCTCTTTTTTTAACCTGTATTCTGACTTGTCCCCAATCCCTGCGAAGACCAGGTGCACATGCACCTGCCCAGCAGGGCAGGACCATGCTCCAGCCTCAGGGAGGACCAGGATGATACACCTCAGGTCTCTTCTCCTTGAGGAGCTCTCAGTATGCAGTATGGTCCCTGAAATGCCCTCAGGAGGGCACAGAGGATGAAACAGGCAGCCAGAGACAGGTGCAGAGTTCAGGCTCAGAGTCGCAGATGTGTTTCTGCTCAGATGCACGTATTTGGAAATTAATGCAAAGCACAGTGTGGCATCTTCTATATGCCCAGAAAACCTAGGGCCTGGGTGCCAAGCACCATGCCCTTGTCACTCATGGTTCAGGTTCCTGATGCCCTCTGCACCTCAGTGTCCCCATATGTAGAGCAAAGATGATAAGCGCGTCTTCCTAGGATGGGGGCACAAGAAAACCTTTGCAGACCTTCAATGTGACATCTGCTCCAGGAACAGGAGAGGTCACCCGAGGACTCAAGGACACTTGGCACTCTCCTTCCCTGTCAACTCCAGGTAGCTAGGAAGGAAGCGGTGTGTGGCCGGGGAAGAGAAGGAGGAAACTGAAACAATGCTGGACTTGAGAACTTGGACGCCTTTCACTGTAGCTTCCTGACAGACGCCATGAGGTCACTGGTTAACACAGTCGTGGCCACCGCTTCGCCTCCACTCACACCCAGCCAAGGTCACACTGGCCATAGTGACCGCAGGCAGGGAAGGCTTGCACTGTCAGACCCAGACACCCCGGTGGGGACCTGAGGGATAAGGAGGCCAGGCTGGCTAGAGCCCCAGTGACTGCTGCATCCCCCAAAAGCGGAAGCTCGGCTATCTGGGGGACAGGAAAACCCAAGCTAAAAAGGCTGGAGCATTAAGAATGCAGGAACATTCAGGACTCAGGGCGGGCAGGGAGTCAGCCAGGAGGGTGTGGTGGAAGGCCAACTCAGACACAGGAAGTAAAACAGAAACCGAAGGGATGTCCTTCCTGCTTCAAGAGACAATCGTTTCCTATTGAGATTATACTTTACATCTTGTAAAACTCACCGTTTTAAAGCGAATAACTGGAGGACATCTAGGACATTCACAGCGCCGGGCAACAACCGCGTCTGTCTATTTCCACCACTTTGTCATTCCCCCAAAAGTCAGTTCCCATTTCCCCATCCCCAGCCATGGTCATCTCCTTTCTGTCTATATGGATCAGCCTGATCTGGGCATTTTACTGAAATGGAATCCTGCACCACGTGGCCTTCTGTGTCTGGCTTCTCTCCCTGAGCCTCATGTCTTCAAAGTTCATCCACAGTGTAGCCTCGGTCAGAGCCTCGTTCCTTTTCATGGCTGTATACTATTCCACTGTGTGGCTGTGGGCCCTTGTGTTTATCTCTCTGTCTGTTGATGGATACTTGAGCCGTTTCCACCTTTTGGCTGTTGTGACGAGTGCTGCAGGGAACGTTCATACATAAGTTTTTATCGGTGCAACCATTTGCTGTTGTCTTTGAGACAGAGTTGCACTCTTTTCACCCAGGCTGGAGTGCAGTGGCATGATCTCGGCTCACTGCAACCTCCGCCTCCCGCGTTCAAGCGATTCTCCTGCCTCAGCCTCCCGAGTAGCTGGGATGACAGGCACCTGCCGCCACACCCGGCTAGTTTTGTATTTTTAGGAGAGACGGGGTTTCACCATGTTGGCCAGGCTGGTCTGGAACTCCTGACCTCAGGTGTTCCAGCCGCCTCAGTCTCCCAAAGTGCTGGGAGTACAGGTGTGAGCCACCACACCTGGCCTCACCCATTTTTATATGAGATATTTTGTAATGCTACCCTCACCAAAATGACACACAGAAATAATGTGTTATACATATAATTACACATACATTATATATACACATAATGTGATCTATAAAATATGTCACATATAATTTTATATATACTATGTTCAATATGTCACATATATGTATAAATTATATATAACATATAAGTAATACTATACAGTATATTGTATATAATTATTAAATATGCATGCTATACATGTTTAAGTTATATAATTTGTAAATAATTATTCTATATAAATATCATACATAAAAACATCTATAATATATAATTTTATATATCATATTACTTTACAGGATTATGTATATTATTTAAATATTCTTAAATTTATGTATCCACATAGCCTTAATTACAATATAAAAGAGAAACAAAAGTAAATAAAACGTTAATAAGGTAATATTTAATTTAACGTGTACACATTTAGCCATAATTTACAGGAAGGCATCATTAAGGGGCCAGGTGCCGTGGCTCACGCCTGTAACCGCAGGAGTTTGAGGCCAGCCTGGGCAACAGGGTAAAACGTCCGTATTTACTAAAAGACAAAAATGTAGCTGGGCGTGGTGGCACCCACCTGCAGTTCCAGCTACTCAGGAGGCTGAGGCATGAGAATTGCTTGAACCGCAGAGGTGACGGCTGGCACTGAACAGCCACAATGCCACTGCACTGCAGCCTGGGTGACCCAGTGACAATCTGCCTTCAAAAGAAGAAAACAGACGTTGTTAAGGGCTGGGGGCAGTGGCTCCGACCTGTAACCCCAACACGTTTGGAAACGGAGGCAGGTGGATTTCTGGAGTCTAGGAGTTGGAGACCAGCCTGAGCAACCAAGTGCAATCTTGTCTCAAAAAAAAAAAAAAAAAAAAAAAGACATTATTACATCATTAAGGAATCAGGTGTTTGCTTAACAAATTCTCCACCTGTCTTTATTTGTCTCCAGCTTTTACCTCTAGAAGGGGAATCGGTGCATGACGTGGTTAACCATTTGAGAACCCACCAGGTGATTTGCAGAGTCAATCTGCAAACACGCAGAACTCGAGCAGGACACGGAGGATTCTAGTTTCTGCTCAGAGAGGCGCCCCAGCTACAGCTTCTTTTTTTTTTTTTTTTTTTTTTTTTTTTTTTTAACAGGGTGTTGCTCTGTGGCTGAGGCTGGAGTGCAGCGGTGCAATCTCAGCTCACTGCAACCTCCCCGCCTCCCTGGTTCCAGCAATTCTCCCGTCTCAGCCTCCCGAGTAGCTGGAATGACAGGCACCTGCCACCACGCCCCGCTAATTTGTTTTGTATTTTTAGAAGAGACGGGGGTTTACCATGTTGACCAGGCTGGTCTCGAACCCCTGACCTCGTGATCCACCCGCCTCAGCCTCCCAAAGTGCTGGGATGACAGGCGTGAGCCACCGCGCCTGGCCTGTAATGGGAATTTCTTGTGCTGTGGGGTAGCCTAGGGTGGGTACTGCTTTGAAATCTTTTAAAATATCCTTTCCTGTTGACCTGAGGACCTCCCTTAGGTCACAAAGAGAACAAAGACATGAGTCTCTGTGGATGATCACTGGTACCCTCAGATCCTTTCACAGGAGAGAGACTGAAACTGGCTCACACCGTGGGGAGAGCCTGTCACATACTGGAGGATTGTCACAGCTGAGGGTTCCCGTCACTGGGGGTTTCGATCCAGGGAACAAGAGAAAAACACTCCTTTGTGTTCAAAGATGAAAATCTTCCCTGGGTTTAGGGGAATCCAGCTTTAGGTCTATGAGGGCCCAGCTTTGGGTTTAGGAGACTCCAGCTTTGGGTTTACAGGAGCTCAGCTTTGGGTTTAAAGGAGCCCAGCTTTGGCTTTAAAGGAGCCCAGCTTTGGCTTTAAAGGAGCCCAGCTTTGGGTTTAAAGGAGCCCAGCTTTGGGTTTAAAGGAGCCCAGCTTTGGGTTTAAAGGAGCCCAGCTTTGGGTTTAAAGGAGCCCAGCTTTGGGTTTAAAAGAGCCCAGCTTTGGGTTTAGGAGAGCCCAGCTCTGAGGTTAAGGGACCTTAGCTTTGGGTTTAGGGGAGCCCAGCTTTGGGTTTAAAGGAACCCAGCTTTGGGTTTAAAGCAGGTCAGCTTTGGGTTTAGGGGAGCCCAGCTTTGGGTTTAAAGGAGCTCAGCTTTGGGTTTAAAGGAGCCCAGCTTTCGGTTTAAAGGAGCCCAGCTTTGGATTTAGAGGAGCCCAGCTTTGGGTTTAGGGGAGCCCAGCTTTGGGTTTAAAGGATCCCAGCTTTGGGTTTAGGGGAGCCCAGCTTTGGGTTTAAAGGAGCCCAGCTTTGGATTTAGGGGAGCCCAGCTTTGGGTTTAGGGGAGCCCAGCTTTGGGTTTAAAGGAGCCCAGCTTTGGGTTTAGGGGAGCCCAGCTTTGGGTTTAGAGGAGCCCAGCTTTGGGTTTAGGGGAGCCCAGCTTTGGGTTTAAAGGAGCCCAGCTTTGGGTTTAGGGGAGCCCAGCTTTGGGTTTAAAGGAGCCCAGCTTTGGGTTTAGAGGAGCCCAGCTTTGGGTTTAAAGGAGCCCAGCTTTGGGTTTAGGAGACTCCAGCTTTGGGTTTAAAGGAGCCCAGCTTTGGGTTTAGGAGACTCCAGCTTTGGGTTTAAAGGAGCCCAGCTTTGGGTTCAAAGGAACCCAGCTTTGGGTTTAAAGGAGCCCAGCTTTGGGTTTAGAGGAGCCCAGCTTTGGGTTTAAAGGAGCCCAGCTTTGGGTTTAGAGGAGCCCAGCTTTGGGTTTAAAGGAGCCCAGCTTTGGGTTTAGGAGACTCCAGCTTTGGGTTTAAAGGAGCCCAGCTTTGGGTTTAGGAGACTCCAGCTTTGGGTTTAAAGGAGCCCAGCTTTGGGTTTAGGGGAGCCCAGCTTTGGGTTTAGGGGAGCCCAGCTTTGGGTTAAAGGAGCCCAGCTTTGGGTTTAGGGGAGCCCAGCTTTGGGTTTAAAGGAGCCCAGCTTTGGGTTTAGGGGAGCCCAGCTTTGGGTTTAAGGGAGCCCAGCTTTGGGTTTAAAGGAGCCCAGCTTTGGGTTTAGGGGAGCCCAGCTTTGGGTTTAGAGGAGCCCAGCTTTGGGTTTAGGGGAGCCCAGCTTTGGGTTTAGGGGAGCCCAGCTTTGGATTTAGGGGAGCCCAGCTTTGGGTTTAGGGGAGCCCAGCTTTGGGTTTAAAGGAGCCCAGCTTTGGATTTAGGGGAGCCCAGCTTTGGGTTTAGAGGAGCCCAGCTTTGGGTTTAGGGGAGCCCAGCTTTGGGTTTAGGGGAGCCCAGCTTTGGGTTTAAAGGAGCCCAGCTTTGGATTTAGGGGAGCCCAGCTTTGGGTTTAGGGGAGCCCAGCTTTGGGTTTAAAGGAGCCCAGCTTTGGGTTTAGAGGAGCCCAGCTTTGGGTTTAGGGGAGCCCAGCTTTGGGTTTAAAGGAGCCCAGCTTTGGGTTTAAAGGAGCCCAGCTTTGGGTTTAAAGGAGCCCAGCTTTGGGTTTAGGGGAGCCCAGCTTTGGGTTTAAAGGAGCCCAGCTTTGGGTTTAGGAGACTCCAGCTTTGGGTTTAAAGGAGCCCAGCTTTGGGTTTAGGAGACTCCAGCTTTGGGTTTAAAGGAGCCCAGCTTTGGGTTCAAAGGAGCCCAGCTTTGGGTTTAAAGGAGCCCAGCTTTGGGTTTAGGGGAGCCCAGCTTTGGGTTTAGAGGAGCCCAGCTTTGGGTTTAAAGGAGGTCAGCTTTGGGTTTAGGAGACTCCAGCTTTGGGTTTAAAGGAGCCCAGCTTTGGGTTTAGGGGAGCCCAGCTTTGGGTTTAAAGGAGCTCAGCTTTGGGTTTAGGAGAGCCCAGCCCTGTGGTTAAGGGACCTTAGCTTTGGGTTTAGGGGAGCCCAGCTTTGGGTTTAAAGGAGCCCAGCTTTGGGTTTAAAGGAGGTCAGCTTTGGGTTTAGGGGAGCCCAGCTTTGGGTTTAAAGGAGCCCAGCTTTGGGTTTAGGGGAGCCCAGCTTTGTGTTTAAAGGAGCCCAGCTTTGGGTTTAAACGAGGTCAGCTTTGGGTTTAGGAGAGCCCAGCTCTGTGGTTAAGGGACCTTAGCTTTGGGTTTAAAGGAGCCCAGCTTTGGGTTTTGGGGAGCTCAGCTTTGCGTCTAAGGGAGCCCCTCTTTGGGTCTTGAGCCTCTTTTTGAGTCTGAGGGAGGGCAGCTTTGGGTTTTAAGAAAGGCCTGCTTTGGATCTAAGGGAACCCAGCTTTGACTTCAGACAGGAACGAGATAGTTGAGACCATCTCGGTTTCATCTCCAGAGTCTTTCTCTTTGGCTGCTCTGCTGGGCGCACGGCTGGAAACAGGGTGAGTAGAATCCACCTAATGACAAAGTATTATGAGGCAAGTCAGCGTCAATGAACCCTGAGCAATGATCTTTAAACAGAGAACGGCTGTTAGGAACTCGAGCCTGCAAACCTTCCTCTCACCTCTCTCTCATCTGTTAAACAAACCTGTCTGCCGTAACCCCCCAAAACCATTACCACTGCGGCTCGGTAATGGCAGAAGTGCTTAAATTTCAGAAGACGTGCTCTTTGCACATTCTTCTTTGGCAGCAGGGCAGGGCCCACACGTCAACCACTGGGTTTTTTTGATTTTGGGGTTTTTTTCACCGAAAGGCATTTCATGTTAATTAGCTTAATTCCACGTACGTGGCTTTCCGCTTTCCAGAGCGAGGTAGATGTTGCAGCTGCTGTTCAGACATCCCCACCCAGAGAGGTGTGTGCACGGGAGAGTACTTGGAAATTTTAAAAAAACAGCCATCGTGCACACACACACACACTTTCATTTTGTTTTAAAAAGGGCTACTTGTGTTTCTCAGAATCCGCGCTCTGGCCCGTGGTGAAGCCCTCTGCTATCTACTCTGAGAATGAGATATATAGAAATCAGAGAAACACACCCGCTGCCTATGCAGAGAACACAGCTCAAAATCGTCATGGCTGTCCGCGGAGGACAGCATGCAAATCTCGCTGGGCAAACTGTCTGTTTTGTTGGGTTATGCAATAGAGGAAAATCAACGCAGAGCGACAGAACTCAGAGCATTTCCTATGCATTTTTGTGCTTAGCTACGAGGATTCTTGCCTTGTGATCTGAGGCGGACGCAGGCAGGTCCTCTCTTCCCCCGACGCCTGCCAGCTGCCTGTTCACTGGGGTTGGCAGCTCACTTTGAAGTCAGTAGAACACACAGTTCGTTCAGAGGCAGGTGTTACCACAGTAACAGGGGTCACTGGGTCTACAAAGATGGGGAACTTTGAGGGTGCGAGGGATGGAGGCTGGGCTCCCCTAAACCCAAAGCTGGACTCTCCTAATCCCAAAATTGAGTTCTCCTAAACCCAAAGCTGGACTCTGTTAATCCCAAAGCTGAGTTCTCCTAAACCCAAAGCTGGGCTCCCCTAAACCCAAAGCTGGACTCTCCTAATCCCAAAACTGGGCTCCCCCAAACCCAAAGCTTGAAGAAAATGTGACTACATGGCCGGGCACGGGGACTCACGCCTGTGATTGCAGCACTTTGGGAGGTCAAGGCAGGTGGATCACCTGAGGTCGGGAGTTTGAGACCAGCCTGACCAACATGGAGAAACCCAGTCTCTACTAAAAATAACAAAACTTAGCCAGGCATGGTGGCAGGTGCCTGTCAGCTACTCTGGAGGCTGAGGCAGGAGAATGACTTGAACTCGGGAGGCGGAGGTTGCAGGGAACCAAGATTGCACCGTTGCCCTCCAGCCTGGACCACAGAGCAAGATTCAGTTTCAAGAAAAAAAAAAAAAGAAAATCTGGTTGCAGGCTGCACAGTGACCTCAAAGTCAGAGGGTGCAGGGACTCTCTTCTTGTGACCAGACTTCAATGAGAGTTCCGGTATTTCATCCGTTGGCATCTCTAGATCTTAGTCTTAGTCATCTCAAGACCCGTCGCCGGGCACGTCTCGGCGGTATTCATTTGCAATTCCCCGATGAGTTACGACGTGGAGTGATTTTTCGTAGGCGAATTTATCACCTGCAAAGCATCTTTGGTGAGGTGGCCCATGTTTAAATGGGGCTGTTTGTTTTCCAGTGGTTGAGTCTGAAGCGTTTTTTTGGGCACATTTTGCATACTGGTTCTTTGTCTTACAAAAAAGTTCTTTTTTTAAAAATTTTTATTATAAAGTTCTGGGATATATGTGCAGAACGTGCAGGTTTGTTGCACAGGTGTCCACGTGCCATGATGGTTTGCTGCACCTGTCAACCTGTCGTGTACATTAGGTATTTCTCCTAACGCTCTCCCTCCTCTTGCCCCCACCCCCCGACAGGCCCCAGTGTACAATGTTCCTGTGTCCCTGTGTTCTCATTGTTCAACTCCCACTTATGAGTGAGAACATGCGGTGTTTGGTTCTCTGTTCCTCTCTTAGTTTCTGAGAATGATGGCTTCCAGCTTCATCTATGTCCCTGCGAAGGACATGAACTCATCTTTTTTTTTTTTTTTTTTCGTTTGAGCCAGGGCCTTGCTCTGTCAACCAAGCTGGGGGCCGGGGGCGGCTGTGGTACAATGATTGTTCACTGCAGCCTCAACCTCCAGGCCTCAAGAGATCCTTCTGTCTCAGTCCCCTGTGTAGCTGGGACTCCAGGTGTACACGCCACCATGCCCAGCTAATATTTTTAAATTGTTTGTATAGACAAGCTCCGTCATTTTTTTTTTTTTCTTTATGACGGAGTCTCACTCTGTCGCCCAGGCTGGAGTGCAGTAGTGCAATCTCAGCTCACTGCAACCTCTGCCTCCTCGGTTCAAGCAATTCTCCTGCCTCAGCCTCCTGAGAAGCTGGGATAACATTCGCCCGCCACCATGCCCAGCTCATTTTTGTGTTTTTAATGGAGACGAGGTTTCTCCATGTTAACCAAACTGGTCTCCAACTCCTGACCTCATGATCTACCACCTTGGCCTCCCAAAGTGCTGGGATTACAGGCGTGAGACAGACAAGCTCTCACTTTGTGGCCCATGCTGCTTTCAAACTCCTGAGCTCAAGCGTTTCTCCTGTCTAGGCCTCCCCAAGTGCTGGAATTACAGGCGTGAGCCGCTGCACCTGACCACATACTGATTACCAGGTACGTGTTTTGAAAATATCTTCTTCATGCCTGTGACTTCTCATTCCATTCAGTGTCTTTTGCAGACCAGACGCTTTTGGCTTTATTATTATTATTTTTGAGACAGAGTCTCATTCTGTTGCTCAGGCTGGAGTGCAGTGGTGCAATCTCGGCTCACTGCAACCTCTCCCTCCAGGATTCAAGCGATTCTCCTGCCTCAGCCTCCCAAGTAGCTGGCACTACAGGCACATGCCACCATACCTGGCTAATTTTTACATTTTTAGTAGAGACGGAGTTTTGCCACGTTGGCCAGGCTGGTCTCGAACTCCTGACCTCAGGTGATCTGCCCGCCTTGGCCTCCCAAAGTGCTGGGATTACAGGCATGAGCCACTGCACCCGGCTCAGACCAGACATTTTTAACATGAACAAAGTCCAACTTTTCAATCATTTCTTTCCCAGATGCTGCCTTTGTTGTGGTGCCTAAAAAGTCATCATCACCAGACCTGAGATCAATTAGATTCTTTTCTCTACTATCTTCTAGAATTTTTCTAGTTTTGTGTTTTATATTGAGGTCTGTTAGCGAATGCCTGTAATCCCAACACTTTGAGAGGCCAAGGAGGGCGGATCATTGGAGCCCAGGTGAGATGGCACCGCTGCACTCCAGCCTGGGTGACCATGTGAAACTGTCTCAACAACCAAAAAAAAGGACAGTGGCGTATTCGCTAAAAGACACCTAGATTTAAGCATAGAGTGCCTAGAAATAAAACCACACAAATATAATCAGTTCCTGTGACGTGCACATATTTATGACCATCACACAAATATAATCAGTTCCTGTGACGTGCACATATTTATGACCATCCCATTAACAAGACAGAGTCAAAAGGCCCAGCAGATAATGTCTAACAAAGTCATGTCCCAAAAAGGACACCCGTGGTCAATCAATGTAGAAACATGCCAGCCTGTCTGGGCACAGGGGTTCATGCCTGTCATCCCAGCACTTTGGGAGGTCGAGGTGGGCAGATTAGCTGAGGTCAGGAGTTCGAGACCAGCCTGACCAACATGGTGAAACCCCATCACTATTAAAAATACAAGAATTGGCCAGGTACGGTGGCTTACACCTGTAATCTCAGCACTTTGGGAGGCCAAGGCAGGCAGATCACAAGGTCAGGAGATTGAGACCATCCTGGCTAATACAGTGAAACCCCATCTCTACTAAAAATACAAAAAACTAGTCGGGCATGGTGGCGGGCGCCTGTAGTCCCAGCTACTTGGAGGCCGAGGCAGAAGAATGGTGTGAACCCAGGAGGCGGAGCTTGCAGTGAGCCAAGATCGCACCACTGCACTCCAGCCTGGGCGACACATTGAGGCTCCATCTCAAAAAATAATAATAATAATTACAAGAATTAGCTGGTGTGGTGGAGCACACCTGTAATCCCAGCTACTCAGGAGGCTGAGGTGGGAGAACTGCTTGAACCTGGGAGGCGCAAAGCTTCTTTGAGCCAAGGTCATGCCACTGCACTCCAGCTCGGGTGACAGAGGGAAACTCTGACTCAGCCAGAAAAAAAAAAAAAAAGAAAGAAAGAAACATGTCAACCTCTGTTGCTGTGATGAAAATATAAGTTGAAACCTCTCACCCTTCAGGCAAATTGCTGTCACCCTTGTTGATGAAGGTATGAGAATGAGCGTTGCCCTTGTCTATTAGCTGCAAGCACCTATTGGTGCAATTTACTGGGGGAACTATTTGGTGATACTGCCTCTGTTTCTATCTTCTGGAAGGAATTGTAGAGAGTCAATATAATTTCTTCCTTCAATGTTGGGGAAAATGCATCAGTAAACCCATCGGGGCCTGGAGCCTTTTGTTTGGGAAGGTTATTAAATTATTGATTCAATTTCTTTAAGAGATATAGGCTTACTCAGATTGGCTATTTCCTGTTGTGTGAGTTGTCAGATTGTGTCCTTTTGTTCTTTTCATCTAGGTGATCGATTTTATGGGCACAGAATTGTGTATAATATTTCTTTACGAGCTTTTGAATGTCCGTGGGATCTGTAGTGGTGTCTCCTCTTTCATTTGCAGTATTAGTAACTTGTGTTCTCACTCTTTGTTGTTGTTGTTAGCCTGGCCAGAAGCTTGTTAGTCTCATTGATTGCTATTTCAAAGAACAAGCCTATGGTTTTGTTGATTTTTGCCTATTGACTTGCTGTTTTCAGTTCCACTGATTTCTGTCCTTTATGAATTTTCTGTTTTCAAATTCATTGATTTATCCTCTAATCCATTATTTATGATTTATTTATTTCTTCTTCCATTAGATTTAATTTGCTCTTCTTTTTCTAGTTTCCTGAGGTGGAAACTGAAATCATTGATTTTAGATCTTACTTCCTTTCTAATACAGGCATTCAATTTAAAATATGCACACCCTTCACATCAGCCATTCTTCTCCTAGAAATCTATCCTAGAAAATGTTCTCACAGGTATGCACAAAAATACTTACAGAGGAGGGTGTGTAAGCACAGGCTGAAGCAGAATTGATCCATCCAAATCCTCTCACTGTGGAGCATATGGTTAGAGACACCGCAAGACATTCACAAAGGTGGTGACGGGTGTATGTCCTACCAGAAAAATAAAACTCACGCCGGGCGCGGTGGCTCAAGCCTGTAATCCCAGCACTTTGGGAGGCCGAGACGGGTGGATCACGAGGTCAGGAGATCGAGACCCTCCTGGCTAACACGGTGAAACCCCGTCTCTACTAAAAAATACAAAAAAATTAGCCGGGCGAGGTGGCGGGCGCCTGTAGTCCCAGCTACTCGGGAGGCTGAGGCAGGAGAATGGCGTGAACCCGGGAGGCGGAGCTTGCAGTGAGCTGAGATCTGGCCACAGCACTCCAGCCTGGGCGGCAGAGCGAGACTCCGTCTCAAAAATAAATAAAAATAAATAAATAAATAAATAAATAAAACTCACTTGTGTCTGGAAGGAGGCTCCAGAGCAAAGGAGCTCCCAGAGGTTACTTCTGAAGGGGAGTGGGAACTGGAGGGGAAAGATATGAAGACAAACATGAATACAGAGCTCTCTATTTCCCTTTATTCTTTTACTCATAACAAGGTGTGTATGTGTTCTGTAATTGGAAGGTCTAAACATTAAACCAAAGTTGAAAACTCAGTGGTGTTTGGAAGTTCAGAAGAGGTTGCATCTGCTTCTGTGGGTGAGGGGACTTGGGAACATGCCTGGAAGGGGTGGTATGAACCCTGGTTTTATTAGGATAAGTTGCAGTTCAGTGGGAAGGGACCACTGGAAAGGCAGACAGCAGGGGGCGGGAGGCTTCTGGTATATTCCATGATAGTCTTTGCACCCTGAGCCCACCACCTAGCCTCTCTGTTTTCCCAGCGCCTGCTATCTATGGTCACATAAAAAGAAACCTGTGCCAGGTGCAGTGGCTCACACCTGCAATACCAGCACTTTGGGAGGCCGAGGAGGGCGGATCATGAGGTCAGGAGTTCAAGACCAGCCTGACCAACATGTTGAAACGCCATCTCTATTAAAAATACAAAAATTAGCCAGGCGTGGTGGCAGGTGTCTGTAATCCCAGCTACTCAGGAGACTGAGGCAGGAGAATCGCTTGAACCCGGGAGGCAGAGGTTGCAGTGAGCCAAGATCGCACCACTGCACTCCAGCCTGGGCGACAGAGCAAGACTCTGTCTCATAAATAAATACATAAATAAATAAATAATACCTGTGTCACTTCAGCTTCCCATACTGAAAACCTCCAATTTCTTCCTACTTCCTCCCTCCCAAAAGCACCTGTCTGTCACCCTACAACCTCTCTGCAATCTCTTATCTACAGTCTGCCTTCTGCAATCTCTCTGGTTATGGGATCCCTGTTTGCAAAAGATATGTTGGTCATAATTTCTGCTTCCCTGCTGTGCCTACACACACACACACACCACACACACACACACACACACACCCCTGCAAGTGCCATTTTCATTTTAAAAGCATTGGTGTCCATCATACAGAGAAATGCGTAGGATTGGAAACAGGAGATACCAAAGGAAGGTTCCAGAGGAATCAAGAACTTCTCTTTGTCATTGCTTCTGGCCACAGCTCTGACGTCTGACCCCACTCCAGCCCAGGGACCAAGAGATGTTTTAGCCCATGTTCCTTATGTCTTCCTGAAGACCAGGTCTCCTCCTTTATGATGGAGTGGGAGGTCCATGACGGCAAGACAATGAGGGGCACGTGCAGGCGTTTTAAGGAATCGTTCTTCATCCACAGCTAGTCACTAACCATGATGAGACCACTGTCCCTTTCCGTGACACCAGCTCCTTGCTAGGACCCTCTCCCTGGGGTCCTTTCTCTCCCTGAAAGTCTCTTGCAGATGTTCTTTGGAAAGTACTCCTGAGCTCTGTGTGTTGGCTGAAGACTGTTCTTGTCACACAGTTGCCTGAGGGCAGGTTTCTCAGCCTCGGCACTGCTGACATTTCACGCCAGATCATCCTCCATGGTGGGGCCATCCTGTGTACTGTGGGGTGTTGAGCAGTGTCCCTGGAATCTACCCACCAGATGCCAGGAGCATCTTCCCGATTATCATACCTAAATCATTCACATTTGCAAACCATTGAATGGATAGATAATTGATGCATAGATAAATAATTGATAGATGATTGATGAGCACATATATGTGATTGTTAGATAACTGATACACAGATGATAAGTAGATGTAATTAATAGATAATCGGTTGGTAGGTAATGGATATGGATAGACGACAGATCTGTAGAAAGATGATTGATTTATAATTGATACATGATAGATATGATTGCTAGATAGATAAGTAATTGATAGAAGACTGATAGATGATTGATTGATTGATAGACGATATAGATAGATGATAGATCATTGGTTGCAAGATGATTGGCTGATTGATAGATAATTGATATAGACAGACAATAGATGATGGATGGATGACAGGGGATTGATAGACAAATGGATTCATGGATAGATAGATGGTGAATTTCTTTCTTTCTTTTTTTTTTTTTTGAGATAGAATCTCACTCTGTCACCCAGGCTGGAGTGCAGTGGCACAATCTCAGCTCACTGTAACCTCTGCCTCCCGGGTTCAAGCGATTCTCCTGCCTCAGCCTCCTGAGTAGCTAGGATTACAGGTGCCCGCCAACACGCCTGTCTAATTTTTGTATTTTTAGTAGAGATGGGGCTTCACCATGTTGGCCAAGCTGGTCTCAAACTCCTGACCTCAGGTGATCCACCCACCTCAGCCTCCCAAAGTGCTGAGATTACAGGCGTGAGCCACCGCACCGGGCCAATGGTGAATTTCTTATGCTCAGGCCAGGTTGTCATCCTCAGCACTGTAGATATTTGAGGCTGGATGGTTCTCTGTGGTGGGGCCCTCCTGTGCACGGTAGGGTGTTGAGCGCCAACCCTGGGCTCCACCCACGAGATCCTAGTAGCATCCTTCCTTAAGTTGTGACAACCAGAGATGTCTCCGACATTTCCAACTATTCTTGAGGCTGAGGGAAGCCTTTTAGGTGTGACCCTTGTTCTTCTAGACCTGGCATCGGTCACCCTCAGCTACTTCTCAAACATCTACATGACCCATTATATTTCTTTTTTTTTTTTCTGAGACGGAGTCTCGCTCTGCCGCCCAGGCTGGAGTGCAGTGGCACGATCTCGGCAGACTGCCAGCTCCACCTCCCTGGTTCATGCCATTCTCCTGCCTCAGCCTCCCAAGTAGCTGGGACTACAGGCGCCCGCCACCTCGCCCGGCTAATTGTTGTTGTTGTTGTTGTATTTTTAGTAGAGACAGGGTTTCACTGTGTTAGCCAGGATGGTCTTGATCTCCTGACCTAGTGATCCACCTGCCTCGGCCTCCCAAAGTGCTGGGATTACAGGTGTGATCCACTGCGCCCGGCCGACCCATTATATTTCTAAATCGATATCAAGGACTCTTGCTCAAACACGTCTGGGTGCACTAACAGTGACCCTGAGACCACATTGTAAAATCCTGAACAACCTGGTCATGGGAGATGTCCCAAAGCTGGATTCTTCCCATTCACCTAAATACTGATCCATCCATCTACCCATCCACCCACTCACTCACTCATCCATTCACAAATGCACCCATCATTCATCCACCCTTCCACCCACCCATCCATCTATGCATCCCCATCCATTCATCATCGATCCACCCACCCATCCACCCACTCATCCATCTATCCACCCATCCCTCCACCCACCCATCCACCTACTCATCTATACATCTTCCCATCCATCTACCCATCAACCCATCAATTCATCCACCCACATATCCATTCACTTAAATACTGATCCATCCATCCATCCATCCACCCATCCACCCCCTCACTCATCCATTCACAACCATCCATCCACCCATCCACCCACCCACTCACTCATCCATTCACAAACCCACCCACCGTCTATCCACCCACCCACTCACTCATCCATTCACAAACCCACCCACCATCTATCCACCCACCCATCCATCTACCCATCCCCATCCATTTATCATCCATCCACCCACCCATCCACCCAGTCATCCATCTATCCACCCATCCATCCATCCACCTACTCATCTATATATCTTCCCATCCATCTACCCACCAACCCATCAATTCATCCACCCACACATCCATTCACCTAAATACTGATCCATCCATCCATCCATCCACCCATCCACCCCCTCACTCATCCATTCACAACCATCCATCCACCCATCCACCCACCCACTCACTCACTCATCCATTCACAATCATCCATCCACCATCTATCCACCCACCCACTCACTCATCCATTCACAATCATCCATCCACCCATCCACCTACCCACTCACTCATCCATTCACAAACCCACCCACCATCTATCCACCCACCCATCCATCTACCCATCCCCATCCATTTATCATCCATCCACCCACCCATCCACCCAGTCATCCATCTATCCACCCATCCATCCATCCACCTACTCATCTATACATCTTCCCATCCATCTACCCACCAACCCATCAATTCATCCACCCACACATCCATTCACCTAAATACTGATCCATCCATCCATCCATCCACCCATCCACCCCCTCACTCATCCATTCACAACCATCCATCCACCCATCCACCCACCCACTCACTCACTCATCCATTCACAATCATCCATCCACCATCTATCCACCCACCCACTCACTCATCCATTCACAATCATCCATCCACCCATCCACCTACCCACTCACTCATCCATTCACAAACCCACCCACCATCTATCCACCCACCCATCCATCTACCCATCCCCATCCCTTTATCATCCATCCACCCACCCACCCATCCACCCAGTCATCCATCTATCCACCCATCCATCCATCCACCTACTCATCTATACATCTTCCCATCCATCTACCCACCAACCCATCAATTCATCCACCCACACATCCATTCACCTAAATACTGATCCATCCATCCACCCATCCACCCATCCACCCCCTCACTCATCCATTCACAAACCCACCCACCATCTATCCACCCACCCACTCACTCATCCATTCACAAACCCACCCACCATCTATCCACCCACCCACTCACTCATCCATTCACAAACCCACCCACCATCTATCCACCCACCCATCCATCTACCCATCCCCATCCCTTTATCATCCATCCACCCACCCATCCACCCAGTCATCCATCTATCCACCCATCCATCCATCCACCTACTCATCTATACATCTTCCCATCCATCTACCCACCAACCCATCAATTCATCCACCCACACATCCAGCTGTCTAAATACAGATCTATCCATCCATCCATCCACCCACCCACCCACTCACTCATCCATTCACAATCATCCATCCACCCATCCACCCACCCACTCGCTCACTCATCCATTCACAAACCACCCACCATCTATCCACCCACCCATCCATCTACCCATCCCCATCCATTCTCATCCATCCACCCACCCATCCACCCACTCACCCATCCATCCACCCATCCACCTACTCATCTATACATCTTCCCATCCATCTACCCATCAACCCGTCAATTCATCCAGCCACACATCCATTCACTTAAATACTGATCCATCCACCCATCCACCCACCCACCCACCCACCATTCATCCACACATTCACCCTGCCACCCACCCACCCTTCCATGCACTCCATCCATCCATCCATCCATCATCCATCCATCCACTCATCCATCTGCCCACCCAGACACTCATCCACTCAGCCACCCATTCATCCATCCATCCATCCATCCACCCATCCACCCACCCACTCACTCATCCATTCACAATCATCCATCCACCCATCCACCCACCCACTCGCTCACTCATCCATTCACAAACCCACCCACCATCTATCCACCCACCCATCCATCTACCCATCCCCATCCATTCATCATCCATCCACCCACCCATCCACCCACTCACCCATCCATCCACCCATCCACCTACTCATCTATACATCTTCCCATCCATCTACCCATCAACCCGTCAATTCATCCAGCCACACATCCATTCACTTAAATACTGATCCATCCACCCATCCACCCACCACCCACCCACCATTCATCCACACATTCACCCTGCCACCCACCCACCCTTCCATGCACTCCATCCATCCATCCATCCATCCATCCATCCATCCACTCATCCATCTGCCCACCCAGACACTCATCCACTCAGCCACCCATTCATCCATCCATCCATCCATCCACCCACCTATGTACCCATGCATCCACCCATCTATGCATCTAGCCATCCATCCACCCACCCATCCATGCATGTATTCACCCATCTACCCATCGACCCACTCTCATCTCTGTCTTCATCTTCCCATGCCTTCTCTCTGTGTCTGTGCCTAAATTTCTCTTTCTCCTAAGGACACCAGTGAATTCTATGAGGGCCTCTCACTACTCTATTATGACCGCATTTTTGACTTCAGGAATGACATAGACACAGACCCTATTTCTAAGCAAGGAATGGCCATAATAACGAGAGTATCGTGCAGGGTGTGGTCCACGACAACTTCCTCCTATGTGATCAAAGTAGGTAATTCAAGCCAGCATCCGTTTTGATTGTCTTCCAGCACCACAGCTCCAACAAAGTGCCATTTGCTGCTTTGGGCGTTTAGGGCCTCCCGAGGCAGCCCTATCAAAAGAACCACAAACTGGGTGGTGCAAACACCCCAGAAACCCAGAAAGGAGAGCAGATGACAAGCGTGGGGCTGGCTTGTGACTCCTTAGGGCTGGGCCCTCTCGCTCCCCTGTGTGCTCAGTACTTGGGGAGAGCCCCCAACACTCAGGAAAGAGGGGTTGTTGTAGCTAGAAGACAGCAGCTGTCCAAAAGGGTCTGTCACCAGCATGCCATCCCTGCTGCCAATGAGGGGCTGCTTCTTGTCTCTTTCACATCCCAATCCTGTAAGGTCCACCCTGAACAAGACTGTAGGATTCCTGCTCTCTGCATCTGAACCCTTCAGAAAGGGGTTCCCAGGGCTGGGAATTAGGGGAGAGCATCTCCAAGAATCAGGAACACGCCGGGCGCGGTGGCTCACACCTGTCATCCCAGCATTTTGGGAGGCTGAGGTGGGCGGATCATGTGAGGTCAGGAGTTTGAGACCAGCCTGGCCAACATGATGAAACCCCATCACTACTAAAATTACAAAAAAAAAAAAAAAGGGCTGGGCACGATGGCTCACGTCTGCAATCCCAGCACTTTGGGAGGCCGAGGAGGGTGGATCACCTGAGGTCAGCAGTTCGCAACCATCCTGGCTAACACGGTGAAACCCCTTCTGTACTAAAAATACAAAAATTAGCTGGGTGTGGTGGCGGGAGCCTGTAGCCCCAGCTACTCGGGAGGCTGAGGCAGGAGAATTGCTTGAATCCGGGAGGCGGAGGTTGCAATGAGCTGTGATCACACCACTGCACTCCAGCCTGGGCAAAAAGAGTGAAACTCCGTCTCAAAAAGAAAAAAAAAATTCCAAAAAAAATTAGCCAGGTGTGGTGGCGGGTTCCTGTAGCCCCAGCTACCCAGGAGGCTGAGGCAGGAGAATCGCTTGAACCCGGGAGGCGGAGGTTGCCATGAGCTGAGATCGCGCCACTGCACTCCAGCCTGAGCAACAGAGCAAGACTCCGTCTCAATAAAAAAAAAAAAAATCAGAAAGAACCAAAATGTCCGTCCACAGAGGATGAATACACAGAATTTGTCTATCCATACAGTGGACAATTTTTTTATTTATATAAATAATATTTGTATTTTGCCCCCCAAAAGCTAGTTTTTTAAAAGACCTGGTTATACAAATGATGGTATTTGACAACTGAGGGAATAGATAATTAAAATATTCATGTTACCACATTAATAGACCTAAAGAAAAATGTGATTATTTTCATAGATGCTGAAAAGGACTTTCATAAAATTTTAATAACCATTTCTGATTAAAAAAAGCATGTTTTATATTAATTCATAGACTCTTACCATTGCAAAGCACATATATCTCATTATGGGCTTACATTTCTTCTTTTTTTTATTATTATACTTTAAGTTCTAGGGTACAGGTGCACAACGTACAGGTTTGTTACATAGGTATCCATGTGCCATGTTGGTGTGCTGCACCCATTAACTGGTCACTTACATGAGGTATATCTCCTAATGCTATCCCTCCCCCCTCCCCACAACAGGCCCCAGTGTGTGATGTTCCCCTTCCCGAGTCCAAGTGATCTCATTGTTCAGTTCCCACCTATGAGTGAGAACATACGGTGTTTGGTTTTCTGTTCTTGTGATAGTTTGCTGAGAACGGTGGTTTCCAGCTGCATCCATGTCCCTGCAAAGGACATGAACTCATCCATTTTGATGGCTGCATCGTATTCCATGGTGTCTATATGCCCACACAATGGACTATTTTGCAGCCACTAGGAGGACTTAAGCTCTGACACAGACTGCTGTGTGGATGAACTTTGAAGACCCCAGGCTCGGGGACAGAGGCTGGACACAAAAGATCACATATTGTCGAATTTTCTTCTTATAAAATGTCTAGAATAGGCAAATCCACAGAGACCAGAAGCAGATTTGAGGTTGACAGGGGCTAAGGACAGGAAACAACAGGATCGACAGTTGTGGGGTTCTCAAGGGTTTTTGTTTTGCATTGTGTTGTTTTGTTTTGAGACGGAGTTTCGCTTTTGTGGCCCAGGCTTGAGTGCAGTGGTGTGATCTCGGCTCACTGCAACCTCTGCCCCCCACCCCGGTTCAAGCGATTCTCCCGCCTCAGCCTCCGGAGTAGCTGGGACTACAGTCACCTGCCACCGCGCTAATTTTTTTGTGTTATTTTTTAGTAGAGATGGGGTTTCACCATGTTAGCCAGGATGGTCTCGATCTCCTGACCTCAGGTGATCCACCCGCCTCGGCCTCCCAAAGTGCTGGGATTATAGGTGTGAGCCACCGCGCCAGGCTGGTAAAGCTGTTTTTAGAAGAAATAAATGAGAGGGCTGGGAGAGATACAGACCCTCAACAGGCAAGAAACGTTCCTGGATGCATTGCTGCCAGACAGGTATGCATTTTCCTGCAAAGCGTAAGAAAAAGGGTCCAACCTGGCCGGGCATGGTGGCTCACGCCTGTCATCCCAGCACTTTGGGAGGCCGAGGCCATTGGATCTCCTGAGGTCAGGAGTTCAAGACCAGCCTGGCTAACATGGTAAAACCCCGTCTCTACTCAAAATACAAAAGTTAGCCAGGCGGGGTGGCGGGCGCCTCTAGTCCCAGCTCCTCGGGAGGCTGAGGCAGGAGAATCATTTGAACTCGAGAGGCAGAGGTTGCAGTGAGCGGAGATCACGCCACTGCACCCCAGCCTGGGTGACAGAGTGCCAAAAAAAAAAAAAAAAGAAAAGAAAAGAAAAAGAGGGTCCAACTTGCAGCCCCTGAGCGCCCACCTGTGGTCGGTCCGTTGCTTCAGACCATTCAGTGCCCAGATATTTCTGGAAAGCCACTTCTGCAGGCCAGACACCACCAAGAGCAACCGTTGTGCTCATTTTGTAAAATTTCCATCCTGCCGCCCCAGCCTCGGCGGGACCCAAACCGCAAGCCGGTGGTGCCTCTTGTGTGAGGGCAGCTGGTGACAGTTAGAGATAATTTCTTGATTAATCACCCGTGTTGCTCAGCAGTCCTGCCTGGCTGTCTTCCCTGGGGGCTGTCCAGTGGCCACAGGGGACAGACCCGAAATTACAACACAGCTGGCTGCGAAGGGACTGCTTGCTGGATGGTCAGACCACACAGGTACAGACAGGAGGGTGGCTGCGTGAGGCCGCCATGGCAGGACTTCCAACAGCACGTGATGGTTCAATGTGTGCGAGGCACAGCTGCCTCCCTGGAGAGTTAAAGCCACAAATTCCAGCCCAGGTGTGGTGGCTCAGGCCTGTAATCCCAACACTTTGGGAGGCCGAGGCAGGAGGATTGCTTGAAGCCAGGAGTTTGAGACCAGCCTGGGCAACGTAGCAAAACCCCATGTCTACCAAAAATAAAAATATTAGCTGGGCATGGCGGCATGCACCTGTAGTCCCAGCTACTCAGGAGGATTGCTTGAAGCCAGGAGTTTGAGACCAACCTGGGCAACATAGCACAACCGCATGTCTACAAAAAATAAAAATATTAGCTGTGCATAGTGGTACTCTCACCTGTAGTCCCAGCTACTCAGGAAGCTAAGGCAGGAGGACTGCTCGAAGCCAGGAGTTTGAGACCAGCCTGGGCAAGATAGTAAAACCCCATGTCTACAAAAAATAAAAAATAGCTGGGCATGGCGGCACGCACCTGTAGTCCCAGCTACTCAGGAGGCTAAGGCAGGAGGATTCCTTGATGCCAGAAGTTTGAGACCAGCTTGGGCAACATGGCAAAACCCCATGTCTACCAAAAATAAAAATATTAGCTGGGTATGGTGGCATGCACCTGTAGACCCAGCTACTCAGGAGGATTGCTTGAAGCCAGGAGTTTGAGCCCAGCCTGGGCAATATAGCAAAACCCCATGTCTATCAAAAATAAAAATATTAGCTGGGCATGGTGGCATGCACCTGTAGACCCAGCTACTCAGGAGGCTGA
Source organism: Trachypithecus francoisi (assembly GCF_009764315.1). NCBI lineage: Eukaryota > Metazoa > Chordata > Mammalia > Primates > Cercopithecidae > Trachypithecus > Trachypithecus francoisi. Next base: position 277,995 of record NW_022681451.1, on the reverse strand, counting down.
GGCAGGAGGATTGCTTGAGGCCAGGCATTGGAGGCTGCAGTGAGTTACATTTGCACCACTGCCCTCCAGCCTGGGCAACATAGCAAGACCCCATCTCCATAAAACAAAAACAAAAGAACAATTCCAGGGCTGTTTCCAGTTATAGTGTCCTTTCGACAGACACATTTTTCATCAGCAGTTCATGGCTCAAGCGTCTCTCCTTCCAGACGTTCCCCCCCCATGGCCACAGCAGGCGGCACCTCAAGAAGGAAGGGTCTGCTTTTTCTCCTGAAGCCATAGGTGGCCGGAGGTGCCCAGCTGGCCGTGGGGGGCGGTGCTGACGCATGCATAACCGTAGGTTTCACACCTGGGCACGTCCGGGCAGGCCACAGAACTTCTCCCTGAAACTGAAATGAAAGCTCTGGGCCATTTGAAAACCAGTTTGAGGAAGCTGTTCGTGCAGCAGTTGGTAAGAAGTCACAGGTCTCCTCTGGAGGAAGAAAGAGCAGGGTGGAGCCTGGGGCTGACGGGTGTGAAAGCTAGAAAGACGCTGGAGGTCTCCCGGCGCTCGGATGGTTTTCTGCCGCTAGATGCTTTGTGGGAGGAAGGTCCCTGAAATGAAACGATGAACACCCAAAGGGCTGACGGTCCCTTTGTGGTTTCCATCCATGGGGGACGGTGAGGGAGGCGTGAGGTCTGTACAACGAACGTTCAACCTGCCCGTGGTCGCCACAGGCCCCACTCTGGATCTGCTACGAGTCTCAGCCTGTGACGTGGACCAAGGTCTCCAATGACCTCCCTGATCCAAGGAAGGAGGGGAGGGAGGGAGGGGAGGGAAGGGAGGGGGGAGGGAGGGAGGGAGGGAGGGAGGGAGGGAGGAGAGAGTGAGGGGGAAAGAAGGAATGAAGGAGGGAGGGAAGAGAAGGAAGGATGGGAGGGAAGGAGGAAAGAAAGGAGGGAGGGAAGGAAGGAGAGAGGAGAAAAAAAGAAGGAAGGAAGGAAGGGAGAAAGGGACGAAGGAGGGAGGGAAGGAAGGAAATGAGGAGGGAAGGGAGGAAAGGCGGAGGGAGGAAAGGAAGGAGACAGGAGAAACAGGAAAGATGGAAGGAAAGAGGGAAGAAAGGAAGGGAGGGAGGGAAGGAAGGGAGGAAAGGGAGGGAGGGAAGGAAGGAAGGAACAAGGGAGGGAGGGAAGGAAGGAAGGATGGGAGGGAAGGAGGAAAGAAAGGAGGGAGGGAAGGAAGAAGAGAGGAGAAACAGGAAAGACAGAAGGAAGGTAGGAAGGAAGGTAGGAAGGAAGGGAGAAAGGGAGGAAGGAGAGAAGGAAGGGAGGAGGGAAAGGAGGAAGGAGGGAGGGAAGGAAGGAATGAAGGAAGCAGGGAGGGAAGAGAAGAAAGGATGGGAGGGAAGGAAGGAAAGAGGAGAAAGAGGAAAGATGGCAGGTAGGAAGGGAGAAAGGGAGGAAGAGAGGGAAAGAAGGAAGGAGGGAAGGAAGGAAGGATGGAAGGAAGGAAGAAAGCAGAGAAGGAAGGGAGGGAGTGAGGGAAGGAAGGGTGGGAAGAAGGGAGGGAAGGGGAGAAAGGAAGGGAAGGAAGGAAGGAGGGAAGAAGAGAAGGTAGGAGGGAGGGAGAGAAAGGAGGAGGGAGGAGGCAGGAAGAAGAAAGGGGAGAAGAGAGGAAAGAAGAAAATGACAGAGGGTGAAGAAACGAAGCAGACAGGCAGGAAAAGAAGGAGGAGAGGGAAGGAGGGAGGAAGGGCGGGAGGGATGGAGGAGACAGGGAGCGTGGCTAACGCATTTCCCCGCCCTCCTTGGTCCCCGGGGAGCGACGCGCAGGAGCCCCCCTGGCAGCCACCTCCCCACCTGCGCCCCTGAGCCGCGCACCCTTCCCTTGCAGAGCCCGGGTGAGGACCCCTCCAGGATGCAGGTCCCGAACAGCACCGGCCCGGACAACGCGACCCTGCAGATGCTGCGGAACCCGACGATCGCAGTGGCCCTGCCCGTGGTGTACTCGCTGGTGGCGCTGGTCAGCATCCCGGGTAACCTTTTCTCCCTGTGGGTCCTGTGCCGCCGCATCGGGCCCAAATCCCCGTCGGTCATCTTCATGATCAACCTGAGCGTCACGGACCTGATGCTGGCCAGCGTGCTGCCTTTCCAAATCTACTACCATTGCAATCGCAACCACTGGGTGTTCGGGGTGCTGCTGTGCAACGTGGTCACCGTGGCCTTTTACGCCAACATGTACTCCAGCATCCTCACCATGACATGCATCAGCGTGGAGCGCTTCCTGGGGGTCCTGTACCCGCTCAGCTCCAAGCGCTGGCGCCGTCGGCGTTACGCGGTGGCCGCGTGTGCCGGCACCTGGCTGCTGCTCCTGACCGCCCTGTCCCCGCTGGCGCGCACCGACCTCACCTACCCGGTGCACGCGCTGGGCATCGTCACCTGCTTCGATGTGCTCAAGTGGACCATGCTCCCCAGCGTGGCCATGTGGGCCGTGTTCCTCTTCACCATCTTCATCCTGCTGTTCCTCATCCCCTTCGTGGTCACCGTGGCCTGTTACACGGCCACCATCCTCAAGCTGTTACGCACGGAGGAGGCGCACGGCCGGGAGCAGCGGAGGCGCGCGGTGGGCCTGGCCGTGGTGGTCCTGCTGGCCTTCGTCACCTGCTTCGCCCCCAACAACTTCGTGCTCCTGGCGCACATCGTGGGTCGCCTGTTCTATGGCAAGAGTTACTACCACGTCTACAAGCTCACACTGTGTCTCAGCTGTCTCAACAACTGTCTGGACCCGTTTGTGTATTACTTTGCCTCCCGGGAATTCCAGCTGCGCCTGCGGGAATATTTGGGCTGCCGTGGGGTGTCCAGAGACCCCCTGGACACGCGCCGCGAGAGCCTCTTCTCTGCCAGGACCACGTCCTTGCGCTCGGAGGCCGGTGCGCACCCCGACGGGCTGGAGGGAGCCCCCAGGCCCGGCCTCATGAGGCAGGAGAGTGAGTTCTGAGTTCCCCGGGGTGCAGCTTGGAGAGCCAGGGGCGCATGGAGAGGCCACCGTGCCAGAGGTTCAGGGAGAACAGCTGCGTTTCTCCCAGGCACTGCAGAGGCACCCGTGAGGGTCTCCACGTTTCACTGAGGGTGGAGAAATCAGCAAAGCCCAGCGGGGCACAAGGCGCTCTGGTACGCTGCAGAGGGGGCCTCTACCTCTCTGTGCCATGCACCAGACCGCGTGTGCCACCATGCCCGGCTAATTTTTGTATTTTTTTTTTTTAGTAGAGCCGGGGTGTCCACCCCCGAGCTCCTTAGACACTCCTCATACCTGTGGGTCCCTGAGCATGGACATTTAACCAGCCCCACTCCCTCTGCCACTGGATTTCTGGATATCCTCCCTGGGCGACCTGCCAGCCCCATTCCCAGCTCCTCCTCTCCTTGCTGACATCGTCCCTTAGCTGTGGTTCTGGCCTTCTCTATTCTCCCCCAGAGGTGCTGGTCTCCCTAGCGCGGTGCCCACCGAAATTGCTGTTGATTTCACTCAGGGCCACTGTGGTGGTTGTGGTTGGAATTCTTCCTTCAGAGGCACAAGGACAAATGTATTACTTCATCTCTGATGACTCCGGGAGCACCTGAGGTTCCTGCAAGTCAACTACCCCCGTGTTCCCCACGTCCCCTCCCTGCCCCATCCCACCCCCCCACCCTGGAGCTGACCACGGTGATTTTTGGCACGGTTGTTCCGCCCTGGCTTGGAGGGCCCCCCCACCCCTGTTCTGCTTCTGTGAATCCCTGATAGGAAAGGAGGTCCCACCAGATCCCTGGAACACCATCAGGCCTCCCTGACTCAGGACGAGGACCTCGGAGGCCCAGGTGTGGAAAGGAGGCTCCGTGAGATGGAGCCCATTCCAACCCAAGGGTGCAGCTTGATTCCGGAGTTCCCCGCCTTCTGCCCATTGTCTGCGCCGTTTTCCCCTCCCCGGCGAGTCCATCTGGAGTCCGGGGAGCAGGCAACGGGCCTGACCCGTCAGACCGTTTGGAGATCAAGCACCGGACGCAGGTGTGGACCCCAGGAACATGCAGGGGTGTGGGTCGCTGGGCCCCCTCCATGCTGCGTGTCAGTCGCTGGGCCCCCTCCATGCTGCGTGGGTGGTGAGCAGGCTGCGTGTTTGTCTTTCTTCTTCTGCACGGGACATGCCTGCACCAGCCCCAATACCTGAGCTGGTTTAGGGTAAAGAAGAGCTCTGTGTCCCCACGGGCGTCCGAACATCACAGGGCATTGGACTCCTGGCTCTCTTGGATGAGAAAGACCGTTCTGGAGGCGGGAATGGGAGAGCCGGCCATCTGCCCAGGGTCTCTGCATCTCCACAGTGGGTGGCCTCGGATGCCCAGCCCCTCCCTTTCTGTGCACTGGGGACACCGATGGAGGCCAAAGCTGCTTGCTGTTCAGAGGCCCTCTGTTGGTGCCTCTCTCCTGCCATCATCACCGTGGAAGGAAAACAGAGATGGCTTAGCAATGAATTCAATCCTTCCCAAAACCCGTGTCCACCCGGAACATCAGCATGGGACCGTGTTTGAAAATCGGCTCTTTACAAATGTAACGAAGTCAGGCGAGGCCATCCTGCATTTACAATGGGCCCCATCCAGTGTTCCTATGAGAGACGGAAGAGGAGACACTGACAAGAGGAGGAGGCCACGTGGAGACGGAGGCAGAGACTGGAGTGATGCGGCCACAAGCCCAGGGACACCTGGAGCCCCCAGGAGCTGGGAGAGGCAGGAAGGAGCCTCCCCTAGAGCTTTCCAGGGAGTGTGGCCCTGAGACACCTGGATCTCAAATTTCTGGTCTCCAGGATTGGAGGAGGATAAACTTGTGTTCAGTTCCCAGTTTCTAGGAATTCATTTCAACAGCCCCAACCAATGCAGACACGCACTGAATCCACTCTGACATCCTGGAACTGTGATGTGGACCAGTGCAATGTGCTGGTTCCCGGGTGGGTCATTTCGGGAGGCCCGCTGTGCCCCAGGCTGGATCCCAGGGAGTGCTCTGTGTGTGTGTGTGTGTGTGTGTGTGTGTGTGTGTGAGCAATAAAGCTTTTTAACCACCTGGGTGCAGGCGGACTGAGTCTGAAAAGAAAGTCATCGGGCCGGTACAGTGGCTCACGCCTGTCATCCCAGCACCTTGGGAGGCCGAGACGGGCGGATCACGAGGTCAGGAGATCAAGACCATCCTGGCGAACACGGTGAAACCCCGTCTCTACTAAAAAATACAAAAAAACTAGCCAGGCGAGGTGGCGGGCGCCTGTAGTCCCAGCTACTCGGGAGGCTGAGGCAGGAGAATGGCGTAAACCCGGGAGGCGGAGCTTGCAGTGAGCTGAGATCCGGCCACTGCACTCCAGCCTGGGCGACTGAGCGAGACTCCGTCTCAAAAAGAAAAAAAAAAAAGAGAGTCATCGAAGGGAGATGGGGTGGGGCTGTTTTACAGGATTTGGGTAGATAAAGGAAAATTACAGTCAAAAGGGGTTGTTCTCTGGCAGGCAGGGGTGCGGGTCACAAGGTGCTCAGTGGGGGAGCTTTTGAGCCAGGATGAGCCAGGAGAAGGAATTTCACAAGGTAATGTCTTCACTTAAGGTAGGGACAGGCCCAGATATGGCCACTAGAGACAGATGAAGGCTCCTGGAAGAATGATGTCCCTGTAATGCACTTTTTTCTTTGTTTTTGTTTTTCTGTTTGTTCGTTTGTTTTGTTGTTTTTTGTCTGGACAGCAGAAGGAGCTTTTTTTTTTTTTTTTTTGCAATGCCCAGAAGAGTCTGATGGCTCATTCCCTCCATCACCCCCTAAGTCTGTTTCATGAATGACGTCATGAAGGCATCCAGGATCCCTGGAGACAAGAGCCCCCTGTTTTCTGATTTTTGTTGATTGAAGGACCAGAGTTTTTTTGGTTTTTGGGTTTTGGGTGTTTTTGTTTTGTTTTGTTTTTGTTTTTTTCTTTTTGAGGCAGAGTCTCACTCTGTCACCCAGGCTGGAGTTCAGTGGCACAGTCTGGGCTCACTGCAATCTCTGCCTCCTGGGTTCAAGCGATTCTCCTGCCTCAGCCTCCCAAGTAGCTGGGATGACAGGCACGCACCACCACACCCGGCTAATTTTTGTATTTTTAGTAGAGACGGGGTTTCACCACGTTGGTCAGGCTGGTCTCAAACTCTTGACCTCGTGATCCACCTGCCTCGGCCTCCCAAAGTGCTGGGATGACAGGCATGAGCCACTGCTCCTGGCCTTTTAAAGAACCAATTTTTTTGTGTGTCTGTGTGTGTGTTTTTAGTAGAGACAGGGTTTCTCTATGTTGGTCAGGATGGTCTCTAAATCCTGACCTCAGGTGATCTGCCCACCTCGGCCTCCCAAAGTACTGGGATGACAGGCGTGAGCCCCTGCGCCTGGCCAGGACCACAGTTCTGTATAAAGTGCTGTAGACCCCGGAGGTCAGCTTCGTAAACCGAGCACCCCATCCCCTGCTTCAGAACGCTCCAGATCCCCCTCCCATGTGCCGTCGTGGCATGAAACCGGCCTTCCCACCTTTGCCCTCTGCCGAGCCGTGGTCTTTGGTGAAGGAGAGTGAGGCAGGCGTAGACATGGGACTGCCAGGATGGTGTACCAGCAAGTCCAGCCTGAATGTCCACATGTCTCCAGAAAAATGAGCCACTGTTGTGAGCTGGTCTGCAGGCTCCAGGCGGGGGAGCCTCCCTGGGAACCAGCTCTCTTCCACACGTGGATGAAGGAGAGGCAGAGACTGCAGTGAGGCAGCGGTGAGCCTAGAGACACCTGGAGCCCCCAGGAGCTGGGAGAGGCAGGAAGGATCCTCCCTTAGAGCCTCCCAGAAGGAACTGGATACAATTGTAGTGGATTGAATAGTGCCCCCCAAAAACGTATGTCTATAGCCTAATGCTCAGAGCCTGTGAGTAAGACCTTATTTGGAAACAGGCTCTTTGCAGATGTGATTAAGTTAAGGACCTTGAGATTGGATCATTCTGGAGTAGGGTGGGCCCTAAACGCAAGGGCAGGTGTCCTTCTAAGACACAGAAGAGGAGACACAGACATAGAGGAGGCGGCCACGTGGAGACGGAGGCAGAGACTAGAGTGATGCGGCCACAAGCCCAGGGATGCCTGGAGCCCCCAGGAGTTGGGAGAGGCAGGAGGATCCTCCCCTCGAGCCTCCAGAGGGAACTGGGGGCTGCAAGAGAGACCCAGAACCTCCACAGAAAGAGGGAAATTGCCCTCCTGCTTCTCTAGACTGTCCCAAAGCTGAACCCTAGAAAGCAAAGCTGATCCAGAAGCCTCCAGGGCTGAAACGCTTCAGTCAGCAAGAGACCCCGGAGGAGATCTGACCACAGGTGCTGAGCGTGGGCCTTGGGTGTGTCTCGTGGGGGTGGGGGGCGGAACCTGTGAAAGACCTCAGAGGAGCACCTTCAGGGCAACGCACAGAAGATCCCTGAACTGCCCTGTAAACAAAACTGAGAGCTTGAGTCAGAGGAAGCCCACACAATATCCTTCCTCGAGACCGTGTGAGAACGCCGACATCCTCCCGCAAACGAAGACGTTGCAAGCAGGCAAAGTGCGTCAATTTTTTTTTTTTTTTTTTTGCCTTTATTATGATTTGTGCAGCCACTTGACTATGGAGAGCGGCCGACATGTTTTACATGTCGTGTAAGGTTTCTTACAGCCTCTTACAGCCGTGAAGGTTTCCTGGAAGCTGACTCCGTCTGTTCACTTGCCGAGCTTTGAGTAAAAAGATAACACATGTCTATTGACTCACACCCATGTTTTAAGATGGAAAACTTGACTTCTCTTCTTGGCAGGACATGGAGAGAGGGAGGCATTCCAAAAAGTCTCAGCCTCCATCAAGGCGTGGTGGTTCATGCCGGTAATCCCGGCACTTTGGGAGGCTCAGACGGGATGACTGCTTGAGTCCGGGAGTTCAAGGGCCAATCTAGGCAACACGGTGAGACCCTGTGTCTGTAAAAAATAAAAATAAAACATAAAAAAAAAAAAACAGCGTTGATGCTACTTCTATTTTTTCCACTGCAGAAGGCAAATGTGTTTCTGTCTCTGATTTCTGTGGGGTTTGCAATTTAAACACAGACTCCATTTGATGCTGGATCCAGTGTCTTATCCTCTTCACAGGCTCCTTGTCTTGGTCTGTTTATCCTGCTGGAAAACAAACAAACAAAAACAAAAACAAAACACCATTGCTTTACTCAGGGTTCTCTAGAGGGACAGAACTAATAGCATAGATAGATAGATAGATAGATGATAGATAGAGATAGATAGATAGATACATAGATAGATACTAGGTAGATACAGATAGATGATAGGTACATAGATGATAGATAGATGGTAGGTAGATAGATACAGATAGATGATAGATACATAGATAGATAGTAGGTAGATAGCTACATAGATAGATAGATGATAGAGATAGATAGATACTAGGTAGATACAGATAGATGATAGATACATAGATGATAGATATAGATAGATAGATACATAGATAGATGATAGATACATAGATAGTAGGTAGATAGCTACATAGATAGATAGATGATAGATAGAGATAGATAGATAGATACTAGGTAGATACAGATAGATGATAGATACATAGATGATAGATAGAAGGTAGATAGATACAGATAGATGATAGATACATAGATAGATAGTAGGTAGATAGCTACAGATAGATAGATGATAGATACATCGATATATGATAGATAGTAGGTAGATACAGATAGATGATAGATAAATAATAGAGAGACAGTAGGTAGATATAGATAGATAGATAGATAGAGGAGTTTAAGGCTGGGTGCAGTGGCTCACACCTGTAATCCCAGCATTTTGGGAGGCCGAGGCAAGCAGATCACCTGAGGTCCAGAGTTCGAGACCAGCCTGTCCAACAAGGTAAAATCCCGTCTCTACTAAAAATACAAAATTAGCTGGGTGTGGTGGCAGGCACCTGTCATCCCAGCTACTTGGGAGGCTGAGGTGGGAGAATCGCTTGAACCTGGGAGGCGGAGGTTGCAGTGAGCCACGATCACGCCACTGCACTCCAGCCTGGGTGACAGAGTGAGACTCTGTCTCAAAAAAAAAAAAAATAGACAAATGGATAGATACATGGATAGATAATAGATGGACAGATAGATACATACATGGGTAGATAGATGATAGATTGATAAATGGATGATAGGAGCTAGATAGATAGATACATAGATAGATACATAGATAGATAGATAGAGATAGATAGATAGATGATAGATACATAGATGGATAGATGATAGATACATAGATAGATGATAGATAGTAGGTAGATAGCTACAGATAGATAGATGATAGAGATAGATAGATAGATAGATAGATAGATAGATAGATAGATAGATAGATACATAGATAGATAGATAGATAGATGATAGATTGATAGATGATAGATGATAGATGAAAATATAGATGATGGATAGACAGATACATACATAGATAGACGATAGATAGATGGATACATAGATAACAGAATGGATGGATAGATAATAGATGGACAGATAGATACATACATACATACATGGATAGATAATAGATGGACAGATAGATACATACATGGGTAGATAGATGATAGATAGAGATAGATAGATAGATGATAGATAAATAATAGAGAGACAGTAGGTAGATATAGATAGATAGATAGATAGATAGATACATAGATAGATAGATACATAGATAGATAGATAGATACATAGATGGATAGATGATAGATACATAGATGGATAGATGATAGATACATACATACATACATGGATAGATAGACATACATACAGATATAGATGGATAGATGATCAATAGACAGATACATACATAGATAGACGATAGATAGATACATACACACATAGATCCATAGATGGATGGATACATAAATAGATATCATGGCTAAATAGATGGAAGGGTGATAGATAGATCCATAGACAAGATAGATGGATACATGATAGATGAATAGCTGGATAATTGATGGATAACATGGATACATAGATAGATGATAGATAGAGAAACCCTCGCATGCTAACTCAGGGTTTCTCCACCTCAGCACAGCTGACATTTGGGGCTGGAGGGCTCTCTGCGGTGGGGCCGTCCCAGGCATTGTAGGGTGTTCAGCAGTGACGCTGGGCTCCGCCCACCAGATGGGAGCAGCACCCCCACACTGCACACACCCGGACGTGACAGTCAAAAATATCTTCAGACATTGCCAGGTGTTTCCTGGACAGTAGGATCTCCTCAGTTCTTAGCAACTGAATTACACACAACCTACAAACATGCACACATTTGAGAATCTTTGAACATCAGACCATGCGATGCTGGCTCAATGCAAAATAGGACATTAAGGAGAGAAGCCCGGCCTGGTGAAATGGGGTGTCTGAGTTTGCTGGGGTTGCCATAGCAAAGTTCTGTACGCTGTACAGCTTAGACAACAAACATTGATTCTCCCACAGTCCTGGAGGCTGGAGGTCTGAGGTCAAGGTGTGGGCAGGGCTGGTTCCTCCCGAGGCCTCTCTCCTGAGCTTGGAGATGCCGTCTTCTCCCTGTGTCCTCACAGGGTCGTCCCTCAATGTGTGTCTGTGTCTTCAGCTCCTCTTCTCCTCTTCTTATGGGATGTCTTAGTCCATTGCAGGCTGCTATCACAGAATACCATAGACTGGCTGGCTTAGAAACAACAGACATTCGGCCGGGCACGGTGGCTCACGCCTGTCATCGCACCACTTTGGGAGGCCGAGGCGGGCAGATCACCTGAGGTCAGGAGTTCGAGACCAGCCTAACCAATGTGGTGAAACCCCGTTTCTACTAAAAGAAAAAAGAAAAAAAAATACAAAAACAATTAACGGGGTGTGGTGGCGGCACCTGTAGTGCCAGCTACTCGGGAGGCTGAGGCAGGAGAATGGCGTAAACCCGGGAGGTGGAGCTTGCAGTGAGCTGAGATCGCACCACTGCACTCCAGCCTGGGCGACAGAGCAAGACTCTGCCTCAGAAAAAAAACCAAAAAACAAAAAACAAAACAAAACAAAAAAAACACACAACAACAAAGAAAAAACAGACATTGGCCAGGCATGATGGCTCATGCCTGTCATCCCAGCACTTTGGGAGGCCGAGGCGGGCAGATCACCTGAGGTCAGGAGTTCAAGACCAGCCTAACCAATGTGGTGAAACCCCGTCTCTACTAAAAAAAAAAAAAAAAAAATTAGCGGGGCGTGGTGGCAGGCGCCTGTAGTCCCAGCTACTTGGGAGGCTGAGGCAGGAGAATGGCGTGAACCCGGGAGGAGGAGCTTGCAGTGAGCCGAGATCGGGCCACTGCACTCCAGCCTGGGCGGCAGAGCGAGACTCTGTCTCTGTCTCAAAAGCAAACAAACAAACAAACAAACGAAACAGGCATTGGCCGGGCATGGTGGCTCATGCCTGTCATCCCAGCACTTGGGAAGGGCCAAAGTGGGTGCATCACCTGAGGTGGGGAGTTTGAGACTAGCCTGGCCAACACAGAGAAACTCCATCTCTACTAAAAAATACAAAAAATTAGCCGGGCATGGTGGAGGGCACCTGTAGTCCCAGATACTCAGGAGGCTGAGGCAAGAGAGTCCCTTGAACCTGGGAGGCAGAGGTTGCAGTGAGCCGAGATCGTGCCACTGCACTCCAGTCTGGGCAACAGGGCAAGAGTCAGTCAAAAAAAAAAAAAAAAAAAAGCAAAGGAAATTCTGAAAGTCACTGACAGGCACATTGAGATCAGGAGGGCTGCAGTAGTCAGGGCTTTCGAGCAGTTAAAGCTCTGCCTGGTGGGCTTTCCATGCTGTGGCCATAACGGACAACTTACAAGGATAAATGCAGGCGTGTTAAAGGCTGCTGGACCCCATCTCTGGTTAGCTGGCACTCCTGGAACGCTGGTATGGTTGACTGGGTTGATCCGTGTCTCCCCGTTGATACGTCTACCAGGTGAATGGCACCTTATTTGGAAATCGGGTTCTTACATGTGCAATTAGTTCATGATTTCAAGATATCATACTGGATTAAGGTGGACCCTAAGTCCAATGACAGGTGTCCTTGTAAGAGACAGAAGAGGAGACACAGACACAGAGGAGGAGGCCACATGGAGACGGAGGCAGAGACTGGAGTGATGCGGCCACAAGCCCGGGACACCTGGAGCCCCCAGAAGCTGGGGCAGGAAGGATCATCCCCTAGAGGCTTCAGAGGAGCGTGGCCCTGCCTATGCCTTGATTTCAGACTTCTGACCTGCAGGGCTATAATGCAATTGATTTTTGCTATTTTAAGCTTCAGGGTTTTGAGTGATGGTTACCAGTAACCCCTATTCTAGGTCACTGAACCCTTCAGCTTTGCCTGCACCTGTTTAGGAAGTGGTAGCCTTCACTTCATCTTCTATAGATAATTACTGTAATTTCCTTTGCTGTTTTTCTTTTCCTTTTCTTTCTTCTTCTTTTTTTTTTGAGACGAAACCTCGCTCTGTCGCCCAGGCTGGAGTGCAGTCGCACGATCTCGGCTCACTGCAGGCTCCGCCTCCTGGGTTCACGCCATTCTCCTGCCTCAGCCTCCCGAGTAGCTGGGACTACAGGTGCCTGCCACCACGCCCGGCTAGTTTTGTGTATTTTTTAGTAGAGACGGAGTTTCACCGTGTTAGCCAGGATGGTGTCGATCTCCTGACCTCATGATCTATCTGCCTCCCAAAGTGCTCGGATTATAGGCATGAGACACCGCGCCCGGCCTTCCTTTGCTATTTTTCTTTATGATTTAATATCTCACCCGCGACTGGGCCCGGTGGCTCACACCTGTAATCCCAGCACTTTGGGAGGCTGAGTCGGGTGGATCACCTGAGGTCAGGAGTTCAAGACCAGCCTGGTCAACACAGTGAAACCCCATCTCTACTAAAAATGCAAAAATTAGCCAGGTGTGATGGCAGGTGCCTGTAATCCTAGCTACTCCGGGGGCTGAGGCAGGAGAATAGCTTGAACCTGGGAGGTGGAGTTTGCAGTGAGTCGAGATCATAACATTGCACTCCAGCTTGGGTGACAGAGTGAGACTCCATCTCAAAAAAAGAAAGAAAAGAAAAGAAAAGAAAGAAGGAAGGAAGGAAGGAAGGAAGGAAAGAGGGAGGGAAGGAAGGAAGGAAGGAAGAAAGAAAAGAAAGAAAAGAAAAGAAAAGAAAAGAAAAGAAGAAGGAAGGAAGAAAGAAAAGAAAGAAAGAGGAAGGAAGGAAGGAAGGAAGGAAAGAGGGAGGGAAGGAAGGAAGGAAGGAAGGAAAGAAGGAAAGAAAGAAAGAGAAAGAAAGGAAGGAAGGAAGGAAGAAAGAAAAAGAAAGAAAGAAGGAAGGAAGGAAGGAAAGAAAATAAGGAAGGAAGGAAACACAAAAACACCTTCACCTGCATGGAGTTTATGTTATATGCAGTATAGTTTGTAAAGTTGTGATTCCCTCTATTGCTTCAAAACGAAGAAAAGTTACTTCTCCAAAAATACGAAATATGAATCTGTATGCTGCTGTTATTTTTAAATTTTTTTTTTCAAAACTCACAATATTGAAAATCAGACATCACATGGTTTAGGTGCTTTTCTTCCTCCCGTTTATTTGACTATTCTGTAACTTCTCTGTTTTTCGTTTCCTCCACAATGTATTGGACACCCTCAGACGTCATTCCACAGTTAAGAAAATTAAAGGTAGGATTCCGTTTTCTGTATCTACACATCACTGGCATATGATCTGGGTCTATGATTATTTTTGACATTTTATTTTAAAATCTTTTGAGTCACAAAAGGCTGGGGAAACAGTCCCCGGAGTCTCCAGGCCACTCTGGGTTTATAGGGAGCAGGTGTGGCTGGGCTCTTGGCGGTGGGGGCGGGGTGAAGAAAAATCCAAGCACAGCTCACGCGCGCCCCCTGCAGCCTGCGGCGCGCAAGGGACCCGCTGCCCTGGAGGTGGGGTCCATTTAGGGAGGGAAGGTACAGCCGAGACCACCAGGGCGTCCCTGACCTCGCAGCGCCCGCTCTGGTCCCATCCCTGAGCCCACAGGGGGTCCCCACGCCGCGCCCAGCACCACGCGCGCGGATCCCCAATGTCCACGCCCCTCCCACAAGGACCCCCAACTTCTCCACACCCCTCCCACCCAGCCCGCGGGGACCCCATATTCACTTCCCTCCCACTAGGCCCGCGGGGACCCTCATCTCCACGCCCCTCCCATCAGGCCCGCAGACGGCTCCATATCCACGCCCCTCCCACCAGGCCCTCGGGGACTCCCATCTCCACGCCCCTCCCATCAGGCCCGCAGACGGCTCCATATCCACGCCCCTCCCACCGGTCCTGGAGGGACACCCCCATCTCCACGCCCCTCCCACCAGGCCCTCGGGGACTCCCATCTCCACGCCCCTCCCACCAGGCCCGCGGACAGCCCCATATCCACGCCCCTCCCACCCGGCCCGCGGGGACCCCATCTCCACGCCCCTCCCACCAGGCTCGCGGGGAACCCCCCAATGTCTATGCCCCTCCCACCGATCCTGGAAGGACGACCCCCCGCCATCTCCACGGCCCTCCCACCGCGACCGCGGGGAGCCCCCATCTCTACGTTCCCCAACACGGCGCCCACAAGACCCCCATCTGTGAGCCTGACCCCCCCATGTGCGGGTAAGAACACCCCACCCCCACAGCTGCTCACAACCGCAGCCGCGGGAACCCCAGCATTTCCACTCCCCACGCCGCGCCTGCAAGGAACCCCAGGTATCCACGCCGGCCCTTCCTCCCCGGGGAATCCCCTGCTGCCGGCTCGTGCTGCGGCATTGTCAGTCTTGGCGCCGCAGGCTGGGCGGGGAGGGGCGGGGCGAGCGCCAGGGGCGGGGACAGGGTCCGGGAGGCGGAGCTGGGGGCGGTGCTTCACTGCGAAGCCGGGGCGGTACCCGAGGGGAGTCGGATGGGGGTGTGGCCTGGGCGTGGCCTCACGGGGAGGCCAATGGAGGCGTGGAGTGGGCGTGGCGGGGGGGGGGAGGGCCATGAAGGCGTGACCGGGGCGTGGCATCGCGGGGAGGCCAATGAAGGCATGGACTGGGCGTGGCCTCACGGTGAGGCCAATGGAGTCGTGGAGTGGGCGTGGCCTGGCGGGAGGGCCATGAAGGCGGAGACGGGGCGTGGCCTCGCGGAGGCGGGCGGGGCGTGGCCTCGCGGAGGCGGGACTGTGTCCGCCGTCTTTTGCAGCTGCGCTCACCGCGGGCTCTGGGCTGAGATCTGCGGACACCTGGCTCCCGGCGTGGACGCCATGGTGCTGTGCCCGGTGATCGGGAAGCTGCTGCACAAGCGCGTGGTGCTGGCCAGCGCCTCCCCACGCCGTCGGGAGATCCTCAGCAACGCGGTGCGGCCTGGGCCTGGGCGGGGCAGGGGCAGGGGACGGAGGGGCTGAACCCAGGAGGGCCCGGAGAGTCAGGAACCCGAGGGATAGGGATGGGAGAGTGACCTGAGACCCTTAGGGATGGGGGAGGGCAGAGTGACCCGGGACCCGCAGGGATGGGGTTGGGGAGAGCGACCCGGAAGCTCCAGGGGTGGGGGAGGGGAGAGTAACCCGGGACCCCCTAGGGATGGGGGTGGGGAGTGACCTGGGACCCTTAGGGATGGGGGAGGAGAGCGTAACCCGGGACCCCTAGGAATGGGGAGGGTAGACTGACCCTGGAGCCCCATGGACGGGGACGGGGAGAGTAACCCGGGACCCCTAGGGATGGGGGAGGGGAGAGTAACCCAAGGCCCCTAGGAATGGGGAGGGCAGAGTGACCCGGGACCCCCAGGGATGTGGGAGAGGAGAGTTACCCGGGACCCCTAGGAACGGGGTTGGGGAGAGTGATTCGGGACCCCTAGGAATGGGAAGGGCAGAGTGACCCAGGAGCCCCTGGGGATGGGGGAAGGGAGACTAACCTGGGACTCCCTAGGGATGGGGGAGGGGAGTGACCCAGGACCCCTAGGAATGGGGAGGGTAGAGTGACCCAGGACTCCCTAAGGATGGGGGTGGGGAGACTAACCCGGGTCCCCCCTAGGGATGGGGAAGGGCAGAGTGACCCAGGACCTCTAGGGATGGGGGAAGAGAGAGTAACCCGGGACTCCCTAGGGATGGGGGAGGGGAGTGACCTGGGCCCCCTGCGGACTGGGGAGGCCAGTGACCCAGGACTTGTAGGGATTGAGTGGGCCCTGTGACTGAAGGTTGGGCTTCATAGTTGGGGTGTGGGAAGAAGTGTTTCCTGGTGCCCCCATGGGGATCTTACTGCGAGTGGTGGGGCGCCTAGGCAGTGGGTGTCTGCCTCTCTCTGGAGCCCTAATGACATGGAGGAGAGAGTCTACTGATGAAGGCATAGTTACTGGTGATGGGGGTTAGTGACTGGTGATGGGGGTAGTTACTGGTGATAGGGATAGTTACTGGTGATGGGGGTAGTTACTGGTGATGGGAGTTAGTGACTGGTGATGGGGGTAGTTACTGGTGATGGGGGTTAGTGACTGGTGATGGGGGTAGTTACTGGTGATGGGAGTTAGTGACTGGTGATGGGGGTTAGTTACTGGTGATGGGGGTTAGTGACTGGTGATGGGGGTAGTTACTGGTGATATGGGATAGTTACTGGTGATGGGAGTAGTTACTGGTGATGGGGGGTACTACCCTCACTGGTGGTGGGCGGCAGTTACTGGTGATGAGGGGTAGTTACTAGTGATGGGAGTTAGTTACTGGTGATGGGGGTAGTTACTGGTGATGGGGGTTAGTGACTGGTGATGTGGGGTAGTTACTAGTGGTATGGGATAGTTACTGGTGATGGGGATAGTTACTGGTGATGGGGATAGTTACCGGTGATGTGGGCTAGTTACTGGTGATGGGGATAGTTACTGGTGGTTATGGGGGTTCGTTACTGGTGGTAGGGGTTAGTTACTGGTGATGGGGGTAGTTACTGGTGATGGCAGAAAAGTTACTGGTGATGGCAGACAAGTTACTAGTGATGGTGGGGTAGTTACTGGTTGCCTATGGATAGAGCAGTGGGGCAGGAGTCTGCTCTTGCGAACTAAGGACAGGAGGTCTGGTACCCTGGGAGGGGGGACGCCACGTGCCTGGGCCTAGTGACGGGGATGAGAATGGTCTGGGTGCCTTACAGAAGGCGTGGGTCTCCATGACTGGGGGGTGACGGGGCATAAGGCAGGAGTCTACGTGATCTGGGGATGAGGTCTGCGGGGCAGGTCCAGGGCTTGGTGACTGGTGCCCTGAAGACCAGGATGGGCGTTGGGGCCAGGATCTGGGTACGCCTTCAAGAGGTGAGGAGGGCTGAGGAGGGTGTAAGAGTTGAAGAAAGATGAAACCAGAAAAGGAGCTTCACAGTCAAAGACAGATTTATTTTGGAGAATAAGCCTGAGGGGTGCTTCCGGCGGAGTTAGGTCGGGAGCGTTCTCTTACAGACTAAGGGTACTTCACGGTTTAGGAAGGGGAAGCCTGTCGCGGGCTCGGAATGTTTCTGTGTGAGGCAAAGTTGACGGACAGGTTGGAATGTCTCTGGTCTGAGGGGAGCTTCTCTTGGCCTTGGGATGTTTCTGGTCACAGAGGGTTTATTTCAGGGTTTGACTGTTTCTGGTCATGCTGACAGTAGCCATGAGGCTCATGTTTTGGTGCTGATTTTAGGCGGTTTTTAATCAAGGGAACTTAAAATGGTGGCACTTGTCCCAGATGGTGGTAAGTGTCCAAGATGGCCGTGCGTGTCCAAGATGGTGGTGCGTGTCCAAGATGGCGGTAGGCATCCAAGTTGGCCGTGCGTGTCCAAGTTGGCCGTGCGTGTCCAAGATGGCGGTGCATGTCCAAGATGGCGGTGCATGTCCAAGATGGCGGTATGCATCCAAGATGGCGATATGCATCTAAGTTGGCCGTGCGTGTCCAAGATGGCCATGTGTGTCCAAGATGGCGGTGCGTGTCCAAGATGGCGGTATGCGTCCAAGATGGCGATATGCATCTAAGTTGGCCGTGCGTGTCCAAGATGGCGGTGCATGTCCAAGATGGCGGTATGCGTCCAAGATGGCGATATGCATCTAAGTTGGCCGTGCATGTTCAAGATGGCCATGCGTGTCCAAGATGGCACTGCGTGTCCAAGATGGCGGTATATGTCTAAGTTGGCCGTGCGTGTCCAGCTTGGCCACGCGTGTCCAAGATGGCGGTGCGTGTCCAAGATGGCGGTATGCATCCAAGATGGCGATATGCATCTAAGTTGGCCATGCGTGTCCAAGATGGCGGTATGCGTCCAAGTTGGCCGTGCGTGTCCAGCTTGGCCATGCGTGTCCAAGATGGCGATGCTCCTGCTATGTGAATCCAGACCCTCCAGTTGTAAAAGGATGAGGGGTGCTGTGTTCTTTCTGGCCACTTCCTGCTGAGGGAGGTCATGCTTACGGGTCACCAAACACAGCACTGGAGGGAGGGGAAGAAGTTGATTTGTTCCTGGTCGCACTCTTTATCTGGGGGCCTTTGAGGGAGCACCTGTTGAAACATCTAGCTTTAAGTTCCCAGGGCTTGAAGAGGGCAGAGCTTAGGTTTTAGGGCTTCTCACTTGGGAAAAATGGGGACAAAGAAAAAGGAAAAGGCCGGGCGCGGTGGCTCGCGCCTGTCATCCCAGCACTTTGGGAGGCCGAGACGGGCAGATCACAAGGTCAGGAGATCGAGACCCTCCTGGCTAACCCGGTGAAACCCCGTCTCTACTAAAAATACAAAAAACTAGCCGGGCGAGGTGGCGGGCGCCTGTCATCCCAGCTACTCGGGAGGCTGAGGCAGGAGAATGGCGTAAAACCCGGGAGGCGGAGCTTGCAGTGAGTTGAGATCCGGCCACTGCACTCCAGCCCGGGCGAAAGAGCAAGACTCCGTCTCAAAAAAAAAAAAAACTGAAAACCATGAGGCAAGACTAGAATTTCACGACAAAGGGTAACTATAGGTTTGGAAACATGGTTTTTCGTTGTCGAGTTTTACCACTTTTATTAAAAGACGAATTATGGTAGGACCAGTTTGCTTTGTCATACTTGGCCTGCTTATTTGTATACAGTGCAGCAAGAATAATTATTAATTTTACTTTATATACTTACTTATTTATGTATTTATTTTGAGACGGACTCTCCCTCTGTCGCCCAGGCTGGCATGCAGTGGCATGATCTCGGCTCACTTCAAGCTCCACCCCTCCGAGTTCAAGTGATTCTCCTGCCTCATCCTCCTGAGTAGCTGGGACTACAGGCACCTGCCACCAAGCCCAGCTAATTTTTTTGTATTTTTAGTAGAGACAGGCTTTCACTGTGTTAGCCAAGATGGTCTCCATCTCCTGACCTTGTGATCTGCCCGCCTCGGCCTCCCAAAGTGCTGGTTACCGGTTGCCTATGGATAGAGCAGTGGGGCAGGGGTCTGCTCTTGCGGACCGAGGACTGGCGCTCTGGTACCCTGGGAGCGAGGGATGCCACGTGCCCAGTCCTAGTGACAGGGATGAGAATGGTCTGGGTGCCTCGGGGCATAAGGTAGGAGTCTATGTGATCTGGGGTTGAGGTCAGAGTGCTGGGATGACAGGCGTGAGCCACCGCGCCCGGCCAAGAATACGTATTTGTTACATAGGCCGTTTAAATTGGCTTTGATGGAATTTTGTTCCATGCAAGGAATCTCAGGACCTTTGTAAAGCTGAGCCCAGCCCCAGGTTTGTACCATTAAATACCTCGGAGTTGGGCTAATTTCCCTCCCTCTTGAGGTTCCAAGATAGCTTGGGGTTCCCGGCCTGTCAGAAACTGACATTCTTTACTTAGCACAGGTCGGAAACCCTGTACAGGGACGGCGTATGCAAAATATGAGACCAGTTTTTTCCAAGGCCTTTCTTGGCTTTGTAAGTTCAGGTTTGATTCCTTAAAGGAAAGCACTCCGTTGCAGCCAAAGCCTTGGTAAAATAGCCAGTTTTTCCAATTGTGTCCTCGTATTAAAGAAAACACATTTGGCCGGGCGCGGTGGCTCACGCCTGTCATCCCAGCACTTTGGGAGGCCGAGGCGGGCGGATCACGAGGTCAGGAGATCGAGACCATCCTGGCCAACACGGTGAAACCCCGTCTCTACTAAAAAAAAATACAAAAAATTAGGCGGGTGCGGTGGCGGGTGCCTGTGGTCCCAGCTACCCAGGAGGCTGAGGCAGGAGAATCGCTTGAATCCGGGAGGCGAAGGTTGCAGTGAGCCGGGATCACAGCACTGCACTCCAGTCTAGACAATAGAGTGAGACTCCGTCTCAAAAAAAAAAAAAAAAAAGGGCCGGGCGCGGTGGCTCAAGCCTGTCATCCCAGCACTTTGGGAGGCTGAAACGGGTGGATCACGAGGTCAGGAGATCCAGACCATCCTGGCTAACACAGTGAAACCCTGTTTCTACTAAAAGATACAAAAAACTAGCCGGGCGAGGTGGCGGGCGCCTGTAGTCCCAGCTACTCGGGAGGCTGAGGCAGGAGAATGGTGTAAACCCGGGAGGCGGAGCTTGCAATGGGCTGAGATCCGGCCACTGCACTCCAGCCTGGGCGATAGAGCGAGACTCCGTCTCAAAAAAAAAAAAAAGAACGTCATGAGAGGTGCAACTTGACATAGGGAGGGTAGAAGATGGCCTGAGTATAGGGAACCTCTTGCCATTAGCCGTCCCTGGTGAAAAAGTTGTCAAGGTCCCTGAGAATTTGGAAGTTAAACGTGCCGCGTCCGGGCCATCCGCTGTCATCATGTCGTTCGTATTGGTGCCAGAGACTGTGTTGCAATAAAAAATTCAACACTCTGGCTTTAGGCTGTCCTGTAAGCCACGTTTGGCCACGTTGGGATGGAGACACCCCAGAGGGGAGGACGTAAGAACGTGGGGTCGTTTGGCCTCCACGTGGCCTGGTAAGAGGAAGCCGAGAGTGTCTGTTTGTGTTTGAGGCATCGCCAGACAAAACACAGAGACCCAGAATCGTCTTTATAAGGAGGACATTCAAGCTGAGAAGGAACTGGGCGTCCCCTAAGATTTCTCCTTGCTCAGTCCCGCTGGTCCTCCGAGGACCGGGATGGCAGACCTGACTTTTCCCGGGTACCGACAGAAAGCCAGGGGAGGGCAGGTCTTAACCCACCGGCTGGATTCGTGTCGGACGTCGGATGTTCCTGTTGGAATCGGCAAAGGGCCTCCCAAACTGGAAGCACGCAAGGAAGAGAGAGAGCAAGGGAAAGAGAGAGAGAAGAGGGAGGAGGAGAGAGAGCGAGGGAGAGAGAGAGAAGAGGGAGGAAGAGAGAGAAAGAGGGAGCGAGGGTTTGAGAGCGGAACACCTGTTGCAGGCGGTCGCAGGTGGATTTGTGAGATCTGAAGGTTTTCAGAGCCCACCAGGGAGTAGCTCCAGCTTAAGCCTCGACGTCCCCTTTACATGAGTTGTGCTGACACAAATTGCTTGGAAAGTGAACAGAGAGAAAAGACCGGGCGGGTGGCCAGAGATTCTTGGGATCAAGGAGTTAGCCCAGGACGGGCTGCACCTGCCCACTGGGTCCTGCGTTGCAAGAGGGCCTCTGTCCCTAACACCTGTCCTGGGTTTCAGCACCAAATATAAGAGTTTAAGAAGGAAGAAAGAAGTACAAAAAGTGAGGCCGGGCCTGGTGGCTCACGCCTGTCATCCCAGCACTTTGGGAGACCGAGGCGGGTGGATCCCCTGAGGTCAGGAGTTTGAGACCAGCCTGGCCAACATGGTGAAACCCCGTCTCTACTAAGAATACAAAGATTAGCTGGGCGTGGTGGTGCACCTGTCATCCCAGCTACTGGGGAGGCTGAGGCAGGAGAATCGCTTGGACCCGGGAGGCGGAGGTTGCAGTGTAGCCGAGATGGCGCCCCCTGCGCTCCAGCCTGGGCGACAGAGCGAGACTCTGTGTCAAAAAACAAACAAAAAAAAAGTGGGCTCCACAAAGCGTTTTGGAAAAGGGGGCTTATCGCAGGCCCGGACTGTTTCTGTGTGAGGGGAACGTGACGGCAGGGTGGGAATGCCTCTGCTCGGAGGGGAGGGTGATCACAGGGACGCCAATGTTTCTGGTCACAAAGGGGTTTATGCCAGGACGGGGATGTTTCTGGTCATGCCGACATTCGGCGTTAGAGCGATGTTTGGGGGCTGCATTTAGGCGGTTTTTAATCGACAGGACTTAAATGGCAGTGTGTGTCCACGATGGCGGTGTGTGTCCACGATGGCGGTGTGTGTCCACGATGGCGGTGTCTGTCCACAATGGCGGTGTCCACAATGGCGGTGTCTGTCCACGATGGCGGTGTGTGTCCACGATGGCGGTGTGTGTCCACGATGGCGGTGTCTGTCCACGATGGCGGTGTCTGTCCACGATGGCGGTGTGTGTCCACGATGGCGCTGTCTGTCCACGATGGCGCTGTCTGTCCTCGATGGCGGTGTGTGTCCACGATGGCGGTGTCTGTCCACGATGGCGGTGTCTGTCCACGATGGGGGTGTCTGTCCACGATGGCGGTGTGTGTCCACGATGGCGGTGTGTGTCCACGATGGCGGTGTGTGTCCACGATGGCGGTGTCTGTCCACGATGGCGGTGTCTGTCCACGATGGCGGTGTGTGTCCACGATGGGGGTATCTGTCCACGATGGCGGTGTCTGTCCACGATGGCGGTGTCTGTCCACGATGGCGGTGTGTGTCCACGATGACGGTTTGTGTCCACGATGGCGGTGTCTGTCCACGATGGCGGGGTATGTCCATGATGACAGTGTATGTCCCAAGATGACGGTGTCTGTCCACAATGGCAGTGTGTGTCCACGATGGCGGTGTGTGTCCACGATAGAGGTGTGTGTCCACGATGGGGGTGTCTGTCCGCGATGGGGGTGTCTGTCCGCGATGGCGGTGTCTGTCCGCGATGGCGGTGTCTGTCCACGATGGCGGTGTCCGTCCAACATGATGGTGTGTGTCCAGGATGGGGGTGTGTGTCCAAGATGACGATGCTTCTCTGTCAGAGGGGACATGTGGAGTTCCCTGAGCCCTGGCAGGTTGTGGCAGCCAGGGGCACCCCCACTGCGGGCATTTGCCACCATCATTCCTGACCCCACAGTCTCTGCAGGGACCACTGCCTCTTAGGTCAGGCCTCCCCGGGGATGGTGCTGTCTCTTCCTGGGTACCAGGGATTGACTTAGAGCCATCATTGCTTCCTTTCCCGCAGCCACCATTGCTGGCATTTTTCCTGAATTTCTTGTGGGCAGGACGGTTTTACCCCAACCTTCAGGGCTCCGGGAACCCTGTGGCACCATTGACTCGTGCGTTCAGGGCCTGAGTCAATCGTTCCCTGCTGGCCTCTTTGTTCCTGGCTTCTTCCTTTGCCAATGTCTTCCGTCGAGAGCCAGGAAGGCCCCCGGTCAGTCCCCGGCCCAGTAACCACACTCAGGGAAAGCCCTGGTGAGTTTCCGACTCCCCAGCCACACTCAGGGAAGGCTCGGTGGATGGAGGAGAGGGTCGGGGCGTGCAGCAAACATCTCCTGCCAATCTTGCACGTTCCGTTCCGTTTTCTTAGGGTCTTTCGTTGACCCTCCTAACCCCTTTTTCTTCTGTTGCAGGGTCTGAGGTTTGAGGTGGTCCCCTCCAAGTTTAAAGAGAAGCTGGACAAAGCCTCCTTCGCCACGCCGTACGGGTACGCCATGGAGACCGCCAAGCAGAAGGCCCTGGAGGTGGCCAGCCGGATGCACCAGGCAAGGGGCCCCTGCCTTTCTGTCCCCATGAAAATGCCTTGGCTCTGACGAGGGGATTTGCAGGTGTTAAATATCCATGATACAAATAAGTGTCATTCACAAGATGCAGTTGGTGCCACAGCTTAGCTATTACTATGTTACCATGTAATGCTCTATTGCAAATAACCTAATAGTATCATTTATGACATAGAATTAATGTAGCTTATCTATTACTAGATGTTATAATGTTCTCTTGCAGTTGATATTTGTAGCATCATTTGTGATATAGAATTCATGTAGATTATTACTATGTGTTATATTCTCTTGCAGTTGATATCATGGCATCATTATGATATAGAATTAATGTAGCTTATCTGTTACTGTGTTATTCTCTTGCAATGATATAGCATCATTTATGATATAGAATTAATGTAGCTTATCTGTTACTAGATGTTATAATATTCTCTTGCAATTGATATCATAGTATCATTTATGATATAGAATTATGTAGATTATTACTATGTGTTATATTCTCTTACAGTTGATATCATAGTATCATTTATGATACAGAATTAATGTAGCTTGTCTGTTACTATGTTATTCTCTTGCAATTGATATGGTATCATTTATGATATGGAATTAATGTAGCTTATCTATTACTACATGTTACAATATTCTCTTGCAATTGATATCATAGCATCATTTATGATACAGAATTAATGTAGATTATTACTATGTGTTATATTCTATTGCAGTTGATACCATGGTATCATTTATGATATAGAATAATGTAGCTTATCTATTACTAGATGTTATAATGTTCTCTTGCAATTGATATAGCATCATTTATGATATAGAATTAATGTAGATTATTACTACGTGCTATATTCTCTTGCAGTTGATACCGTGGTATCATTTATGATATAGAATTAATGTAGCTTATCTGTTACTGTGTTATTCTCTTGCAATTGATATAGCATCATTTATGATATAGAATTAATGTAGCTTATCTGTTACTGTGTTATTCTCTTGCAATTGATATAGCATCATTTATGATATAGAATTAATGTAGATTATTACTATGTGTTATATTCTCTTGCAATGATATCATAGTATCATTTATGATATAGAATAATGTAGCTTATCTATTACCATATAATATTCTCTTGCAATTGATATCAGCATCATTTATGATATAGAATTAATGTAGATTATTACTATGTGTTATATTCTCTTGCAATTGATATGAATAGTACCATGTATGATATTCAATTAATGTAGCTTATCTAATATTATGTATTCTAATCTCTTATGGCCGGGCACGGCGGCTCACACCTATAATCCCAGCACTTTGGGAGGCCAAGGTGGGTGGATCACCTGAGGTCAGGAGTTCGACACCAGCCTGGCCAACATGGTGAAATCCCATCTCTACTAAAAATACAAAAATTATCTGGGCCTGGTGGTGCACGCCTGTAATCCCAGCTACTCAGCAGGCTGAGGCAGGAGAATCGCACGAACCCGGGAGATGGAAGTTGCAGTGAGCCGAGATCATGCCACTGCACTCCAGCCTGGGTGACAGAGCAAGACTTCGTGTCCAAAAAATAAAAAATAATTTATCTTGCAATTATATAATAGTATCATTTATGATATACAATTAATGTAGTTTATTGCTATGTGTTATAATATTATCTTGCAATTTATAATAGTATCATTTATGGTATACAATTAATGTAGTTTATTGCTATGTGTTATAATATTATCTTGCAATTAATATAATAGTATCATTTATGGTATACAATTAGTGTACAGTATTACTATGTGTTGTAATATTCTACAATTAATATAATAGTATTATATATTATAATAGTATGATATAGAATTATGTAGCT
This sequence comes from Trachypithecus francoisi, assembly GCF_009764315.1. Lineage (NCBI taxonomy): Eukaryota > Metazoa > Chordata > Mammalia > Primates > Cercopithecidae > Trachypithecus > Trachypithecus francoisi. The sequence continues at coordinate 252,421 of NW_022681451.1, read as the reverse complement.
TAAAACCGTGCCACTATGTAATATCTGATTGCAATTAATGTAACATCATTTCTAATATAGAATTATGTAGTTTATCTGTTCCTATATGCTACAATGCAATGTACAATTATAATTAATATACTACTATCATTTAAGATTTCAGATTCAGGTAGCTTATCTGTTACTATGTTATGAATGTAATATTGCAATTAATATAGTAATATCAGTTACAATATAGAATTAACATCTATTACTATGGGTTGCGATACACAGAATTAGTCTGTGTTACTGTGTGATACTATGTAATATACTATGACAATTAATATAATTGGATCATCATGTAGAATTATGTCACTTATCTGTTACTATATGCTACTATGTAATACACTATTATTTTAGTAGAGATGGAGCTTCACCACGTTGGCCAGGCTGGTCTCCAACTCCTCACCTCAGGCGATCCACCTGCGTCGGCCTCCCAAAGTGTTGGGATTACAGGTGTGAGCCACCGCGCCCGGCCCTAATACACTGTTATAATTAATACACTACCATCCTTTAGGGTAGAGAAGTAATGTAGCTTATCGATTACTATATGTTATATAATATATGACTCCAATTAATATAATATCAGTCACAATATATTAAATTAACACAGCTATTACTATGTGTTGTAACGTCCTGTCACAGTGAATGTAATGCTATCATTTAGGATATAGAGTAAATGTAGCTCCCCTGTTGCTGTGTGTTACCATACAATACGCCATGGCAGTTAATACAAGAAGTACATTAGACGGCCGGGCGCGATGGCTCTCGCCTGTAATCCCAGCACTTCGGGAGGCCGAGGCAGGTGGAAAACAAGGTCATGAGATCAAGACCATCCTGGATCACATGGAGAAATGCCATCTCTACTAAAAACACACATACAAAAATTGGCCGGGCGAGGTGGCGGGCGCCTGTAGTCCCAGCTACTCGGGAGGCTGAGGCAGGAGAATGGCGTAAACCCGGGAGGCGGAGCTTGTAGTGAGCTGAGATCCGGCCACTGCACTCCAGCCTGGGTGACAGAGTGAGACTCTGTCTCGAAAGGAAGGAAGGAAGGAGGGAGGAGGGAGGGAGGGAGGAAGGAGGGAAGGAAAGAAGGAAAGAAGGAAGGAAGGAAGGATGGAGGGAGGGAGGGAGGGAAGGAAAGAAGGAAGGAAGGAAGGAAAGAAGGAGGAAGGAAGGAAGGAAGGAAGGAAGGAAGAAGGAAGGAAGAAGAAGGAAGGAAAGAAGGAAGGAAGGAGGAAGGAAGGAAGGAAGGAAGACATTGAAGGAAGGAAGGAAGGAAGGAAGGAAGGAAGAAACAAGGAAGGAAGGAAGGAAGACATTGAAGGAAGGAAGGAAGGGAGGGAGGGAGAGAGGGAGGGAGGGGAGAGAAAAGGAAAGGAAGAAAGCCATTGGAGGGAATGCGGTTGTGAGTAGTGCTGTGAAGACAGGAATATTGATTTTGGCTTTTAGCAGTGCAGAGCTTAGGGAGGCCAGGGCTGGGGGCGACTAAGGTGAAAGCTGCACGGAGATGTCCTGTGACTGCCGGCTGCTCTGAGGCAGAATTTCCAACCTGGATTTCTTTTATCATCCTAAGTACCTTTTTCTTTTTCTTTCTTGGCTTTTTGTTGTTTTTGTTGTGGGAGACAGAGTCTCGCTCTGTCACCCAGGCTGGAGTGCAGTGGTGTGATCGCGGCTCACTGCAGCCTCCCCTTCCTGGGTTCGAGAGATTCTCCTGCCTCCGCCGCCTGCATAGCTGAGATGACAGGTGCCCGACTGATACATCTGTATTTTTGGTAGAGACGGGGTTTCACCGTGTTGGCCAGGCTGGTCTCGAACTCCTGACCTCAGGCGATCCACCCGCCTCAGCCTCCCAAAGTGGTGGCATGACAGGCGTGAGCCACCGCGCGTGGCCCTGAGTACCTTTTTCTGAAATTACACCGAGCAGGTCAAAAGTCTTTTGGCCTTAATTCTGGGTAACGTGGGGCCCCCGATCAACCTCAAGTAGAACCTGGAAGAACAAAAACTTACACAACAGGCATTGTGTTTCCCGTAGTGCCCGTGACACGCTCCGCGAGTGCCGGACCCCTGATCCCGCAGCCCCTGTGGGCCCCGGCCTCACCCACGTTCCAGCCCCTGCAGGGGGACCCGCTGGGACAGCCACTCGTGTCCTCGCTCATGACTTGGAGCGTCCCCAGCCTGAACTTCCGAAGTCGGCCTGACTTTGCACCCTGCGGTGCTGTCTCACGCCCGTACCAACGGGCACACTTCTCTGTGAGGCCCACGGCACGTCACCACTAAACCGCAATCTGGCTTTCTTGCAGAAGGACCTGCGGACGCCCGACATGGTCATCGGGGCAGACACGATCGTGGTGAGTGCGACCAGGGTCCCTCCTTTGTAACGTCCGATTGGGTTTCCATGTGCTGGGTGATTCTGCCTGTTCCCGACGTTCCGGGTTCCCTTGACGACAGCAACACTGGCCTGTGGAGGAAAGGGGTGGACTCGTTTCCGGAAACTCCCATCACAAACCGCCACCAGATAAGGGGCCTAAAGGCACAGGAAGGGGCCGGGCACCGTGGCTCACCCCTGTCATTCCAGCACTTTGGGAGGCCGAGGCGGGCGGATCACCTGAGGTCAGGACTTCGAGATCAGCCTGACCAACATGGTAAAGCCCCATCTCTATTAAAAACACAAAAATGGCCGGGCGCGGTGGCTCAAGCCTGTCATCCCAGCACTTTGGGAGGCCGAGACGGGCGGATCACGAGGTCAGGAGATCGAGACCATCCTGGCTAACACTGTGAAACCCCGTCTCTACCAAAAATACAAAAAACTAGCCGGGCGAGGTGGCGGGCGCCTGTAGTCCCAGCTACTCGGGAGGCTGAGGCAGGAGAATGGCGTAAACCCGGGAGGCGGAGCTTGCAGTGAGCTGAGATCCGGCCACTGCACTCCAGCCTGGGCAATAGAGCGAGACTCCATCCCAAAAAAAAAAAAAAAAAAAAACACAAAAATTATCACACCTGTCATCCCAGCACTTTGGGAGGCCGAGGCGGGCGGATCATGAGGTCAGGAGATTGAGACCACCCTGGCTAACACGGTGAAACCCCGTCTCTACTAAAATTATTAAAAACTAGCCGGGTGTGGTTGTGGGCGCCTATAGTCCCAGCTACCCGGGAGGCTGAGGCAGGAGAATGGCGGGAACCCGGGAGGCGGAGCTTGCCGTGAGCTGAGATCCGGCCACTGCACTCCAGCCTGGGTGACAGAGCGAGACTCCGTCTCAAAAAAAAAGAAAAAAATTAGCTGGGCATGGTGGTGGGCACCTGTAATCCCAGCTACTCGGGAGGCTGAGGCAGGAGAATCACTTGAACCCAGGAGGTAGAGGTTGCAGTGAGCCAAGACTGCGCCGCTGCAGTCCAGCCTGGACAGGAGTGAGACTCCATCTGAAAGGAAGGGGAAGGGAAGGGGAAGGGGAAGGGAAGAGGGGAAGGGAAGGAAAGGAACAAGGAACATGAATGCACCTTGAGGACATCACGCTCAGTGACGGAAAGCAGGCCCAGAGGACCAGAGGTTGCAGGATTCCATTACTACGCCGTGTCCACAACAAGCAAATGCACAGTGAAAGAAAGGGGGGGGGGGCACTGGGGAGGGACGGCTTCGTGGGGCCAGGGTCTCCTTCTGGAGTGAAGAGAACATTCTGGAACCAGGCAGGTAGTGGTAAGGCAACATGGTAAGTTCAGGTAGTTGTTTGATACGGTGACTCTCAGGCCGCGTCCACTTCATTTCCATCAAACGAGTGACTGCGACGGGACCGTGGGGCTTGCACAGGCCTGACTCAGGCGGCGGGGACCAACTCCCTCCGTTCCCTTCCTCCCGCAGACCGTCGGGGGGCTGATTCTGGAGAAGCCGGTGGACAAGCAGGACGCCTACAGGATGCTGTCCCGGTAAGCACCGTGTTGGCCTCGGAGCTGTCTCAGGTTCTGGGCCACAGAGTAGCCGTCATATCTGGCCGGGTGTCCTGGGGAGCAGGGTGGATCTGTCTCAGCTCTGCCGTCTGAGCTGTGCTGTCTGTGCTCGTCTGTCTGAGCTGTGCTGCGTGAGCTGTGCTGCGTGAGCTGTGCTGCGTGAGCTGTGCTGTGTGAGCTGTGCTGCGTGAGCTGTGCTGTGTGAGCTGTGCTGTGTGAGCTGTGCTGTCTGAGCTGTGCTGTCTGAGCTGTGCTGTGTGAGCTGTGCTGTCTGAGCTGTGCTGTGAGCTGTGCTGTGTGAGCTGTGCTGTCTGAGCTGTGCTGTGTGAGCTGTGCTGTGTGAGCTGTGCTGTGAGCTGTGCTGCGTGAGCTGTGCTGCGTGAGCTGTGCTGTGTGAGCTGTGCTGTGAGCTGTGCTGCGTGAGCTGTGCTGTCTGAGCTGTGCTGTCTGAGCTGTGCTGTGTGAGCTGTGCTGTCTGAGCTGTGCTGTCTGAGCTGTGCTGCGTGAGCTGTGCTGTGTGAGCTGTGCTGTCTGTGCTCGTCTGTCTGAGCTGTGCTGTGTGAGCTGTGCTGTCAGCTGTGCTGCGTGAGCTGTGCTGCGTGAGCTGTGCTGTGGTCTGTGCTGTCTGAGCTGTGCTGCGTGAGCTGTGCTGCGTGAGCTGTGCTGTCTGAGCTGTGCTGCATGAGCTGTGCTGTGTGAGCTGTGCTGTCTGTGCTCGTCTGTCTGAGCTGTGCTGTCTGAGCTGTGCTGTCTGAGCTGTGCTGTGTGAGCTGTGCTGCATGAGCTGTGCTGTGTGAGCTGTGCTGTCTGTGCTCGTCTGTCTGAGCTGTGCTGTGTGAGCTGTGCTGTGTGAGCTGTGCTGTCTGAGCTGTGCTGTGTGAGCTGTGCTGTGGTCTGTGCTGTCTGAGCTGTGCTCTCTGAGCTGTGCTGCATGAGCTGTGCTGTCTGAGCTGTGCTGCATGAGCTGTGCTGCGTGAGCTGTGCTGTGTGAGCTGTGCTGTCTGTGCTCGTCTGTCTGAGCTGTGCTGTGTGAGCTGTGCTGTCTGAGCTGTGCTGTCTGAGCTCGGCTCTCTGAGCTGTGCTGTCTGAACTCTGCTGAGCTGTGCAGGGAGGCAGGCACCATCCCTCCATGCTCATCCTTGTCTGGGATTCTGCAGCACCGATCCCAGAGTGTCTCATGCCCACTGCAGACTGTTGGGGTCATGAGAAGTTGGCAGTGCCCTGCCCTTCCCACTGGGTGTCCTGGACCTGAGCCCACAGCCTGGCATCTCGTTCCCATCCCAGGACATGGAAGAGATGCGCCCCTCCCTGCCCGCCATAGGCCCAGCGGAGAGCTGCCTGGCCTGGGGGCCTCCCGTCAGGGCCACTGCTCGTGGGATGTGTGACCTCTTCCCTGGCCTCTCCGTAAAGGTTTCCCTGGAGACCACATGGCAGGACCGTCGGGGAGCAGAGAGTGGGGATGGAGCCAGGACCAAGGACACCTCGCTGCCTCCCTGGTTTTCAGACTCGCTTTGTAGCTCCCACTTTTCACAGCGCGGTCACCGGTCGTGTCTTGCAGGTTGAGTGGGAAAGAACACAGCGTGTTCACAGGCGTCGCCATCGTCCACTGCTCCAGCAAAGGTGACCGCGGCCCGGGGATCGGGGTCCCCCCAGAGGCCGAGAGAAGACCCCGGGACATTCTCGGGACCCTGGGCTTGAGGGAGGACGACGGTTACCCACCCCCACCACCGCCAGAGGGGTTTGTGCTGATGTCCTGCCTGGGAAAGTTGTGAGCCGATTTGGAAGTGTGCAGGACAAAGGAAAATGTGTGGTTTGTCTCTTTTTTTTTGTTTTTTTTTTTGAGATGGAATCTCGCGCTCGTAACCAGGCTGGACTGCAGTGGTGCGGTCTCAGCTCACTGCAACCTCTGCCTGCCAGGTTCAAGCGATTCTCCTGCCTCAGTAGCTGGGATGACAGGCGCCCATCACTACAGCCGGCTAATTTTTGTATTTTTAGTAGACACGGGGTTTCACCCTATTGGCCAGGCTGGTCTGGAACTCCTGACCTCAGGTGATCCACCTGCCTCAGCCTCCCAAAGGGCTGGGATGACAGGTGCCAGTCACCATGCCCGGACTATTTTGCCATTTTTCTTTTGTTTTTGTTTTTTGTTTCTTTTTGAGATGGAGTCTCATACTGTCACCCAGGCTGGAGTACAGAGGTGCAAGGTGAGCTCACTGCAACCCCCGCCTCCCGGGTTCAAGCAATTCTACTGCCTCAGCCTCCTGAGTAGCTACGATTATAGGTGCCTGCCACCATGCCAGTTAACTTTTGTATTTTTAATAGACACAGGTTTCACCACATTGGCCAGGCTGGTCTCGAACTCCAGACCTCAGGTGATCCGCCCACCTTGGCCTCCCAAAGTGCTGGGATGACAGGTGTCAGCCACTGCTCCCAGCCTTTCTTTTCCTTCCTTCCTTCCTTCCTTCCTTCCTTCCTTCCTTCCCTCCCTCCCTCCCCGACTCCTTCCTTCCTCCTTCCTTCCTCTCTCTCCCCCTCCCTCCCTCCTTCCTTCTTTCCTTCTTCTTTTCCCTCCCCTCCCCTCCCCTCCCTTCCCCTTCCCCTTCCCTTCCTTCAGGGTCGCCCTCTGACACCCAGGCTGGAGTGCAGTGGTATGCTCATAGCTCACTGCAGCCTCAACCTCCTGGGCTCCAGCGATCCTCCCATCCCAGCCTCTAGAGTCACAGACACTACAGGCACGTGCCACCACAGTTGGCTCATTTTGGTAATTTTTGGAGAGGTGGGGTCTTGCTCTGTTGCCCAGGCTCATCTCAAACTCCTGGGCTGAAGGAATCCTCCTATCTCAGACTCCCAAAGTGTTGGGACTACAGGTGTGCACCCCGGTGCCCAGCCCAGGCAGTTCCATCACCCTATTGCTGGGTTCCTCCCACAGCAACCCATTCCCAGCTTGTTGGCGGACACCAGGAGGCATCCTAGAATTCAATCAATTCTGACACTAGCCGCCAGAGTTAGCGCAGACCCCACAGGTGAAGGGCTGGATCCCACGGGACCTCCCCGCGAAGATGCCAGCCGCATATCCCTGGGCACGCCTGTACTTTTCTGAGCCACCCGCCAGTCACTGGGGGCTCGTCCAGGCACCTGCTCAGGTTGGGTCATTTGCTCCAGGGGCTCACAGAACTCGGGACAGCACTTCTCCTTCCCAGTTGGCGGGTTTCTTATCGAGGAGCAGGTCGGGAAGTGCCAGGCAGAAGCCAGGCACAGGGCAGGGTGCCAGATGCAGGATGCATGGAGCCTCCGTGCCGGCCGTGGCACAGCTCCCCCCACACCCTGATGTGTTCACCCACCAGAAGCCTCTGGGTCTCTTAAAAGGCCAGGATTGGGGCCGGGCGCGGTGGCTCACGCCTGTCATCCCAGCACTTTGGGAGGCCGAGACGGGCGGATCACGAGGTCAGGAGATCGAGACCATCCTGGCTAACACGGTGAAACCCCGTCTCTACTAAAAATACAAAAAACTAGCCGGGCGTGGTGGCGGCGCCTGTAGTCCCAGCTACTCGGGAGGCTGAGGCAGGAGAATGGCGTGAACCCGGGAGGCGGAGCTTGCAGTGAGCTGAGATCCGGCCACTGCACTCCACCCTGGGCGGCAGAGAGGGACTCTGTCTCAAAAAAAAAAAAAAAAAAAAAGGCCAGGATTAATCACATCATCCGCCACTGGGAAGTAAACTCCATCTCACCCCGACTCCCTGCTCCCTGGAGGACCGGAGTGGAGCCGAACCTGTCACCCGCAAATCCCTGGCAGGTTCCCATGGCAACCAAAGCCCGGACTTTCCAAAAGGCCCCTCATTAACATACGCTCCCCTGCGGATGAAAGGGGCTTGTCACCAAATAGCAAAACGCCTCCTTTTGCTCCTGTCACTCTACAGATTCCCTGGGATTCAGGGGCTCTCTGCCCGGACCTTGAGGCAGAGACCAAACATCTGTTTATTATTTATTTGTTTATGTATTTATGTATGTATTTATTTTTGAGAGGGAGTCTCGCTGTGTCGCCCAGGCTGGAGTGCACTGGCGCGATCTCAGCTCACTGCAACCTCCGCCTTCCGGGTTCAAGCGATTCTCCTGCCTCAGCCTCCCGAGTAGCTGGGATTACAGGCATCCACCAGCATGCCTGGCTCACTTTTATATATTTAGTAGAGATGGGGTTTCACCATCTCGGCCAGGCTGGTCTCGAACCCCTGGCCTCAGGTGATCCACTTGCCTCGGCCTCCCAAAGTGCTGGGATGACAGGCCTGAGCCACCGCACCCGGCCCCTTTCTCTCTTTTCTTGTCTGAGAGGACCTCTTTTCCTCCATGAACCATCCACATCTGAACTGTGCGCAACACTCGAGTCCACACCTCCACAGCCATGCCACTGTCAGGGCACGGAGGTGACAAGCTGGCGTCCAGGCTAACCCCCAGGGCTCTGTCCTTGCAGACCGTCAGCTGCACACCAGGGTCTCGGAATTCTACGAGGAAACGACGGTGAAGTTCTCGGAGCTGTCTGAGGAGCTGCTCTGGGAATACATCCACAGCGGGGAGCCCATGTGAGTCTCGGGGGTGGTGGGAGGACGGGGGACACGTGTGGAAGCCTGGCCACCGTCACACGCGGGGTCCCACGCAGCCTTTGGGAAAGAAGGAGGCCCCCTGTTCCTGAGGCCGTGTGGCAGAGGCAGAGCCGCCCGGCTGGGAAGCACAAACCCTTCACGACCCCACGGAGCCATGGAGGCTCAAAGAGCCCAACTCCCAGGACAGAGAGGGGCCGGGTGGGAGCCAAGGGCTGCGGCGGGGAAGGGGGAGGCGCTGGGCAGGGGTAGAGAAGTTCATGCCGTGGGAGGAGGAGACCCCAGAGGTCTATGCCCAGCATGCGGGCTGCAATGAACACGGAGAAACTGTGTGATCCAAAGTCACCCTAAGAGGTGATTCTAACTGTCGCCCCTACCAAAGAATGGTGAGTGTGGGAGGTCTGCCTGCACCAGTCGGCTTCACTTCATCATCCACCATCTGCGTTTATATGAGTTATGTTCATCTACATCATACGTCGTGTCTACATAATGATACATTATATAACGTAACGTGATAGAATTATATTTGCAATATATATAATTTATGTATTACACATATTATAGTTATACGTTATGCAAATAATTTATATATCCTATATTTGTAATATATTGTATTATATATTATATTATACTGTAATATGCACATATATTTTATTATAGATTATATATTAATCATAATTTTGATTGATATTTAATGATTAATTTTTAATGATTAATTTTAATTAATATTAAGTAATTAATGTAGTGATTTTTAATAATATTAAGTAATGATTAATGTAGTGATTAATATAATATAATATAGTTATGTACCATTATAATTATAAGATACTGTTACAATAGATGATATTATAGATTATATAACACTGTAAAATACATTATATAATAGGGACTGTTATATATAGTTATATATAATCAATTATTTTATTATAATAAAATAGTTATATATTTATATAATATAGAATTATATATGAATATATGATACGATGGATATATATGTATTAAATATGTATATATGTACTATACATATTAATACATATTCATTACATAATACTATATATTATGTTATGTGTGATTATATGCATATTAATTATATATTAAATACATGTGATTATACATATTAATTACATATACATAATATATAAATATATATTATATATAATTGTTATGTGCGATTATATGCATATTAACTATATATTAATTAAATATATGTAATTATACATATTAATTATATAAGATACAATACTGTAATATATAAATATATATAATATATAATATAAATATAATATATAATTATATGTATAACATAATATAAAATGTATATTATTTACTATATAATTACATTAAAAATAATTATATTAAATATATTTTTATATTATAAAAGTATATAAAATACTTATATATTTATGTATATAAATACATTTGTATAAAATATGTTATTTTATATATATATAAATAATTTTATCTATTTTTTTGAGACAGGGTCTCACTGTCACCTGGGCTGCAGTGCAGTGGCAAAGTCATAGCTCCCTGCAACCTCAACCTCTCGAGTCAAAATGATCCTCTCACCTCAGCCCCCCTAGTGGCTGGGTCTACAGACGCATACCACCACGCCTGGCTAATTTTTTTTATTTTTTGTAGCAATGGGGTCTCACTATGTTGCCCAGGCTGGTCTTGAACTCCTGGGCTGAAGGAATCCTCCCACCACAGCCTCGTGAGTAGGTAGGACCACAGGCACACGCGCCAATGCACAGGCCCGATTTTGTTTTCGGTTTTTGTAGAGATGGAGTCTGCGTAACATGTATGTGTCTTAACCTAGAGGATGATAAGGCAGGCAGAGAAAGATACCACAGGATCTCACTTATATGGAATATAAAACAGTTGCACTTAGTCAAAGAATACAAGATTTAAGTCAGGGCCAGGTGCAGCGGCTCACGCCTGTCATCCCAGCACTTTGGGAGGCCAAGGCGGGTGGATCACTTGAGGTCAGGAGTTCAAGAACAGCCTGGCCAACATGGTGAAACCCCGTCTCTACAAAAAATACAAAAATTAGCCGGGCGTGGTGGCGGGCGCCTATAATCCCAGCTACTCCGGAGGCTGAGGCAGGAGAATCACTTGAACCCAGGAGGCGGAGCTTGCAGTGAGCCGAGATCGCGCCCCTGCACTCCAGCCTGGGCGACAGAGCAAGACTCTGTCTTAAAAAAAAAAAAAAAGTAAGTGAGACGGAAGGAAGAAGTTCAAGGCTCTTTACAGCCTGGTGAATGTGGCTTTCAGTAACACTGTCTTACTGGAAAATTGGCAGCACATTAGATCTGAAGTCTTCTCCCCACACACACAAAATAAGTACATGAGGTGCCGGAGAGGATAATTGGCTTGATTTAATGATGTTACATGCATACGTATGTCAAAATATCCCATTTAACACATGAACTTTTTTTTTTTTTTTGAGACAGAGTCTTGCTCTGTCAGCCAGGCTGGAGTGCAGTGGCACGATATTGGCTCACTGCAACCCCTGCCTTCCAGTTTCAAACGATTCTCCTGCCTCAGCCTCCCGAGTAGCTGGGAATACAGGCACCCGCCACCACACCTGGCTAATTTTTATATTTTTAGTAGAGACAGGGTCTCACCATGTTGGCCAGGCTGGTCTCGATCTCCTGACCTCAGGTGATCCACCCGCCTCGGTCTCCCAAAGTGCTGGGATGACAGACGGGAGCCACCGCGCCCGGCCTTGCCCTGAAATTTTTAGACTCGGAGACTTTTCTCCCCATCGTCACCTCTTCCCTTCCCCTGCCCACCCAGGGACAAAGCTGGCGGCTACGGGATCCAGGCCCTGGGTGGGATGCTGGTTGAGTCTGTGCACGGGGACTTTCTGAACGTCGTGGGCTTCCCGCTGAACCACTTCTGCAAGCAGCTGGTGGAGCTGTACTACCCACCCCGCCCAGAGGACCTGCGGCAGCCCGTCCAGCACGACTCCATCCCGGCCGTGGATACGTTCGAAGATCTCAGTGATGTGGACGGGGGCGGCTCGGAGCCCGCTCAGAGGGAGACGGGCAGCTGCGATGAGAAGGCCGAGGCGGGAGCGGCCGGACAGGCCACAGCAGAGGCTGAGTGCCACAGGACCCGGGCGACCCTGCCCCCGTTCCCCACACGCCTCCTGGAACTGCTGGACGGCTTTAAACTATCAAAGGTACCTGTGTCTGTCTCCTCAGGTCGCTGTCACGAATAACCCCACACACACAGCTTCAATCAACAGTCCTGGAGGCTGGCAGTCTGAGGTCAAGTTCTCTCAGGGCCACGCTTTGTCCGAAGGTTCTAGGGGAGGGTCCTTCCTGCCTCTCCCAGCTCCTGACAGCTCCAGGCATCCCTGGGCTTCTGGCTGCATCACTCCAGTCTCTGCCCCCGTCTCCATGTGGCCTCCTCCTGTGTGTCTGTGTCTCCTCTTCTGTCCCTTAGAAGGACACCTGCCATTGCATTTAGGGGACATGCAAAATCCCAAATCCAAAATATTAAAAATCTATTTTGAGGTCCTTCATGTAATTGAATCCACCAAAGACCCTATTTCCAAGTAAAGTCCTATGTAAAGGTTGGGGGTTCTGGGAGTGAGGACATGGACAGATCTTTTAGGGATCACCATTCAACCCATTGCAGTTGTGTTTGGTTCTTTCTGGAGGCTCTAGGGGAGGCTCCTTCCTGCCTCTCCCAGCTCCTGGAGGCTCCAGGAGTCCCTGGGCTTGTGGCCGCATCACTGCAGTCTCTGCCTCCGTCTCCACGTGGCCTCCTCCTCTGTGTCTGTGTCTCCTCTTCTGTCTCTTAGAAGGACACCTGTCACCGGATTTTGAGGCCTCCCTAATCCACTGACTCCAACTCATCTGAAGTCCCCTAGCTTACGTACATCTGCAAAGACTCTTTTTTTTTTTTTTGAGACGAAGTCTGGCTCTGTCGTCCAGGCTGGAGTGCAGTGGCGCCATCTCGGCTCACTGCAACCTCCACCTCCCGGGTTCAAGCCATTCTCCTGCCTCAGCCTCCTGAAGGGTTTCGCCGTGTTGGCCAAGCTGATCTCGAACGCCTGACGTCAGCCAACCCACCCGCCTCGGCCTCCTAAAGAGCTGGGATTACAGGCGTGAGCCACCACGCCCAGCCTGAGGCCCCATCTTTCATCTGCTCTGCAGGCCTGGGCTCCCAGGGTCCCCTCACGGCGCAGAGCAGACTGAGAAGGGATGCAGCCCTCCCAACACCAGGGGTCCCTTACAGGGCATCCTCTGGGAAGCAGAGGTGGGGATGTCAGGTGCAGGAGGGGCACAGGCTTTGGGTAGACAGGGAGACCAGGCTGACACCTCCTGTCATTCATCATCATCAGGAGAGAGAACATGCGGTGAATAAGGAATAAAGGTGGTTACGGCACATTCCATCTCTGTCTCTAATTTACTGAGTGGTGATTCTTAAATGACCACCAGATGGATTATAAACAACAGACATTGATTCTCCCACAGTCCTGGAGGCTGGAGGTCTGAGATCCAGGTGTGGGTAGGACTGGTTCCTCCTGAGGCCTCTCTCCTGGGTTTGGAGACGCCGTCTTCTCCCTGTGTCCTCACAGGATCATCCCTCTGTGTGTGTCTGTGTCCTCATCTCTTCTTATAGGGACCCCAGTCCTATTGGATTAGGCTCCACCCAAATGACCTCATTTTACCTGAATCACTTCTTTCAAACCCTGCCTATAAATACCGTCACATCCTGACCTGAGGGACTGGGGGTATTAGGGGTTTAACATATGGGTTTTGAACTCAGCCCATATCTGCAGCACATTGACTTTTCTCCCATGGGCTGATTTTTCTGCATGATATTCCTTGATGTGCTATTTACCTTGTGTACACCTTGTTTTATAGCTGGAGACTTGATCCTCCAGATCCCCACGGCTCTCTGTAAAAGAAGGCTCAGTGGCCCCATTGAATACTTTCGACAACATTGGTCTGCATCTTTTGGGTCTGTGGGAGTCAAAAGTACTTGACAAGTGACTTCGTGAGTCTCTCTGCGCTTGTTTTTTAACAGGCCCTGCTCACTGCTTGCAAGCTGAAGGTGTTTGATTGGTTAAAAGATGAGGCACCCCAGAAGGCTGCAGATATTGCCAGCAAAGTGGACGCCTCTGCGTGTGGAATGGAGAGGCTTCTAGACGTCTGTGCTGCCATGGGGCTCCTGGAGAAGACAGAGCAAGGTGACAGGACCCAGCGGGTTTTGCTCTGACGATCTTTACAGGTAGAAGTCACTGAGGGAAGGTGACCTGGAGCCCGGGCAGAGCGAGGACGGAGGGCCAGACCTTCTATCCCTCTGCCCTCAGGAACGCTGCTTTTCTCAGAAGGGTGAGAAGCAGAGGGTGAATGAGAGAGAGGGAACAGTGGTGGCCGCGAGCATGCCGGAGGAGAAGCGTGACGTCCTTATGGGCTCTAGTCTCAAAGGCGCTGTATCAGTCCATGTTCTCCTGAGAAACAGAACCCAGTAGGGTGCACACAGACAGTAATTTACTTGCTGATTGATTTTTATGGACAGATAAGGTGGGTGGACAGGTAGACAGATACATAGATAGATGATAAATGTATAGATACCTTGATATAGATTGACGATACAGAGATGATAGATATATAGATGATGGGAAGAATTGTTAGATATATAAATGGATGGATGGTAGGTGGATAGATGGATGGGAGGAAGGATGAATGGATGGATGGACAGATGAATCGATCAATGGACGGATGGATGGATGGGAAGGTGGATGGATTGGTGGATCAGTGGATGGGTGGATGGATAGATGGATAGATAGATGGATAAATGAAAGGGTGGGTAGATGGATGGATGGATCGATGAATCGGTGGATGGGTGCATAGATGGGTGGGTAAATGGATGGATGGGTGGATGCATGGATGGATGGTAGGTGGATAGATGGATGGGAGGAAGGATGCATGGATGGATGGACACACGGATCAATCGATGGATGGATGGATGGGAAGGTGGATGGATTGGTGGATCAGTGGATGGGTGGATGGATAGATGGATGGATGGATCGATGGATGGATAAATGAAAGGATGGGTAGATGGATGAATGGATCGATGAATCGGTGGATGGGTGCATAGATGGGTGGTTAAGTGGATGGATGGGTGGATAGATGAGCGGGTGAGTGGATGGGTGGCTGGATGGATAGATGGATGGATGTGTGGATGGAAGGATGTGTGGAAGGATGTCTCGATGGAGGGGTGGATGATTGGATGCATAGGTGGGTGAATGGATATGTGGATGCATGGATGAGTGGGCATGTAGATGGGTGGGTGGGTGGATAGATGGATAAATGAAAGGATGGGTGGATGGATGGATTGATGAATTGGTGGATGGGTGCATAGATGGGTGGGTAAGTGGATGGATGGGTGGATGGATAGATGGATGGATGTGTGGATGGAAGGATGTGTGGATGGATGGGTGGATGACTGGATGGGTACATAGGTGAGTGGATGTGTGGATGGATGGATGAGTGGGCATGCAGATGGGTGGGTGGATGGATGGATACAATGGATAAATGAAAGGATGGGTAGATGGATGCATGGATCAATGAATCGGTGGATGGGTGCATAGATGGGTGGGTAAGTGGATGGATGGGTGGATGGATGAGTGGCTGAGTGGATGGATGGATGGATGTGTGGATGATTGGATGGGTACGTGGGTGAGTGGATGTGTGGATGGATGGATGGATACAATGGATAAATGAAAGGATGGGTAGATGGATGGATGGATCAATGAATCGGTAGATGGGTGGGTAAGTGGATGGTTGGGTGGATGGATAAGTGGGTGAGTGGATGGATGGGTGGATGGATAGATGGATGGATGTGTGGATGGCAGGATGTGTGGATAACTGGATGGGTATGTGGGTGAATGGATGGGTGGATGACTGGATGGGTACATGGGTGAGTGGATGTGTGGATGGAAGGATGTGTGGATGGATGGGTGGATGATTGGATGGGTACATAGGTGAGTGGATGTGTGGATGGATGGATTGAGTGGGCATGTAGATGGGTGGGTGGATGGATGGATACAATGGATAAATGAAAGGATGGGTGGATGGATGGATCGATGAATCGGTGGATGGGTGCATAGATGGGTGGGTAAGTGGATGGATGGGTGGATGGATGAGCGGGTGAGTGGATGGATGGGTGGATGGATAGATGGATGGATGTGTGGATGGAAGGATGTGTGGATGGATGGGTGGATGACTGGATGGGTACATGGGTGAGTGGATGTGTGGATGGATGGATGAGTGGGCATGTAGATGGGTGGGTGGATGGATGGATACAATGGATAAATGAAAGGATGGGTGGATGGATGGATCAATGAATCGGTGGATGGGTGCATAGATGGGTGGGTAAGTGGATGGATGGATGAGTGGGTGGGTGGATGTATGCATGAGTGGATGGATGGATGAGTGGGTGGGTGGATGGGTGGGTGCATGGATGGATGGGTGGATGAATGGGTACAAGGCTGGGTAGATGACTGGCAGTGTGGGTAAACAGATGGGTGGGTGGATGAATAGATGTATCAGTGGATCGGTGGATGGGTAGCTGGGTGGGGGAATGGATGCAGAAAAACAGGAAAGAGTTGGAGAGGCTTGCTTCTGGGGTATTCAGTGAGCTGGATGAGGCCCACTCACATTTTGGAGGTTCATCTCCTTTACTTAATGTCAAACCAATGGTAGATCCAAACGCCAGCTTCAGCGCACCTCCAGAGCCACATCTAGATGGGGGTTTGATTGCCTAACTGGGAACTTAAGTGTGGCCACAACCATGAAGGAAGGATCAACCTCGTTGGGTAACAGTTACAGCAGTCGACAGCTGGGGCGTGTACCTGAGTGTACGGTTTGCTATAGTCAGATGGATGATGTTTATTTTATTTTTTTTTTGAGACAGAGTTTCGCTCTGTCTCCCGGGCTGGAGTACAGTGGCCGGATCTCAGCTCACTGCAAGCTCCGCCTCCCGCGTTCACACCATTCTCCTGCCTCAGCCTCCCGAGTGGCTGGGACTACAGGTGCCCACCACACTCCTGGCTAATTTTTGTATTTTTAGTAGAGACGGGGTTTCACTGTGTTAGCCAGGATGGTCTTGATCTCCTGACCTCGTGATCCGCCCGCCTCGGCCCCCCAAAGTGCTGGGATGACAGGCGTGAGGCACAGCACCCGGCCGATGATGTTGATTTTAACATCTCAATGATCCGTCCCCTACGATGAGGTTTCCTTGGGTTTTCTCGTTAGGAAGTCACAGGACTCTCCCCGTTTCTTCAGGTTACAGTAACACAGAGACAGCGAACCTTTACCTGGCATCGGACAGTGAGTACTCTCTGCACGGCTTCATGTTGCAAAATAATGACATCATCTGGAACCTCTTTACACATCTGGAGTTTGCCATCCGAGAGGGAAGAAACCAGCACCACAGGGTGTTGGGGAAGAAGGTGGATGACCTGTTCCAGGTAGCGTAACAGCACCGCAGACACCCTTCCACCTAGCACGCATTTTGCTAAAGCACTTTGGCACACAGCTCAGTCGGCACCTTGATCCATCTGTCTCCGGTCTGACAAATCCCAAAGGCTCGGCTCGTTCTGCCTGGAGACCTGAGTGCTGTGGCCGTTGTGTCACTCAGCCTGGGAACAGGTGCAAGGTAGACCTCCAATGTTATCCAGCAGCCAATGAAAATAGAATTTCCTGCTAGAAACGGGTTTGGGCCGGGCGCGGTGGCTCAAGCCCGTCATGCCAGCACTTTGGGAGGCCGAGACGGGCGGATCACGAGGTCAGGAGATGGAGACCCTCCTGGTTAACATGGTGAAACCCCGTCTCTACTAAAAAAAAACACAGAAAAACTAGCTGGGCGAGGTGGCGGGCGCCTGTAGTCCCAGCTCCTCGGGAGGCTGAGGCGGGAGAATGGCGTAAACCCGGGAGGCGGAGCTTGCAGTGAGCTGAGATCGCGCCACTGCACTCCAGCCTGGGCGACAGAGCCAGACTCCATCTCAAAAAAAAAAAAAAAAGAAACGGGTTTGAAGGCCACGCACAGGGGCTCGCACCTGTCATCCCAGCACTTTGGGAGGCCAAGTCGGGAGGATGATTTGAGTCCAGGAGTCTGAGACCAGCCTGGGCAACATAGTGAGACCCCATCTCTACAAAAAAAAAATTAACAATTAGGCCGGGGCATGGTGGCATGAGCCTGTAATCCCAGGATGACAGGAGGCCAAGGTGGGTGGGAGGGTCCCTCAAACCTGGGAGGTCGAGGCTGCCTTGTAAGCCGTGCGGCTGCACTGCGTTAAATGAATGCCCCGGTTTTTTTTGTTTTTTTTTTTTTTTTGCCTCAATGGAATCCACACTTGCTTATCTGAGACCGGCGTTTGCAAAGCGCTGCCTGCATCCTCTCACCCCCCTTCCCCTTTCCCCGCCCAGAACCTTTCTGAGGTGGACGTGTGAGACGTTGTGGGGTCCGTGGGGCTTGTGCGGTTGGGGAGGGGGTCTCGGTCTGCAGGGCTGTACCAGACGGGCGTGGGGAGTCTGCTGTGCGCTCAGCCGGCCGTGGCCTCATTCCTCCTTGGCAACCTTCGTCCCTATGGCACTGAGCGCCGAGTCAGTGACTGTGTGTGTTGCAGAGATGAACCCCAGGGAGCCTGGGGCTTTCAGATGTCGGGGAGAGACAGAGACAGACAGACAGAGGGAGACACAGAGAGAGAGACAGGCAGACAGAGAGATAGAGGGAGAGAGACAGACAGGCAGAGATGGAGACAGGGAGATAGAGGGAGACAGAGACAGGGAGACTGAGACAGAAAGAGAGAGAGAGAGGGAGATGGGAGACAGAAAGAGAGACAATGAGATAGGAAGACTGACAGGGAGACAGAGACACAGATAGAGGGAGACAAAGACAGAGACAGTGGGAGACAGACAGGGAGATGGCAGACAGAGATAGTGAGATAGGGAGAGACAGGGAGACTTGAGAGACAGAGATAGAGGGAGACAAAGACAGGGAGACAGAGACAGCAGACAGATCGAGGGAGACGGAAACAAAGAGGGAGACAGAGACAGACAGAGACATAGAGGGAGATGAGAGACAGAGACAGTGAGGTAGGGACAGGGAGGCTTGGAGAAACAGAGATAGAGGCAGATACAGAAACAGGAGACACAGATAGAGGGAGACAGAGACAGAGGGAGATAGAAAGACAGAAACAGACACAGAGACAGAAAGAGAGAAAGAGGAAGACAGACACACACTGAGGGAGACAGAGAGATAGACAGAGCAAAGGGAGACAGAGTCAGAGAGAGAGAAAAGCCAGTGGTGGAGAGAGAAGCCAAGAGGCGTGGCCAGGGGCCCCGAGCTGGAATCAGCAGCTGGCCGGGGCATTGCAGAGGACACATCCCTACGCCCCATCGTCGCTGCCCACGCAGGGGAGGGCCGGGGAGCCCCCGGGGGATTTAGGAGCCAGGATGGAGAGGGGCCGTCCCGCTGGCCGTCGGGCTCAGAAGCAGCCTCAGCAGGAACTGCTTGCCCTGGCGGGGACAGGGGATGTGCGGGCCAACCCTGGACGCAGCCCTGAGCCAGGATGGGCCTGGGCTCCCCTGGGACCCGGGGGAGGTGCCACCGGGGGGACGTGGGGAAGCTCAGAGTAGAGCTTCTCCTCTGCACCCTGGAATTCTCGGAGGAGCCCCCTCTGCCACACCGCACCAGCGTGGCGAAGGCGGAGCCGGGGCACCTGCGGAGACATTACGGCTTCTCTCCCGGTTTTCTCCGGTGAGATGTTTGCGGGCCACCCGGAGCCTCCAGGGTGAAAAGCTTGATTGTGAAAAGCCTATTGGGAGACTCAGATGCTTGGAGTTCAGGCTGTGGTGTGGACCCAGTGATTCCAAGGAGATGGCCCACCACTTTGGGGTCCTCTGTCCCCAGCCAGCCCAGCCCCCGCACACACAGGGGTGCCCAACACAGCTGTGGTGGGGAGCCTCCTCTGCAGCCCGGGTCTGGCTCAGCCCCCACGCCCTGGAGCCCTGCGCTCCTCCCCCCGACCCCCGGGGAGAGGCTGTAGGAACCCTCGGCCCGTGCTCCCTGGTGCCCCGGAGCCCCCGCTGTGTTCCAGGACGCGTACTACCGGAGCCCGGAGACCCAACTGCGGTTCATGCAGGCCATGCACGGCGTGGCGAAGCTGACTGCGCGCCAGGTGGCCACCGCCTTCGATCTGTCCCGCTTCTCCTCCGCCTGTGACATGGGAGGTGGGTAGCCCCCCCGCCAGGGCTCTCCTTCCTTTTGTGTCTGTATCCCCATGGCAGGAAGGAAAAGGAAGGAGTACAGCCCACACCTCTGGGCTGAAAGGATTTCCCTGCAGGTCTGTGCCCCGACACGTGGCCCAGAGTGGCTGCTGTAGCACCGGCCATTGTATCTATATCCCCATGGCAGGAAGGAAAAGGAAGGAGTACAGCCCCCACCTCTGGGCTGAAAGGATTTCCCTGCAGGTCTGTGCCCTGACACATGGCCCAGAGTGGCTGCTGTAGCACCAGCCATCGTGTCTATATCCCCATGGCAGGAAGGAGAAGGGAGGAGTACAGCCTCCACCTCTAGGCTGGAAGGATTTCCCTGCAGGTCTGTGCCCCCACACGTGGCCCAGAGTGGCTGCTGTAGCACCGGCCATTGTATATACATCCCCATGGCAGGAAGGAGAAAGGAGGAGTACAGCCCCCACCTGTGGGCTGGAAGGATTTCCCTGCAGGTCTGTGCCCCCACACGTGGCCCAGAGTGGCTGCTGTAGCACCGGCCATTGTATATACATCCCCATGGCAGGAAGGAGAAGGGAGGAGTACAGCCTACAGCCCTGGGCTGGAAGGATGTCCCTGCAGGTCTGTGCCCCACACTCACCTGTTTGCACAGTCTTGTCTGAAACACCAGCGAACTCCCCACCGCTGGCTTTCCCTTCCAGCATGGGTGTCAGTGCCATTCCCTCAAACATGACTTCTGTCCCGGTTGAGCTTTGGAGAGTCGTTAGCGTGCCGCAGGCACCAGGACGACTCGGCCGCTGAGCGTGCATTTGGTTCCCCGCAGGCTGCACAGGTGCACTGGCCCGAGAGCTGGCCCACGAGTACCCTCGTCTCCAGGTGACCGTGTTTGACCTCCCGGACGTCGTCGAGCTGGCCGTCCACTTCCAGCCCGCCGGACCGCAGGCAGCGCGGATCCAGTTCGCAGCAGGTGAGCCTTCCTCGTGTTCGCCCTGCCGACGTTTTCCAGGCTCCGTCATCTCTTTCCAGACAGAGTGCACGGCTGGGCGTGTGCCTGTTTCTGCATGGACGTTTCCATGGTGGGTGTCTGTGTGCTACACGACTGTCTGCTGTGCTTGTGTGTGTGCGTCTGTGTGCATGTGTGTGTGGTATGCCCTTGAGCGTGTCTGTGCGTGAGAACGTGTGTGCGCGTCTGCATCCGCACGTGTGTGTGTACGTCTCTGCTGTGTGGTTGCATATGTTTCTGTGAGGGGGTGTGTGTGTGCCTGTGTGGATATATGTGCATGTCTGTGTGTCTACATCTGTGTGCATGTTGTGTGCCGATGGCTGTCCGTGTGTATATATGACTGCTGGGGTTGTGTGTGCATGTCTGCGTCTGCATCGGTGTGCATGGTGTGTCTGTGTGTGGGTCCACAGAGACACGAGGGGCATCTCCAAACAGGTGGATGAAGCCGGGCGCGGTGGCTCACGCCTGTCATCCCAGCACTGTGGGAGGCCAAGGCGGGCAGATCACCTGAGGTCAGGAGTTCAAGACCAGCCTGGCCAACATGGTGAAACCCCGTCTCTACTACTAATACAAAACTCAGCCGGGCGAGGTGGCGGGCGCCTGTCGTCCCAGCTACTCGGGAGGCTGAGGCAGGAGAATCCCTTGAACCCAGGAGGCGGGCGGAGCTTGCAGTGAGCCGAGATCGCGCCATGGCACTCCAGCCTGGCCAACAAGAGCAAAACTCCATCTCAAACAAACAAAAAAGACAGTGATGATAATGATATATAAAAATAAACAGGTGGAGGGTTGTGTGACGTTATCATCAGTGCAAGTAGTCGACATGGGAGGGGCGTGGAGATGGGGCACAGCTGAAATCAGCACCCACGGCGCGGAGGCCACAGCAGGAACTGGCCCAGGAGCTGTCCCAGGGCGGCCTTAGGTTAGACTCGAAGGAGATCTTCCACGTGGCAGCTGCTGAGGCCAGGATGAATTGACAGGAGACGCCTTGGCCAGGCGCGGTGCCACATCCCTGGAATCCCAGCACTTTGGGAGGCCAAGGTGAGCGGATCACAAGGCCAGGAGATCGAGACCATCCTAGCTAAGATGGTGAAACCCCATCTCTAATAAAAATACGAGGCCGGGCGCGGTGGCTCACGCCTGTCATCCCAGCACTTTGGGAGGCCGAGACGGGCGGATCACGAGGTCAGGAGATCGAGACCATCCTGGCTAACACGGTGAAACCCCGTCTCTACTAAAGAAAAATACAAAAAACTAGCACGCCCGTGGCATCGCTAACCGGCTCCTCTGTTCAAGTCTCCATGGGGATATACTCAGGAAGACCCCCTCCTGCCCACACCCCTCTCTTCTCCATCCCTGATTTAGGATGTGGGTGGCCGTCCGAGGATGTGTCCGGGCAGGACTGCTTCTGCCATACCTGATGGACGGGTCGCCTTTTGTCTTTAAACCAGGTGACTTTTTCAGGGACCCCCTCCCCAGCGCTGAGCTGTATGTCCTGTGCCGGATCCTGCACGACTGGTCAGACGACAAAGTCCACAAGTTACTCAGCAAGGTCGCCGAGAGCTGCAAGCCAGGTGAGAGCCCGTCGTCACGTTGACTTTTTTTGTTAAGATGTAGAGTTTTGGGTTCAAGTTTTGTAAGGAGGCCGGGCGCGGCGGCTCACACCTGTCATCCTAGCACTTTGGGAGGCCGAAGCCGGCAGGCTACGAGGCCAGGAGTTCAAGACCAGCCCGAGCAACAGGGTGAAACCCCACCTCTAATAAAAATACAAAAATTAGCCGGGCATGGTGGCGGGCGCCTATACTCCCAGCTACTCAGGAGGCTGAGGCAGGAGAATCACTTGAACCCAGAAGGCGGAGGTTGCAGTGAGCCGAGATCGCGCCCCTGCACTCCAGCCTGGGCGACAGAGTGAGAGTCTCAAAAAAATTAACCAAAAAGTTTTCTGTGGAGATGGAGTCTCCCTCTGTTACCCAGGCTGACGTGCAATGGTGTCATCATAGTTCACTGCAGCCTCGACCTCCTGAGCTCAAGGAATCCTCCCTCCTCAGCCTCCCCAGTACCTGGGAGTACAGGCGTATGTTACCATGCCCTGCTGGTTTTTAAAAAAATGTTTTTGTAGAGATGGGATCTTGCTATGTTGCCCAGGCTACTCCCAAACTCCTGGGCTCAAGCGATCTCCTGCCTTGGCCTCCCCAAATGCTGGGGTTAAAAGACGCTCGAGCCACTGCACCCGGCCTCTGTCTCTCTCTCCCTCTTCCTCTCCTCCTCTCTGTCTTTTTATGTATCTCATCCATCATTAATCTGTTTCTCCTCTCTCCTTTCTCCCTTCCTTCCTTATCTGTCTTCTCTGTCTCTTCCTCCCTCTCCTCACCCTGCCTCTGTCTCTTTTTATACTTCTATCATCATCCTTTTTAAACAACAAAAAAAAATCATTTTTAAAAAAATAAAATAAAATAGAGAGCAGATGTCACTGTGTTGCTCGAGTTGGTTTGAAATTCCTGGGCTCAAACCATCCTCCCACCTCAGCCTCCCAAAGTGCTGGGATTACAGGCGTGAGCCACTGCACCTGGCCTTCTAACAGTGATCCGTCAGCTATGTCTCATCTGTCTATCATTTATTATCTCTCTATCCATCCATTCATCTACCTCCCCATCATCTACCATCTATTCATCTGTCCATCCATCTCATCCATGCATCTATCCATCCATTCATCTATCTGCCCATCATCTACTCTCTGTTCACCCATCCATCCATCTCATCCATGAATCCATCCATCCATCCATCCATCTGCCCATCATCTGCCATCTGTTCACCCATCCATCCATCTCATGCATGCATCCATCTATCCATCCATTCATCTATCTGCCCATCATCTGCCATCTGTTCACCCATCCATCTCATGCATCCATCCATCTATCCATCCATCCATCCATCTGCCCATCATCTGCCATCTGTTCACCCATCCATCTCATGCATGCATCCATCTATCCATCCATCTATCTGCCCATCATCTGCCATCTGTTCACCCATCCATCCATCTCATGCATGCATCCATCTATCCATCCATTCATCTATCTGCCCATCATCTGCCATCTGTTCACCCATCCATCCATCTCATGCATGCATCCATCTATCCATCCATCTATCTGCCCATCATCTGCCATCTGTTCACCCATCCATCCATCTCATGCATGCATCCATCTATCCATCCATTCATCTATCTGCCCATCATCTGCCATCTGTTCACCCATCCATCCATCTCATCCATGCATCTATCCATCCATTCATCTATCTGCCCATCATCTACTCTCTGTTCACCCATCCATCCATCTCATCCATGAATCCATCCATCCATCCATCCATCTGCCCATCATCTGCCATCTGTTCACCCATCCATCCATCTCATGCATGCATCCATCTATCCATCCATTCATCTATCTGCCCATCATCTGCCATCTGTTCACCCATCCATCCATCCATCCATCTGCCCATCATCTGCCATCTGTTCACCCATCCATCCATCTCATCCATGCATCCATCTATCCATCCATTCATCTACCTACCCATCATATCTACTATCTGTTCACCCATCCATCCATCTCATGCATGCATCCATCTATCCATCCATTCATCTACCTACCCATCATATCTACTATCTGTTCACCCATCCATCCATGTCATGCATGCATCCATCTATCCATCCATTCATCTACCTACCCATCATATCTACTATCTGTTCACCCATCCATCCATCTCATGCATGCATCCATCTATCCATCCATTCATCTATCTGCCCATCATCTGCCATCTGTTCACCCATCCATCCATCTCATGCATGCATCCATCTATCCATCCATTCATCTACCTACCCATCATATCTACTATCTGTTCACCCATCCATCCATCTCATGCATGCATCCATCTATCCATCCATTCATCTATCTGCCCATCATCTGCCATCTGTTCACCCATCCATCCATCTCATGCATGCATCCATCTATCCATCCATCCATCCACCCTACCTACCCATCATCTACCATCTGTTCACCCATCCAGGAGAACTGGAACGGGCCCAGGTGATGCATCCATCTATCCACCCATCTTTCCATCTAATCTCCTTCTCCCTGTCTGTCCGCCCTGCATCAAGTCTCTGTCTCGCTCCCCTCCCCTACTTGCGTAAGGGTTCTCAGCAGTCTCTGCTCACAACTGAGCTCCCGTTGTCCGCTGTGTCCCCCGGAAGGATCCCTGCCTGGCTGGCCAGGACTCCAGCTCTCTGCTCTCCCCTTCAGGGGCCGGCCTGCTGCTGGTGGAGACGCTCCTGGATGAGAAGAAGAGGGAGGCGCAGGGCAGCCTGATACAGTCGCTGAACATGCTGGTGCAGACTGAGGGCAGGGAGCGGAGCGGAGGCGAGTACCAGTGCTTGCTGGAGCTACACGGCTTCCACCAGGTGCAGGTGGTGCACTTGGAGGGTGTCCTGGATGCCATGTTGGCCACCAGAGTGGCCCCCTGAAGCCCAGGCAGTGTGTTCATTATAGTGACGTCCTCCCCCAGGCTGCAGGTGGACCACCCGGTCCCCAAGTACCATAGGACAGTCACATAGGAGCAAGCAGTCATGGCTGAATAAAGAAAGCAAAAGTCTGTCCACGGCTTCTCTGTGAGTTCTTGATGAGGGAGGAGGCTGCATTTGGGGAGAAGGGGGGAGAGGCTGCATTTGGGGAAGAGGGGATGGAGGCTGCATTTGGGGAGGAGGGGACAGAGGGTGCATTTGGGGAGGAGGGGATGGAGGCTGCATTTGGGGAGGAGGGAGGAGATGGAGGCTGCATTTGGGGAGGAGGCTGCATTGGGGAGGAGGGAGGGGATAGAGACTGCATTTGGGGAGGAGGGGAAGGAGGCTGCATTCGGGGAGGAAGGGATGGAGGCTGCATTTGGGGAGGAGGGGATGGAGGCTGCATTTGGGGAGGAGGGAAGGAGGCTGCATTTGGGGAGGGGGGAGATGGAGACTGCATTTGGGGAGGAGGCTGCATTGGGGAGGAGGGAGGGGATAGAGACTGCATTTGGGGAGGAGGGGAAGGAGGCTGCATTCGGGGAGGGGATGGAAGCTGCATTGGGGAGGAGGGGATGGAGGCTGCATTTGGGGACGAGGGGATGGAGGCTGCATTTGGGGAGGAGGAAGGAGATGGAGGCTGCATTTGGGGAGGAGGAAGGAGATGGAGGCTGCATTTGGGGAGGAGGGAGGAGGCTGCATGGGGGAGGAGGGAGGGGATAGAGACTGCATTCGGGGAGGAGGGGAAGGAGGCTGCATTTGGGGAGGAGGGAGGAGATGGAGACTGCATTTGGGGAGGAGGCTGCATTGGGGAGGAGGGAGGGGATAGAGACTGCATTTGGGGAGGAGGGGAAGGAGGCTGCATTCGGGGAGGAGGGGATGGAGGCTGCATTCGGGGAGGAGGGAGGAGGCTGCATTTGGGGAGGAGGGGATGGAGGCTGCATTTGGGGAGGAGGGGAAGGAGGCTGCATTGGGGACGAGGGGATGGAGGCTGCATTTGGGGAGGAGGGAGGAGATGGAGGCTGCATTGGGGAGGAGGAAGGAGATGGAGGCTGCATTTGGGGAGGAGGCTGCATGGGGGAGGAGGGAGGGGATAGAGACTGCATTCGGGGAGGAGGGGATGGAGGCTGCATTTGGGGAGGAGGGGAAGGAGGCTGCATTGGGGAGGAGGGAGGAGATGGAGACTGCATTTGGGGAGGAGGCTGCATTGGGGAGGAGGGAGGGGATAGAGACTGCATTTGGGGAGGAGGGGAAGGAGGCTGCATTCGGGGAGGAGGGGATGGAGGCTGCATTCGGGGAGGAGGGGATGGAGGAGGCTGCATTTGGGGAGGAGGGGAAGGAGGCTGCATTGGGGAGGAAGGAG
This sequence comes from Trachypithecus francoisi, assembly GCF_009764315.1. Lineage (NCBI taxonomy): Eukaryota > Metazoa > Chordata > Mammalia > Primates > Cercopithecidae > Trachypithecus > Trachypithecus francoisi. The sequence goes on along the minus strand of NW_022681451.1, from coordinate 225,708 downwards.
GAGATGGAGGCTGCATTTGGGGAGGAGGGGAAGGAGGCTGCATTCGGGGAGGAGGGGAAGGAGGCTGCATTCGGGGAGGAGGGGAAGGAGGCTGCATTTGGGGAGGAAGGAGGAGATGGAGGCTGCATTTGGGGAGGAGAAGGAGGCTGCATTTGGGGAGGAGGAGGAGATGGAGGCTGCATTTGGGGAGGAGGCTGCATTGGGGAGGAGGGAGGGGATAGAGACTGCATTTGGGGAGAAGGGGAAGGAGGCTGCATTCGGGGAGGAGGGGATGGAGGCTGCATTGGGGAGGAGGGGATGGAGGCTGCATTTGGGGAGGAGGGGAAGGAGGCTGCATTTGGGGAGGAGGGAGGAGATGGAGGCTGCATTTGGGGAGGAGGCTGCATGGGGGAGGAGGGAGGGGATAGAGACTGCATTTGGGGAGGAGGGGAAGGAGGCTGCATTTGGGGAGGAGGGAGGAGATGGAGGCTGCATTTGGGGAGGAGGCTGCATGGGGGAGGAGGGGGGGATAGAGACTGCATTTGGGGAGGAGGGGAAGGAGGCTGCATTTGGGGAGGAGGGAGGAGATGGAGGCTGCATTTGGGGAGGAGGCTGCATGGGGGAGGAGGGAGGGGATAGAGACTGCATTTGGGGAGGAGGGGAAGGAGGCTGCATTCGGGGAAGAGGCTGTTTTTCGTATTTTTTAGTAGAGAAGAGGTTTCACGGTGTTCGCCAGGATGGTGTCAATCTCCTGACCTCGTGATCCACCCATCTCGGCCTCCCAAAGTGCTGGGATGACAGGCCTGAGCCACCGCGCCCGGCCTTTTTTTTTTTTTGAGGCAGAGTCTCACTCTGTCACCCAGGCTGCAGTGCAGTGGTGCGATCTTGGCTCCGTGCAAACTCCGCCCCCAGGTTCAAGCAATTCTCCTGCCTCAGTCTCCCGTATAGCTGGAATTACAGGCGCCCGCCACCACGCCCAGCTAATTTTTTTGTATTTTCAGCAGAGACAGGGTTTCACCACGTTGGCCAGGCTGGTCTCCAGCTCCTGACCTCAGGCCTCTCAAAGTACTAACTAGAATGACAGGCGTGAACCACCGCGCCCAGCCTATCTTTTTATTAATTGGAATAACTATGCAAAAGCAGCACCTCTGGACTCTGAGAGTCCGTGTGGCATGCAGAGAACATCGTGAAGACTGCGATGACTTAAAAACCAGTCAGTCTGGCCGGCCGGGTTCACCCACTCCCTCCTCCTCCTCCACTCAGCGAGCGCTGCACTATGAGGGCCTGCTGCATACCAGCAGTGTCCGTCTGGCTCTAAAACACCCTCTGGATTTATTTGGGGGCTGGGGTGGGGGAAGGAGGAGGACCACAGGCCCTCAGGATGATGTTGAGTCCACAGCTCCTCCCCACCTGCCGAGCTCAATGCCTTGTTCCAGGAAAGCTTTGCAGACAGCCCTTTTCCAGGGTTAAGGTCTTAGGGGGTCGGGGGAGAGGTCTTGGGGGGCCCTTTTGAAGGGGGAGGTCTTGGGGAGCCCTCTTCAGAGGGAAGGTCTTTGGGGGGCCCTCTTCTGGGGAAAGGGGTCTGTCAGTCCCCCTCATCCTGCAGCCTCATCAGCCCTCCCTGGCCCACACTTCTTACAGGCAGAGCCTCGGTAATGATTAGTTACAGAAGACCTGCTGTTGCCCCCCACCCAGCACAGAGCCTGGCACCCCACCCCGCAAAAAGCCAACGTCACCCCTGCTCTGATTCCTTCCCGGCCATCCGATGAGGCCTGAGGTCTTTCCATTAAAACACCTCTGCTTCCGGGTGGGACATGGTGGCTCACACGTGTCATCCCAGCACTTTGGGAGGCCGAGGCGGGCCCATCACTTGAGGTCAGGAGTTCGAGATCAGCCTGCTGCTTGGGCCCAGCACCCAGGATGTGCTTGGCAAATGCTTCTGGAATGGATGGATGACACCCCATCTCTACTAAAAATACAAAAATGAGGCATGGTGACGGGCACCTGCAATCCCAGCTACTCGAGAGGCTGAGGCAGAAGAAATGCTTGAACCTGGGAGGCGGAGCGTGCAGCGAGCCGAGATCGCGCCACTGCACTCCAGCTTGGGCGACACAGCAAGACTCCATCTCCATAAACACACACACAAAAAACTCACCTCTACTTCTATATGAACCCACCACTTTTCTGCGTCAGGGGGCTTTCTGGACGCAGATTCCATGAGAGCACCCACTGGTCAGGCAGCAGTGTTCTCTGAAGCCACGCAGGTAATTTTATCAGACGCTGGCAGATAAGAGGTCCTCGTGGCTGAGTGCCTGGCAGGCGGATCGGGGCGCATTCCTCTCTACTCAGTCCTTGGAGGGGGAGGGCGGTGAGAAACAAAAGCTCTACTCCCACTACCCAGCAGCTGTTCTCTCCCCTACTTCCAATTCCCGGGCGTGAAGCTCACCTTACCCTCCTTTCCCAGGGAGGCCATGTCCCCGGGTTCCTGGACAGGTGGCCCCAAAGGCCTCCCAGGTCATGCCCTAGTCAGGCATGGCGACTGTGTTGTTCCCTCCCAGATACGAGGGGCAAAGGAGTTAGTGTCCAGGGCTAAGTCCCACGTGCAGCACTCTGTACGGAAAAAACAGCCCCAGTTAGCAATTCATTCATCCACCCATCCATCTATCCATCATCTGTCCATCCATCCATCCATTCCAGCATTTGCCAATCCATCAATCCATCCATCCATCCACTCACCCATTCATTATCCAACCATCCATCCATCCATCATCCATCCACCACCCATCATTATCCATCCATCCATCCATCATCTATCCACCCATCCATTCTAGAAGCATTTGCTGATCAAGCAATCCATCCACCCACCCATTATCCATCTATCCATCCATCATCCACCCACCCATTCATTCCAGAATCATTTGCCAAACAAGCATATCCATCTATCCACCCACCAGCATTTGCCAATCAAGCAATCAATCCATCCCTCCATTCATTATCCAACCATCCATCCATCATCCATCCACCACCCACCCACCCATTCATTATCCATCCATCCATCCACCCACCCATCCATTCCAGAATCATTGCCGATCAAGCAATCCATCTATCCATCCATCCACCCACCCACCCACCCATTCATTATCCATCCATCCATCCATCCATCCATTCCAGAATCATTTGCCAAGCAAGCACATTCATCTATCCATCCATCCACCCACCCATTATCCATCCATCATCCATCTATTCATCCATCATCCATCCACCCACCCATCCATTCCAGAATCATTTGCCAAGCAAGCACATCCATCTATCCATCCATCCATCCACCCACCCACGCACCCATTATCCATCCATCATCCATCCATTCATTCCAGAATCATTTGCCGATCAAGCAATCCATCTATCCATCCACCCACCCATTCATTATCCATCCATCCATCCATCATCTATCCACCCATCCATTCTAGAAGCATTTGCTGATCAAGCAATCCATCCACCCACCCATTATCCATCTATCCATCCATCATCCACCCACCCATTCATTCCAGAATCATTTGCCAAACAAGCATATCCATCTATCCACCCACCAGCATTTGCCAATCAAGCAATCAATCCATCCCTCCATTCATTATCCAACCATCCATCCATCATCCATCCACCCACCCACCCACCCATTCATTATCCATCCATCCATCCACCCACCCATCCATTCCAGAATCATTTGCCGATCAAGCAATCCATCTATCCATCCATCCACCACCCACCCACCCATTCATTATCCATCCATCCATCATCCATCCATTCCAGAATCATTTGCCAAGCAAGCACATTCATCTATCCATCCATCCACCCACCCATTATCCATCCATCATCCATCTATTCATCCATCATCCATCCACCCACCCATCCATTCATTCCAGAATCATCTGCCAAGCAAGGACATCCATCTGTCCATCCATCCACTCACCCACCCACCCATTATCCATCCATTATCTATCCATCCATCATCGATCCATCCATCATTCATCCATCCATATCCATCCATCATCCATTATCCATCCATCACCCATCCCTTCATCCATTATCCATCCATCCATCCTCCGTTCATTATCCATCCATTCATTATTCATCCATCCATTATCCATCCATTCATCCATTATCCATCCATCATCCACTCATTATTCATCCATCCATCCACTATCCATCCATCCATCCACCCACCCATTATCCATCCAGCCAGCCATTATCCATCCATCATCCACTCATTATCCATCCATTCATTATCCATCCATCCATCCACTATCCATCCAGCCAGCCATTATCCGTCCATCCATTATCCAACCATCATCCATCATCCATCCACCCATCATCCATCCATCCATTATCCATCTGTTCATTATCCATCCATCCATCCATCATCCATCTATCCATTCATTATCCATCCATCCAAGCATTCATTATTCATTCATCCATCCATCCATCCATCCATTCCAGAAGCATTTGCCAAGCACATCCTGGGTACCAGGCCCAAACAGGCAGGCATCCTCCTGGCTCAGAGAGGAGCCTGAGCAGAGCCCACAGACAGCACCACCCTGCTGGCGGGTTACCAAGCCACCAAGCCAGTGCAGGCTGAGGGCTGAGCGCTGTCTCACTGTCTGGACATGGTTAGCTGTCCCCACCCACATGGAAGGAACCTTCTTCTCTCTCCTAAGACAGGCTTTGCAGACTTGGAAAGGGCCCAGGCCTGGAGCCCTGGGCAGAGCAGACGAGAACCAGCCTCATCTGGAAATAGCAGCTCCGGTCCCGGCTCGCTGGCACTGAAAACCAGCACCAGGGCCCCATCCTGGGCGGCCTCGCTGAGGGTGGTAAACGAACACAGGCCTGTGGAGCGCAGCTCCCCAGGAAAGTCCCCACTCCTGCCCAGCACCCACGGTGCTCCCGGCCTCTGTCCTCTACTCCAGGGCTCCTGCAGGGAGCCTGGCTGGGTCCTGGGTCCTCAGAGGACACTGTCCACCCCCAGTGCCCTAGCAGAGCCTCAGGAATGTGCTTGGTCTCCATGCCCTCCCCACAGCAAGGGCCCAAGGTTAGACCTACCCATGCTTCAGTGACTTCTGAGCCACCCGTGCCGCCGCCCAGCAGCCACTCCAGCCTCCAGAGCCGGCCCCAACCTCCAGCCCCAGCCTCAGCCGCCCTCCCTAGAGGTCAGGAAAAGCCTCAGGCAGGACCCACAGCTGTGCCCAGGAGTCACTCCAGGGCGAGCGGGTCGCTCCTGCCCACCCACAGCCAGGGACTGTACCTTCTCACTACACAAGTGAGAGACAGGAAAAACAAGAGCGACAAAGACACAGGGAGAAAAAAGAAAGGAAGGGAAAAGGAAACGGAAAGAAGAGGAATGAAAAAAAGGGAGAAAATGAAGGAAGGAGAGAGAGCAGGAGGAGAGGAAAAAAGAGGGAAAGCAAGGGAGAGACGGGGAAAAGCAGGAGAGGGAAAGAAAAAAAGGAAGGAAAGACAGGAGGGACGGGAGAAAGGGAGGAAAACAGCAAAAGAGAAGAAAAAGGAAAAAGAGGGAGGCACGAGAGAAGAAAGAGGCAGGGAGTGAGAAAAGAAAAACAGAGAGGAGATAAGAAAAAAGAAAGGGAGGCTGGGCGCGGTGGCTGACGACTGTAATCCAGCACTTTGGGAGGCCGAGGTGGGCGGATCACCTGAGGACAGGAGTTTGAGCCCAGCCTGGCCAACATGGTGAAACCTCATCTCTCCTAAAAATAAAAATAAAATAGCCAGGCGTGGTGGCACGAGTCTGTAATCCCAGCGACTTAGGAGGGGGAGGCAGAAGAATCTCTTGAACCTGGGAGGCAGGGGTTGCAGTGAGCTGAGATCGTGCCATTGCACTCCAGCGTGGGTGACAGAGCGAGGCTCCATCTCAAATAAAAAAAAAAAAAAAGGAAAACGGGGAGAAAGGGAGAAACACAGAGGAAGAAAAGAGCGAGACAGGAAAGAACAAAAGAAAGGAAGAAGAAAATGAGAGGGAGAAAGGGACAGAAGAAGAGAAAAGAACGGAAAAGAGATGACCAGGCACAGTGGCTCACCAGGCACAGTGACTCACGCCTGTCATCCCAGCACTTTAGGAAGCCGATGTGGACGGATGCCCTGAGGTCGGGAGTTCGAGACCAGCCTGGCCAACATGGTGAAACCTCGTCTCTACTTAAAATATAAAATTAGCCAGGCGTGGTGGCGGGTGCCTATAATTCCAGCTACTCGGGAGGCTGAGGCAGGAGAATCCCTTGAACCCGGGAGGCGGAAGTTGCAGTCCAGCCTGGACAACAAGAGCGAAACTGTGTCTCAAAAATAAATATATAAAACAAAACGGAAAAGAGACGGGGGAGAAACGGAAGAGAGGGAGGGAGACGGGAAAGAAAGAGGAAAAGGGAGGGAAGAAGGGAAAGGGAGAAAAAGGAGGAAGGGAAGAGAAAAAGGAAGAAGGGAAGGAAAGAGGAAAAGGGGAGACGGAAAAAGGAAGAAAAACATAAGAGGGAAGGAGGAAAGAAAAAACAGAAGGGCGGAGACAAAAAAGAAAAGGAAGGAGAAGAAAAAAGAAAAAGAGGGAAGAAAGGGAGCAACAAAGGGAGGAGAGAGGGAGGTAGAAATGAAGGAAAAATGAAGAGACGGAAAGGAAGGGAGAGGCGGAAAGAGGGAGAAAAAGGAGGGAGGCGGGAAAGCAGCAAAAGTCAAAGGCAAGCGGGGAAGGAGGGAGACGGGGAGAGAAGGGCGGGCGGGAGAGAGCCGGGAAGGGAGAGCAGGAGGAGGAAGCACAGGAGGCGGGAGGGACGGAGGAAGGGCGGACGGGGAGGTCGGGAAGGGGGACCCGGGCCGCAGCCCCCACCCGACAGACCCTGGCAGACCCGGGAGCCCAGGGCGGGTGGGCGCGGCCCAGGGACCCCCAGCCCGAGTGCGGAGGGCACCGCGGGGTCAGAGGTCGGAGGCCCAGGGACCTCCCCCACCCAGGACGGGCGCGGAGGGCACCGCGGGGTCAGAGGTCGGAGGCCCAGGGATCCCCCACCCAGGACGGGCGCGGAGGGCACCGCGGGGTCAGAGGTCGGAGGCCCAGGGATCCCCCACCCAGCCCGAGTGCGGAGGGCACCGCGGGGTCAGAGGTCGGAGGCCCAGGGATCCCCCACCCAGCCCGAGTGCGGAGGGCACCGCGGGGTCAGAGGTCGGAGGCCCAGGGACCTCCCCCACCCAGGACGGGCGCGGAGGGCACCGCGGGGTCAGAGGTCGGAGGCCCAGGGATCCCCCACCCAGGACGGGCGCGGAGGGCACCGCGGGGTCAGAGGTCGGAGGCCCAGGGACCTCCCCCACCCAGCCCGAGTGCGGAGGGCACCGCGGGGTCAGAGGTCGGAGGCCCAGGGATCCCCCACCCAGGACGGGCGCGGGGTCCCCGGGGTACACTCCGGCAGGAACGGGAATCTCCCGAAGTGGGACCCGGGAGCGTGTGAAGGGGTCGGAGCCGCCTGGAGGTCAAGGGTCAAGGGTCGGGGCACCACGTGTTCCGCATCCCGGCCGGATCGCCGCGGCCTCCGGGAGAAAGTGGGCGGCGCTCTCCGAGCGACCCGGGTACCAGGGTGGGCTCCTGACTCTGCAGCTGCCCGCCAGCCCGCTCGGGTACCGGCAGCGGCGTGACCTTCACAAGGTCAAGGCTGCCGCGGAACACCCCCCGCGCTGCCCCTACGGCGCATGGGCGGCGCCTGACTCCCGGCATACCTCGGGGTGCGGGGCGGGGCGTCTCCGGGGAGCGCAGCCAATGGGCGAGGTGCGCTGGTGAGCGCGGCGGGGCTCCCGGCAGCCCTCGGGGGCGCGGCACGCAGGCGGGGGCGGGTCGTGGCCGGGCGGCGCAGCCAATGGGCGCGGCGCGGGAGGGCGTGAGGGCGGAGAGTGGGCGTGGCGTCGGCTCCTCAGCGGCTGCGCGGTAGCCGCTCCGTCCTTTCGGTCCCGGCGGCGGCAGGGCTGAGCCAGCGACGCCCTCCATTCACTCTCCGCGTGCGCTGTCCAGCTGTCCGCCCGTTCCGCTGCCCGCCCCGCCACCATGACGGAACAGGCCATCTCCTTCGCCAAGGACTTTTTGGCCGGAGGCATCGCCGCCGCTATCTCCAAGACGGCCGTGGCTCCGATCGAGCGGGTCAAGCTGCTGCTGCAGGTGAGGACGCGGGCGCGGCCGCTTCAGGGACGGGGGGACGGGAACCCAGTGGCCGGGTCGGGAGGGGACGCGGGCAGCGGAACCTTGCAGGCGGGCGCCGGAAGTGGAAGGCCGCGATCGCTTTGTCCACGCGCCGCCGGCTTCCGGGGGAAGCGTCACGTGACTGCTGCGGCAGAGGGCGTGGCGACGTCCACGCGTGCGCACTAGGCCCGGCCGGCGGCGGGGATGCGGCACGGGCCTGAGGGCGCATGCGCGATCGAGCGGCGGCCGGGGGGGGGGGGGGGGGGGGGGTGCATTGTCCCTGGACGGACCTCTGAGCGGCGGGCCTTGACCTTGAGCTCAATCCTGCGGGTTCTCCGGGCTGGGACCAACCTTTCCGGCGGTTGCCTGGCCGGTGTCTACTCGTCCCGTCCACCGTGAAGGGCAATTCTAAGGCCAACGGGGCAGCGAGCCTGCCCGCAGGTGTCCTGGAATAACCAGGACATGGTTCCTGGTGGTTCTCACCCCCCTCTTCATAGCTCATTTGTGTAATTCTGATCCAGAGCAATGCATTGTTTTGTTTTTGGGGAGAGGGTTATGGAAGGCAGCATGATGCTTAGGAACACTGCTGCCAGGACGTCGTTGCTGACGTTGTACTCCCGGAGTGACCAGCTCGATGATGGGAATGAATGAATAGGTTGGGCTGCAAGGACAGGTCATGCCCGCGATCCCAGCGCTTTTGAGAGGCCCGGGTAGGATCGCTTGACGCCAGGAGTTTGAGAGCAGCAGGGGGCAACAGAGCAAGACCCCACCTCAAAAGGAAATTATTTTAACGTAAGGAAGCAGGCCGTCCCAGTGCATTGAGAGGCCCGGGGAGCATCGCTTGAGCTCAGGAGTTTGAGACCAGCCCTCTAAGATAATTATTTTAAATTTAGCAGGGTGGCGTGTTCTGCGAGTTTGAGACCAGCCAGGGCAACATAGCAAGACCCTATCTCTAAGAAAAATGTTTAAACTTAGCAGGGCTGGGTAACCCAGCACTTTGAGAGGCCCAGGGAGGATCACCTGAGCCCAGGAGTTTGAGGCAGCCAGGGCAATGTAGCAAGACCCCACATCTTAAAAAATTTTGTTTGTTTTTTTTTTTGAGATGGGGTCTCGCTCTGTCCCCCAGGCTGGAGTGCAGTGGCCTGATCTCAGCTCACTGCAAGCTCCGCTTCCCAGGTTCACGTCATTCTGCCTGGGCTTCCCGAGTAGCTGGGACTACAGACGCCCACTACCACGCCTGGCTAATTGTTTGTATTTTTAGTAGAGACGGGGATTTTACTGTGTTAGCGGTCTCGATCTCCTGACCTCGTGATCCCCCCACCTCGGCTTCTCAAAGTGCTGGGATTACAGGCGTGAACCACGGTGCCCGGCTTAAAATTTGTTTTAGAACTTAGCAGGGCGGGGTGTCCCAGTGCTTCGAGAGGCCCAGGGAGGATCACCTGAGCTCAGGAGTTTGAGAGCAGCTTGGTCACCGTAGTAAGACTCCATCTCCAAAAGTAATTTTTAAAGTTAGCCGGGCTTGATGGTTGTGCACCTGTAGACCCGGATACTCGGGAGACTGAGGCAGGAGGATGGCTTAATGCAGGAGTTGGAGGCTGCAGTGAGGTGAGATCGCACCACTACACTCCAACCTGGGTAACACCATGAGACCCTATCTTTTTTTAAAAAAACAAAGAAAATGAGGACAACTGACCAGTAATGCCCACAAGCTAGTTTTCTAAACAGGATGATGCACTCTGGCCGGGTACAGTGGCTTATGCCACCTCTGGGAGGCCGAGGCGGGAGGATCACCTGCGGTCAGGAGTTCAAGAGCAACCCGGCCAACAAGGTGAAACCCCATCTCTACTAAAAATAAACAAAATGAGTCAGGCATGGTGGCGGGCACCTGTACTCCCAGCTACTCGAGAGGCTGAGGCAGGAGAATCGCTTGAATGCGGGAGGCAGAGGTTGCAGTGAGCTGAGATCACCCCATTGCACTCCAGCCTGGGCAACAAGAGTGATTTGTGTCAAAAAAAAAAAAAAAAAAAAAGTCACTCTGTAGCTGGGATGTTTCTGGGTGGTTGGCCCTGGGTCCGGTCTGAACGCCGTCTGCGTCCCCCAGGTCCAGCACGCCAGCAAGCAGATCGCTGCCGACAAGCAGTACAAGGGCATTGTGGACTGCATCGTCCGTATCCCCAAGGAGCAGGGCATGCTGTCTTTCTGGAGGGGCAACCTGGCCAACGTCATCCGCTACTTCCCCACTCAAGCCCTCAACTTCGCCTTCAAGGATAAGTACAAGCAGATCTTCCTGGGGGGCGTGGACAAGCACACGCAGTTCTGGAGGTACTTTGCGGGCAACCTGGCCTCCGGCGGTGCGGCCGGCGCCACCTCCCTCTGCTTCGTGTACCCCCTGGATTTCGCCAGAACCCGCCTGGCCGCGGACGTGGGAAAGTCAGGCACAGAGCGCGAGTTCCGGGGCCTGGGAGACTGCCTGGTGAAGATCACCAAGTCCGACGGTATCCGGGGCCTGTACCAGGGCTTCAGCGTCTCCGTGCAGGGCATCATCATCTATCGGGCCGCCTACTTCGGCGTGTACGATACGGCCAAGGGTACGTGTGGTGGCCGTCGCAAAGTGCCGGAGACGGGGGCTTGATACGCAGACACTCCCTCGGGGTCCCGTGGGCTGAAGCTCTGAGATCCAGGTGTGGGCAGGGCTGGCTCCTCCTGAGGCCTCTCTCCTGGGCTTGGAGATGCCGTCTTCTCCCTGTGTCCTCACAGGCTCGTCCCTCTGTGTGTGTCTGTGTCCTCATCTCCTCTTAGAAGGACACTAGGCTCCTAGGATGGGGGCCTACCCTGCTGACCCCCTTTACTCTTAGTCACCTCTTTAGAGACCTCACATGCACGTACAGTTGCATTCTGAGGCCCTGGCGCGGGGGGTGGGACGTCAGCCTGTGGATTTTGAGGACACAACGTAACTCCCGTCGTAACTGTGACCCTTTAGAAGGTCAGGCCTAACCCCGGCCTCTGGAACTGTCTTGCTGGGCTCCGGTAGGTGGCAGGCGGCCTTTTCCCCTCCCGGCCCTGCCCCGACCTTTCGTGTTTTAAGCATCCGCTGGCACTGAGCAGCCACGTGGAGGGGGCAGCGGTGGTCTTGGAAGAGCTCGGCATTGCCTCGGGTGGCCGTGAGCACACACCGGAGGCTGCGGCGGCCCTCGGGCGGCCGTGCAGGCGCTGGAAGGTGACGTGCCGTTCCCCCGCAGGCATGCTCCCGGACCCCAAGAACACGCACATCGTGGTGAGCTGGATGATCGCGCAGACCGTGACGGCCGTGGCCGGCGTGGTCTCCTACCCCTTCGACACGGTCCGGCGGCGGATGATGATGCAGTCTGGGCGCAAAGGAGGTACCCGCGCGGGCTCGGGAGGCGGGAGACCCTTGCTAGTGGGAAGGGGAACCAGGAGCTCCTTGGCCTGGGCCCATGGGAGGCCCGGAACCATGAGAGGAGGCACTCCCCCTGGGCGTGGAAGGCAGCCGTGTGTCAGAAAGTCACCGGCTGTCTGGAAGGAGTTTCCTGAATGATGAGCTTCTGATCTTGGGGTTTCATGGTCCAGGCAGCAGTTTCTCCATCCCCACCTCCTAGAACCTCCACCCGCATCCACACCCTCGATCCTGCCCTCTGTGCGTGGACGCCGGGGTGGAGATGGGGGATGCCCAGGGCGCGGCCTGAAGTCCGGTGTCCAGCCCTCCTGGAGACAGTGGCTTACGAGGAGGGCTTGAGCTCAGGGCACGGGGTCACCAGAGCCTCGGGTTTCCCGCCTATAATCAGAACTGTGGCTCAGGCGTCCGGGGTGTTACTTTTGTAAAACGTCTTTCGGGGTGCGGGGGGCGTCCGTGTCCCGAGGAGCTTGGCGGCGAGGCCCTCACCGTCTCCCTGTCATTGCAGCTGACATCATGTACACGGGCACCGTCGACTGTTGGCGGAAGATCTTCAGAGACGAGGGGGGCAAGGCCTTCTTCAAGGGTGCCTGGTCCAACGTCCTGCGGGGCATGGGGGGCGCCTTCGTGCTGGTCCTGTACGACGAGCTCAAGAAGGTGATCTAAGGGCCGCGGCCGCCTCCCCACACACGCCAAGGGAACCAAGAGAACCACGTAGAATCCTCAGCCGTGCGGACCATCAACCTTCGAGAAATTCCATTTGTCTTTTTCCCAGCCGGATCCTGCCTGTCGTCGGCGGCCGGGGAAGGCTCTAGAAGAGGGGTGCGATGTGATCTAGTCACCGGCCCCCGATTCCATGTCTTGATCACGGGGTGGGAGGGAACCATGGTGTGCCCGCGGGCCCGTGGGTGAGACACTCCAATACTGAGACCTAGAGTCCAGACGCTTGTAGGACCCGAGTCGTGTTTTAAGTATTTATTTAAAACAAAAGAATCATGTTTCCCATTTGTACTTCAGCGCTAGCCCCCGTTTTTGCACAGCTAAGTCCTAGCAAGTATGTTCTGTGTTGGGCGTCCTGCTGCAAAACAATAAACCCAGGACACAGAGGGCCCCCTGCCTGACCGCACCCCTCCACGGGGCCGCCTGGGGTCTGGAGATGGGTGCTGGGCCCATGGCGTGCAGATGGGGCCACGCTCTGCCCCTGCGGCCGGCCCACTTTCCGGGCGTGCGGTGGGTGCTGCCTCCCCAGCACCCCCGGGACCCAGACGACAAGGTCACAGCTGGGAAGAGGTGGGGGTAGAAACCAAGGCTGGCAGAAGTGTAGCCGGGCTCCCCGGTACATGCTGGAGGTCCGCAGGGCACCTGCACTTCCTGTGCCTTCTCGCCTTGTCTGAGACCGGTTGTGTGACCCTAACACCTGGGGTGGGTTGTAAATAAGACATGTGTCTCATAGCGCTGGAGGCTGGAAGGCCCAGAAAACCAAGGCGTGGCAGGTTCAGTCTCTTGAGTACCCCGTTCCTGGCTTCTGGATGGTGTCTTCTCCCTGTGTCCTCACATGAGGGAACATCCAGGAGGCCTCGCCACATCGCTCCCAGAGACCCCCACTTCCCAACACCGTCACTTCGGAAAAGGGGGTTTTCAGCCCGAATCTTGGGGAAACGGAAACGGGCAGGAGGCCCTGCCTTCGCGTCCACCTCCCGCAGCTCCCGAGGGCCGCGCCAGCCCCCATTCCAGCGTGAACCGCGGAGTCAGCCGGGGTGCCCAGAGTGGCAGCTGTGTGTCCGTGGGTTCACCCGTGACGATCCCACCACAAGGGTACCCACTGCCGGGCACACCAGCTTCCTTTGAGCTCCTTGCACGCATTCATGGCAATGCAAGAAATCATCTGTTGACTCTACCAGGCCGAACGTTGGGCCTTGGTGGTGCCAGCACACGGCAGGGCCACAGAGACCGCAGCCCTGGGGTTCCACAGCTGGCTCTCCACAAATCCCAGGCGTAGTAAAAAAAAAAAAAAAAATTGTTTTTTGAGTTGGAGTCTTGCTCCTCGCCCAGGCTGGAGTGTGGTGGCGCCATCTCGGCTCACAGCAACCTCTGCCTCCCAGGTTCAAGCAGTTCTGCCGCCGCTTCTCAAGCAGCTGGGATTATAAGCGTGCACCATCACAGTGGCTGATTTTAGTATTTTTAGTGGAGATGGGGTTTCACCGTGTTTGCTGGGCTGGTCTCAAGTTCCTGGCCTCAAATGATCCGCCCGCCTCGGCCTCCCAAAACGGTGGGATGACAGGTGTGAGCCACCGTGCCTGGCCCGAAAGGCAGACACTACGTCTCTGCCCTTTGCCAGGTAGAAACTCATTGTGTCCCGGTGACAAAATCAGAGACCAGCAAAGCCCGGTGAGGCCCATCTTAGTCACGTGGCTCGGCCCGGAGGCAAGTGGAGAAACAGGAGCTTACGCCATCAACCCTCCACAAAACAGCCGCGACCCACGGGACCGGTGGGTCCCGCACACCCTCCACAAAACGGCCACGACCCACGGGGACCGGTGGGTCCCGCACACCCTCCACAAAACAGCCACGACCCACGGGGACCTGGGCTCTGAGTTCCTGCACACCCTCCACAAAACGCCACGACCCACGGGGCCGGTGGGTCCCGCACACCCTCCACAAAACGGCCACGACCCACGGGACCGGTGGGTCCTGCACACCCTCCACAAAACAGCCACAGGGACCTGGGCTCCGAGTTCCTGCCTGGAGCTGTGATAACCGCTTCATCCACTCTTGGACGTATCTTCACTCCTGTGACTTCATAGATTTTAACATAGTAATCCGGGCATGGTTTCCTTAGCAGTTCCAGTGAAATCCTCCGTGGTATACTGGACTCCGGGGCATTTGGGGGATTCGGTGGTGGCAGGGGAGGGTATCCAAAGTTACAGTTCAAAGACCAGCAAGTGCACTTCGCGTTACTGACTTTTTTCTTTTTTTTTCTTTGAGATGGAGTCTCACTCTTGTCACCCCGACAGGAGTGCAATGGGGTGATCTCGGCTCCACGCAACCTCTGCCTCCCAGGTTCAAGCCATTCTGCTTCAGCCTCCCACGTAGCTGGGATTACGGGCACCTGCCACCACGCCCGGCTAATTTTGTGTTTTTAGTACAGACGGAGTTTCAGCACGTCAGCCGGGCTGGTCTCAAACTCCCGACCTCAGGTAATGTGCCCACCTCGGCCTCCCAAAGTGCTGGGGTGCCTGGCCAGTCCTGCCCAATCTTGAAATGCTGAGGCTCTTAGCAAGCTGAGTGTTGGAGGTAACTTCATAGGAAATAATACGTGGTGTTACTAAGAGAATCCTGCCTCGTGGGTATACTACCAAAATCACAGTTCTGGCTGGGCTCAGTGGTTTACCTATGTAATCCCAGCACTTTGGGATGGTGAGCGGTGGATCACCTGAGGTCAGGAGTTCGAGACCAGCCTGACCAACATAGAGAAACCCCGTCTGTACTAAAAAGACAAGGGGAGCCGGGTGTAGTGGCGCACGCCTGCCATCCCAGCTACTTCAGAGGCTGAGGAGGGAGAGTTGCCTGAACCCAGGAGGCAGAGATTGCTGTGTGCTGAGATGGTGCCACTACACTCCAGCCGGGGTGAGAGAGCGAGACTTTGTCTCATAAGAGGATGGGGGTGCTGAACGCGGTGACTCAGGCCTGTAATCCCAACACTTTGGGAGGCCGAGATGGGTGGATCACATGAGGTCAAGAGTTCCAGACCAGCCTGGCCAACACGGTGAAACCCGTTCTCTACTAAAAACAAAGTTAGCCAGGCGTGGTGGTGTGTGCCTGTAGTCCCAAGTACTGGAGAGGCTGAGGCAGGAGAATTGCTTGAACCCAGGAGGCAGAGGTTGCTGTGAGCTGACATGGTGCCAGTGCACCAGCCTGGGTGACAAAGCAACAGCCCCTCAAAGAAACCAACAAGCCAGGCACAGTGACACCCGCCTGAAATCCCAGCACTCTGGGAGGCCGAGGCGGGTGGATCACCTGAGGTCGGGATTTTGAGACCAGCCTGACCAACATGGAGAAACCCCGTCTGTACTAAAAATACAAAAACTAGCTGGGCATGGTGGTGCACGCCTGTAATCCCAGCTACTCAGGAGGCTGAGGCAGGAGAATTGCTTGAACCTGGGAGGTGGAGGTTGCAGTGAGCTGAGATTGCGCCACTGCACTGCAGCCTGGGAGACAGAGCGAGACTCCGTCCAAAAAAAAAAAAAAAAAAATCACAGTTCCTTCATGTGGATTTGCAGTGGGGCGGCTTCGACTCATCCAGGACTCCCTGGGACGGTTCCGTGTTTTAGGAGTAAAAGCCGCAGACATTGGGACCGTTCCGAGGGGCTGCAGGTGGGCTGGCAGGCTCCCTCCTTGCCAGCGTCACTGCTGCCTGGATTCTTTCTCCCTGCTTTCCTCCCCCGCCACACACAGGCAATGCTGATACCTCCTTTCACCTCTTTTCCTGCAGCTCCAAGTACCCCTGTTTTCCGTTTGGCCCTCACACCCAGCAGAGGCCCAGTCGGGAAGACCCCAACGGGGAGACAGGGCCTGGGGAGGGGATCAGAAGTCCAGCCTGCATCCAGTTCTGGGGACTGAGGGCGGGGACGCAGAGGTCAGGCCGGGGTGGGGACAGAAGAGCCCAGGCTGGCCTCAGGGTGTGAGCACAACTGAACCTGCCAGGGCAGATCCCAGAGCCCTGGCCGGATGTGGGCAGCTCCTCAGGTCTGTGGGTAAAAAGGTGCACGGACCCAGCATGTGTACGGACATTAGTCCACCTGGCTGCACAGCCCCGTCAGGTGGCTTAGAGACATGCAGCCAGGCCGGGCGCGGTGGCTCACGCCTGTCATCCCAGCACTTTGGGAGGCTGAGGCGGGCGGATCACGAGGTCAAGAGATCGAGGCCATCCTGGCCAACACGGTGAAACCCCGTCTCTACTGAAAATACAAAAATTAGGCCGGGCAAGGTGGCTCACGCCTGTCATCCCAGCACTTTGGAGGGCCGAGACGGGCGATCATGAGGTCGGGAGATCGAGACCATCCTGGCTAACACGTTGAACCCCGTCTCTACTAAAAATACAAAAACTAGCCGGGCGAGGTGGCGGCGCCTGTAGTCCCACTCTCGTTAGGCTGAGGCAGAGAATGACGTAAATCCGGGAGGCGGAGCTTGCAGGTGAGCTGAGATCCGGCCACTGCACTCCAGCCCGGGCGACAGAGCGAGACTCCGCCTCAAAAAAAAAAAAAAAAAAATAGCCGGGCGTTTGGCAGGTGCCTGTCATCCCAGCTACCTCAGGAGGCTGAGGCAGGAGAGGTCTGAACCCCGGAGCCAGAGGTTGCAGTGAGCCGAGATCACGTTACTGCACTCCAGCCTGGGCGGCAGACCGGGACTGTCTCAAAATAGAAAAAAGGCCAGGTGTGGTGTCTCACGCCCGTAATCCTGGCACTTTGGGAGGCCTAGGCAGGCGGATCACAAGGTCAAGAGTTCGAGACCAGCCTGGCCAAGAGACCAACCTGGTCACTATGGTGAAGCCCCGTCTGTACTAAAAATACAAAAATTAGCCGAGGTTGGTGGCAGGTGCCTGTCATCCCAGCAACTCGGGAGGCTGAGGCAGGGGAATTGCTTGAACCGAGGTGGAGGTTGCTGTGAGCTGAGATTGCATCACTGCACTCCAGCCTGGGCGACAGAGCGAGACTCCAAAAAAAAAAAAAAAAGCAAACATCTAGTCTTGGGAGGAATGAGGCTGAATCCAGAGACAGGGACCATGAGTGGTGTAAAAAAAACAAACCACTTTTATCATGAAGTAAACACACCAAGTTCTGTTCTTTCCTCTTCCTGGCAGCTTCGGAGTAAATTACACAGGCGTGTCCCACGCCCACCACCCGTTAGGAACGTCCATTCCTGCACTGCGTCCAGCAGCCAGGCTCTGCAGGTGCCTGGCCCGGCCAGGGAGGTTGAGGCAGCCCCCGGCAGGCCCTGAACCCCGGGCTCAAGTTTTCTCCACCACCTGTACTTCAGACACCAGACACTCCTCCAGGCCGGCTTTGCCCGCCTCCCAGACCACCTGCAGAGACGAGAGGAGGTGGGGTGAGTCAACCACCCCCAGGTAACAGAGCCCACGTCCTGATCCGCGGGGGCCTGTCCCATCTCAGATCGGCTCTGCGGCCAGCTGCAGTGGCTCACACCTGTCATCCCAGCACTTTGGGCCGGGCGCAGTGGCTCACGCCTGTCATCCCAGCACTTTCGGAGGCGAAGGCGAGCGGATCACAAAGTCAGGAGATCTAGACCACCCTGGCCAACACGGTGAAACCCTATCTCTACTAAAAATACAAAATCAGCTGGGTGTGTCGGTGCGCGCCTGTCGTCCCAGCTACTCGGGAGGCTGAGGCAGGACAATCGCTTGAACCCTGAACCGGGATGGTGGAGGTTGTGGTGAGCTGAGATCGCGCCACTGCACTCCGGCCTGGGCAAGAAGAGCAAAACTCCGTCTCAAAATTAAAAAAAAAAAAAAAAATCTGCTGTGCCCTGGTGTGCAGGGCACGGAGACAGCCCGTGATCACGGTGGGCTGGGAGCCCGGTGTCCCCCCACTCCCTTCATCCTGCACGTTTCGCCAGCCGCCCAGCAGCGCCGGCAGACGGGGGTCCAGCCGCCTAGTCCAGGGCATCTCACTCTGGTCGCCCAGGCTGGAGTGCAGCGGCTCGATCGTCGTTCCCTGCGGCCTCCACCTCCCAGGTTCCAGTGATCCTCCTCCCTCAGCCTCCCAAGTAGTGGGGATCACAGGTGCACACACCAGCACGCCCGGCGAATTTTGTATTTTTAGGAGGGACGGAGTGTCTCCACGTTGGCCAGGCTGGTCGCGAGTTCCTGGCCTCAAGCGGTCCGCCCGCCTGGGCCTCCCAAACCGGCCCGCACACGCCCCCAGACCCCTCCGGCGGCGGAACACGTAACATACCAGCTTGTCGTCTTGGAAGCTGTCACCCATGGGGTCTTTCGTGTGTGGGATGCGGGGACATAGTCTCTGCATCACCGGATACCTCGGAGGAAAGAGAAACGGCCCAGCTCTGAACCCAGCACTGAGCAGAGCTCATCATCCGGGACACAGCGTGTCCAGGACAGGCAGGGCCAGGACGGGGCAAAAGACTCAAGTCACCTACTCCAGGCGTCTCTCTTTTCCCGGCCCCCCGAGGTCCCGACACGCCCCCGACAATCATCGGAGGCCGGCACTGGTGTCTAAGAAGGAGCAGGGTGCTGGGACCCGAGCCACCCAGGGCTGCAGCTGCCAGGACAGACCCTGGGTGCCTCAGGGCATGGAGTTTACGACTTGAGCCAGTAGCTTGCAGCTCCTCCTCCTCCTCTTCCTCCCCCCTCCCCCTCTCCCCTATTCCCCTCCTCCTCCCCCTCCCCTCCCTCCCTACTCCCCTCCTCTTCCTCCCCCTCCCCCCACTCCTCCTCCTCTTCCTCCCCCTCCCCCCACTCCTCCTCCTCTTCCTCCCCCTCCCCCCACTCCTCCTCCTCCTCCTCTTCCTCCCCTCTCCCTCTCCCATTCCTCCTCCTTTTCCTCCCCACCCCCTCCCTCCCCCCACTCCCTCTCCTCCTTTTCCTCCCCCTCCCCCTCTCGTCCTCCCTATTTCTCCTCCCCCTTTTCCCTCCCCCTCCCCCCACTCCTCCTCCTCCTTTTCCCTCCCTCTGTCCCCTCCTCTTCCTTCCTACTTCTCCTCCTCCTCCTTTTCCTCCCCTCCCCCCTTCCTCCTTCTCCCCCTCTCCCTCCCTTCCTACTCCCTCCTCCTTTTCATCCCCCTGCCCCTCCTCATCCCTCCCTACTCCTCCTCCTCCTTTTCCTCCCCCTCCCCCCTACTCCTCCTCCTTTCCATCCCCCTCTCCCTCCTCATCCCTCCCTACTTCTCCTCCTCCTTTTCCTCCCCCTCCCTGTCCCTCCCTACTCCTCTCCTCTCACTCCCTCTCCCCCTCCCCTTCCTCCTCCTCCTCCCCTCTGGGAGACAGAAGTTACCACTGCACTCATTTGACAGTTTGTGAAGCTCTGATGCCTGGCAAGAAGGAGACGGGACCTGGCCGGGCACAGTGGCTCACGCCTGGAATCCCAGCACTTTGGGAGGCTGAGGTGGGTGGATCACCTGAGGTCAGGAGATCGAGACCAGCCTGGCCAACATGGTGAGACCCCGTCTCTACTAAAAATACAAACATTAGCTGGGTGTGGTGGCACACGCCTGTCATCCCAACACTTTGGGAGGCCAAGGCGGGCGGATCACAAGGTCAGGAGATGGAGACCATCCTGGCTAACACAGTGAAACCCTGTCTCTATGAAAAATACAAAAAATTACCGGGTGTGGTGGTGGAGCCTGCAGTCCCAGCTACTTGGGAGGCTGAGGCAGGAGAATTGCTTGAACCCGGGACGTGGAGGTTGCAGTGAGCCGAGATCACGCCACTGCACTCCAGCCTGGGCGACAGAGTGAGACTCCATCTCAAAAAAAAAAAAAGGGAGACAGGGCCTCGGGTGACCCAGCTGGTGACTGAAAACCCGGGGTTAGTCTGCATGACGGATCCTGGCCCGCCCAAGTGCACAGCTTTGATGTTGGCCGAGGCCCCTTCCTGACCAGACAGCACGGCCTTCCTCCCTCTGACTATGTCAGGTCCGCTGGGCAGGGCAGGGGAGGACCGGCCCTGCCTCCTCCACCCTGGGGACACCTCTGGTCCCACCAGAGCCCTCCGCTTTGGCTCTACAGACCTCTTGGCAGGGGGCAGCCAGCAGACAGGACCTGGCCCCAGGTCTTTTGTGAAAAGTTCTGAAGGAGCTAGGTGCGCTGGCTCACGCCTGTCATCCCAGCCCTTTGGGAGGCCGAGGCAGGGGGATCACTTGAGGCCAGGAGTTCAAGATGAGTGTGGCCAACAGGGTGAAACCCCGTCTCTACTGAAAATACAAGAATTAGCTGAGCGCAGTGTTGCACACCTGTAGTCCCAGCTACTCGGGAGGCTGAGGCAGGAGGATCGCTTGAACCCGGGAGGTGGAGGCTGCAGTGAGCCGAGATTGTGCCATTGCACTGCAGCCTGGTGACAGAGCAAGACTCAAAAAATAATAACAATAATAACAATAACAACACAGGCTGGGCGAGATGCCTGACGCCTTGGGAGGCTGAGGCGGGTGGATCACCTGAGTCCAGGAATTCGAGACCAGCCTGGTCAACATGGCAAAACCCCATCGCTAATGAAACTGCAAAAATTAGCTGAGTGTGTTGCTGGGCGCCTGTCATCCCAGCTACTGGGGAGGCTGAGGCAGGAGGATCGCTTGAACCCGGGAGGCGGAGGCTGCACTGAGCCGAGATCGCGCCATGGCACCCCAGCCTGGGCCACAAGAGCGAGACTCGGTTGCAAAAACGCTTCTCATGATGCTCAGGACGGTTCTGTGAATAACTTTCAGGGTCGCACCGGAAACAAGGGACACCCGTGGCGGCCCCGAGGGCTCACCTTCTGCAGAGGAGGAAGACACAGAGCAAGGCCAGCAGCGTCCCCAGCGCGATCAGCAGCGACGTCCGCCAGGCACGCGAGCTCGCGCCCTCCTCCGGGTCGCACTCTAGGGGGAAAGGGCGCGAGGGTCACGGACCGGGCCGGCCCTGGGGGGTCATGGACGGTGGGCTCTCCCCACGGCCCTGGGAAGCACAGAGGTGGCTGCCACATGGGGTAGCGTCCGGGGGGACACCCAGTACTGCCACCTGCACAGGAACCATGACCCCCTGCGGGCCACCTGCGTCCCAGGACAAGCAGGGACATCCGGGCCTCCCAGCCCGGAACCCGGAGGGACATCCGGGTCCTCCAACCCCAGCCCGGAATCCTGCGTCCCGGGACAAGGAGGGACATCCGGGCCTCCCAGCCCCAGCCCGGAACCCTGCGTCCCGGGTCAAGCAGGGACATCTGGGCCTCCCAGGCCCAGCCCGGAACCCTGCGTCCCGGGACCCGGAGCGACATCCGGACCTCCCAACCCCATCCCAGAATCCTGCATCCCGGGACAAGGAGGGACATCCGGGCCTCCCAGCCCCAGCCCGGAACCCTGCATCCGGGGACAAGCAGGGACATCTGGGCCTCCCAGCCTCAGCCCCGAACCCGGAGCGACATCCGAGCCTCCCAACCCCATCCCAGAACCCTGCATTCCGGGACAAGGAGGGACATCCGGGCCTCCCAGCCCCAGCCCAGAACCCTGCGTCCCGGGACCCGGAGGGACATCCGGGTCCTCCAGCCCCAGCCCGGAACCCTGCATCCCGGGACAAGCAGGGACATCCGGGCCTCCCAGCCCCAGCCCAGAACCCTGCGTCCCGGGACCCGGAGGGACATCCCGGTCCTCCAGCCCCAGCCCGGAACCCTGCATCCCGGGACAAGCAGGGACATCTGGGCCTCCCAGCCCCAGCCCCGAACCCAGAGCGACATCCAGGCCTTCCATCCCCAGCCCGGAACCCTGAATCCCGTGACCCGGAGCGACATCTGGGCCTTCCAGCCCCAGCCCGGAACCCTGCGTCCCGGTACCCGGAGCGAAATCCGGGCCTCCCATCCTAGAACCCTGCGTCCCGGGACCCGGAGCGACATCCGGGCCTCCCAGCCCCAGCCCGGAACCCTGCGTCCCGGGACCCGGAGCGACATCCGGGCCTCCCAGCCCCAGCCCGGAACCCTGCGTCCCGGGACCCGGAGCGACATCCGGGCCTCCCAGCCCCAGCCGGAACCTGCGTCCCGGGACCGGAGCGACATCCGGGCCTCCCATCCTAGAACCCTGAGTCCCGGAACCCGGAGCGACATCCGGGCCTCCCATCCCTGAACCCTGCGTCCCGGGACCCGGAGCGACATCCGGGCCTCTCATCCTACAACTCAGAGTCCCGGAACCCGGAGCGACATCCGGGCCTCCCAGCCCCAGGCCGGAACCCTGCGTCCCGGGACCCGGAGCGACATCCGGGCCTCCCAGCCCCAGCCCGGAACCCTGCGTCCCGGGACCCGGAGCGACATCCGGGCCTCCCAGCCCGGAACCCTGCGTCCCGCGACCCGGAGCGACATCCGGGCCTCCCATCCTAGAACCCTGAGTCCCGGAACCCGGAGCGACATCCGGGCCTCCCATCCCTGAACCCTGCGTCCGGGAACCGGAGCGACATCCGGGCCTCTCATCCTACAACTCTGAGTCCCGGAACCCGGAGCGACATCCGGGCCTCCCAGCCCCAGCCCGGAAGCCTGCGTCCCGGGACCCGGGGCGACATCGGGGCCTCCCATCCTAGAACCCCGAGTCCCGGAACCCGGAGCCATATCCGGGCGTCCCAGCCCCAGCCCGGAACCCTGCGTCCCGGGACCCGGGGCGACATCGGGGCCTCCCATCCTAGAACCCCGAGTCCCGGAACCCGGAGCCATATCCGGGCGTCCCAGCCCCAGCCCGGAACCCTGAGTCCCGGGACCCGGAGCGACATCCGGGCCTCCCAGCCCCAGCCCGGAAGCCTGAGGGAGTTGAAAAGCCACCATGGATCCGCATCTGTCTGGTGCTGGGGACACGGGGAGCGCCGGGGGCTTCCCCTGGGCCTAGCAGCCTGGCAGGTGCTTTGGGTGCGGTCAGCACGGAAGGGAAGCTGAGGCACCACTGGCGTGCGTGCTTGGAACTCGATTTTCTGTGTATCACGGAGTGTGTGTGTGGGTTACGTGTGTATTTTGTGTGTATTCATATTTTTCCTTTTTTTTTTTTTTCAGGAGTTTCGCTCCGTTGCCAGGCTGCAGTGCAGTGCTGCAATCTGATCGCAGCTCACTGCAACCTCCGTCTCCCGGGTTCAAGCGATTCTCCTCCTGCCTCTGCCTCCCCAGTAGCTGGGACTACAGGCACCTGCCACCACGTCCAGCTAATTTTTGTATTTCTCATAGAGACGGGGTTTCATCCTCTTGGCCAGGCTGGTCTTGAACTCGTGACCTCAAGTGATCCCCCCCGCCTCGGCCTCCCCAAGTGCTGGGATGACAGGCGTGAGCCACCGCGCCCGGCCTGTTTTTTTTTTTTTTTCTTTTTCTTTTTTTGAGACAGAGTCTCACTCTGGAGTGCTGTGGCGCGATCTCGGCTCACTGCAACCTCTGCCTCCCGGGTTCAAACGATTCTCCTGACTCAGCCTCCCGAGAGGATTGCTTGAGTCCAGGAAGGTGAGGCTGCAGCCAGCCGTGATCGCAGCACTGCCCTCCAGTCTGGGCACTAGAGAGACACTCTCTCCAAAAAAAAAAAAAAAATAGATACATCTATGACCTCACCCCCAGAACCTATGATGATAACCTGATTTGGAACGAGGGTGGATCTGCTTGCTGGGACTGCCATTAAAAAGTCCAACAGCCTGGTGGCTTCAGAAGAAAAGGAATTTGGCCGGGCACGGTGGGTCACGCCTGTCATCCCAGCACTTGGGGAGGCGAGGTGGGTGGATCACCTGAGTTCGGGAGTTCAAGACCAGCTTGGTCAATATGGTTAAACCTGGTCTCTACTAAAAATACAAATATTAGCCGGACGTGGTGGCGGGCGCCTGTAGTCCCAGCTACTCAGGAGACTGAGGCAGGAGAAACCTGTGAACCTGGGAGGCGGAGGTTGCAGTGAGCTGAGATCCTCCCACTGCACTCCAGCCTGGGCGAGAGACTGAGACTCCGTCTCAGACAAAAAAAAGAAAAGAAAATTAAAAAGGAATTGATTCTCCCACAGTCCTGGAGGCTGGAGGTCCAAGATCAAGACATGGCATGGGCGGGGCTGGTCCCTCCTGAGGCCTCTCTCCTGGGCTTGGAGACGCCGTCTTCTCCCTGTGTCCTCACAGGCTCGTCCCTCTGTGTGTGTCTGTGTCCTCATCTCTTCTTATAAGCACCGCAGTCCTCTTGGATTACAGCCCTCCCTAGTGACCTCAGTTTACCTCAGTCACCGCTTTATAGACCCCAACTCCGAACAAAGTCACATTCTGAGGTTCTGGGGGATCAAAGCTTCAACACGTGAATGTTGAGGGAACACAGTTTATGCCATCACGTGGGGCCTTTGCAGATGCATTCAAGTAAAGACGAGGTCATGAGGGCCGGCCCTCATCCGACAGGAGTGATGTGCGCGAGAGGACAGGATTGGAACGCAGACACGCACCATCCCGTGGATGGTCTTTGCAGATGTCCTTAAGGGTCTTGAGATCATACTGGAATAGGATGGGCCCTAAATCCAATGGCAGGTGTCCTCTCAAGAGACAGAAGAGGAGCAGGCCACGTGGAGACGGAGGCAGAGACTGGAGTGATGCGGCCACAAGCCCAGGGACGCCTGGAGCCCCCAGGAGCTGGGAGAGGCAGGAAGGAGCCTCCCCTAGAGCCTCCAGAAGGAACCTGGATACAACTGGGATGGGTTGAATGGTGACCCCAAAACATACGTTTATGTCCTACCCCGCAGAACCAGTGAATGGGATTTTATATTTGGAAACAGCGTTTCTGCAAATGTAAGAACGTAAGGATCTTGAAATGAGAGCATCCTGAATTGGGATGCGCTGTAAATTCAAATTCAATGAGAGGTGTCCTTCTAAGAGACAGAGGAGGGGATACAGACACAGAGGAGAAGGCCACGTGGAGACGGAGGCAGAGACTGGAGTGATTCCGCTGCAAGCCCAGGGACGCCTGGAGCCCCCAGGAGCTGGGACAGGCAGGAAGGATCCTCCCCCGGAGTCTCTGCAGGGAACGCGGCCCTGCCTACACATGGATCTGAGACTTCAGGTCTCCAGGGCCAAAAGAGAATAAACTCCTGTTCTTTTTTTTTTTTTTTTGAGACGGAGACTCACTCTGTCGCCCAGGCTGGAGTGCGGTGGTGCGATCTCGGCTCACTGCAACCTCCGCCTCCTGGGTTCATGTCATTCTCCTGCCTCAGCCTCCCGAGTAGCTGGGACGACAGGCACCCGCCCCTACACCTGGCTTATTTGTTGCATTTTTTAGTAGAAACGGGGTTTCACCGTGTTAGCCAGGATGGTCTCGATCTCCTGACCTCGTGATCCGCCCGCCTCGGTCTTATTCCAAGGCCCAGGGGGTGTCTGTCAGTGGGATGACCTTGTTTTCCCTCCACGTCTCTTCTCGTGCATAAGAGCAGGGTGTGAGGTCACCATCAGGTTCAGGCTCCTTTTGGAGGTCACAGAAATGGGGGGAGTGAATCTGCTGTCCTTTGCAGGCAGAACAAGAAACAAGGAAGAACTGGTGACCCGTAGGCAGGCGGGCGGGGGGTGGCCTGTGTTTCCGTGATCCAGGATGGCGCACCTGGCTTCCAGTCACCCGTGAGAGGGACAGGAGGGGCACGCCCCGCTCACCCCGTTCTCCCCACTCACCGAAGCGTTGGGGGGTGCTCCAGGCACTCAAGAATTCATACACTGTTTCCCGGGCTCTTATTTGCACTGTGTATGTTCCAGGATTGGGTAGCTGGAAGGAGGTTGTGTCTCTGACCTGTGGTTTAAAAGAAAATAAAGAAGGAAAGGGTCTGGGTGTGGTGGCTCACGCCTGTCACCTCAGCACTTTGGGAGGCCGAGGCAGGTGGATCCCTGAGGTCAGGAGTTCGAGACCAGCCTGGCCAACAGGGTGAAACCCCGTCTCTACTAAAAATACAAAAATTAGCGAGGTGTGGTGTCGGGCATCTGTCATCCCAGCTACTCCGGAGGCTGAGGCAGGAGAATCACTTGAACCCGGGAGGTACAGGTTGCAGTGAGGTGAGATCACACCACTGCACTGCAGCCTGGGTAACAGAGACTGTGTGTCAAAATAAGAAAAGAGAGAGAGAGACAGAGAGAGAGAAAGAAAGAAAGGAAAGAAAGAGAGAGAAAGAAAGAAAAGAAAAGAAAAAAAGAAAGGAAAGAAAGGGAGGGAGGGAAGAAAAGGAAAGGAGAGAGACAGGAAGGGACGGAGGGAGGGAGGGAAAGAGAAAAGAGAGAAAGGAAAAAAAGGAAAAGAAAGAAGAAAAGAGAGGCTGGGCGCTATGGTTCATGCCTCTCACCACAGCACTTTTGTAGGCTGAGGTGGGAGAACTGTTTAAGCCCCGGAGTTTGACACCAGCCTGGGCAACATAGCAAGACCCTATCTTTACCGAGAAAAAAAGAAATGTGAAAATGACCAGACATGGTGACACATGCCTTTGGTCCCAGCTACTAGGGAGGCTGAGGTGGGAGGATACCTTGAGCCTAGGAGTTTGAGACCAGCCTGGGCAACAAAACAAGACCCCATCTCTACAAATAATTTTTTTTTTTTTTTTTTGAGATGGAGTTTCGCTTTTGTCACCCAGGCTGGAGTGCAGTGGCACAAATTCAGCTCACTGCAACCTCCGCCTCCCAGATTAAAGTGATTCTCCAGCCTCAACCTCCCGAGTAGCTGGGATTACAGGTGCACACCACCACGCCCGGCTAATTTTGTATTTTTAGTAGAGATGAGCTTTCTCCATGTTGGTCAGGCTGGTCTCAAACTCCCGACCTCAGGTGATCCACCCCCTCCTCAGCCTCCCAAAGTGCTGGGATTACTGGCGTGAACCACCACGCCCAGCCAAAAATATTTTATTTTATTCTATTTTATTTATTTTATTTTATATATTTTATATTTTATATATTTTATTTTTTGTATTTTGTATTTCATTTTATATTTCATTTCATTTAGTATTTTTTATTTTATTTATTTTATTTTTTATTTTATTTTATTTATATTATTTATATTTTATATTTTATTTTATTTTATTTTATTTTATTTTATTTTGTTTATTTTATTTTATTTTATTTTATTTTATTTTACTTTAGAGACGGAGTCTTGCTCTGTCGCCCTGGCTGGAGTGCAGTGGCGTGATCTTGGCTCACTCCAAGCTCCACCTCGCGGGTTCACGCCATTCTCCTGCCTCAGCCTCCAGAGTAGCTGGGACTACAGGCGCCCACCACCACGCCCGGCTAATTTTTTGTGTTTTTAGTAGAAACGGGGTTTCACCGTGTTAGCCAAGTTGGTCTCAATCTGACCTCGTGATCCGCCCGCCTCGGCCTCCCAAGGTGCTGGGATGACCGGCGTGAGCCACCGCACCCGGCCCCAGAGTTTTTTTAAATGAACTGACATGGTGGCAAACGTCTGTAGTCTCAGGTACTCAGGAAACTGAGGCAGGAGGATCCCTTGAGCTCAGGAGGCAGAGGTTGCAGTGAACCGTGAATGTGCCACTGACCTCCAGCCTGGGGATACTTCATCCGATAGTTGTTCATGGCAGATGTCATGAAGATGCAAACTGAGATGATGTCATTTTGGGTGAGGGCGGGCCCTATATTCTACGACCAATGTCCTTATAAGAAGAGGAGACACGGCTGGGCACGGTGGCTCACGCCTGTCATCCCAGCGCTTTAGGAGGCTGAGGCGGGCGGATCACCTCAGGTCAGGAGTTCGAGGTCAGCCTGAGCAACAAGGTGAAACCCTGTCTTTACTAAACATACAAAATTAGCTGTGGTTTGGTAGCTCGTCCCTGCTGGACTGGGGCTGCCTGGCCCAGGGTAAGGAATTTGGGACAAATGGGTGGACCTCGTTTGGACAGCGCCTGGCCAGCCACAGCATCTGGCTGTCACACCTCGGGAGGGGTCATCCCTGATGCTGCCTTTTCCCATCCCTCAATTTGGGGATGGGCAATATCCCAATTTTGCAACATTGCAGAGTAAGGGTGACACTCAGAGCCTGTCAAATGAAAGCCACTGAACAGTGACTAATAATATTATTATAATATTGTATAATTATATATTATTATATATTCAATTTATATATATATATATATAATTATGTATAATATATTAACATTATATATTATGGACACTCAGAGCCTGTCAAATGAAAGCCACTGAACAGTGACTAATAATATTATTATAATATTGTATAATTATATATTATTATATATTCAATTTATATATAGATATATATAATTATGTATATATATTAAACATTATATATTATGGACACTCAGAGCCTGTCAAATGAAAGCCACTGAACAGTGACTAATATTATAATAATATTGTATAATTATATATTATTATATATTCAATTTATATATAGATATATATATGTATAATATATTAAACATTATATATTATAAAAATATGTATTATAAAAATATATATTAATTATAAAATATATAATTATAATTACATATAATATATAATATAATTTTATATATAATAATTATATATAATATAAATATATAATATATATTATGTTATATATTATATATGGTGACAGAGCAAAACTCCATCTCAAAAATAAATATATGTTATATATCACATATATACTATATATCACATATATAATATATACTATATATCATATATGACATATATGTAATATATAGCATATATATTATATGTTGTGTGTTATCTAATACATGTATTATATGTAATATATATATTGTAACAAGTAGTATATTATAAAATATTTAAATTAATAGTATTAATAATTATTTTAAATAAAAATAATTTTTATAAAAATGATTTTTATTAAAATAAAAATGATTTTAATAAAAAATAATTGATAATTATTATTAATATAATATTTATATAATATAATAATAATATTATTAATAATAAAACTCTCCCTTTGCAATGTCAAGTACAGCGTCTGGGGGTAGGGAACACTCACCTGTTCTGTTCTTACAGGCTGCATTCTCTGCAAGACAAAAGCAAACAATCTTTTGAGTGTCTGGAGCCTCCCTGACAGCCTCCTCCTCCCAAACTCAAATTTCTCTCTCCAGGAAAACCAGCAAGACAGTGTGGGCTCTGGGAAGGCCTTGGGGCAGCAGTGGGGGCAAAAGCAGTAGGGGTACATAGCACCTGACCAAAAGGTGCTATGTATTTATTTATTTATGAGACGGAGTCTTGCTCTGTCACCCAGGCTGGAGTGCAGTGGCGCGATCTCGGCTCACTGTAAGCTCCGCCTCCCGGGTTTACGCCATTCTCCTGCCTCAGCCT
Organism: Trachypithecus francoisi; assembly: GCF_009764315.1. Taxonomy (NCBI): domain Eukaryota; kingdom Metazoa; phylum Chordata; class Mammalia; order Primates; family Cercopithecidae; genus Trachypithecus; species Trachypithecus francoisi. Next base: position 196,126 of record NW_022681451.1, on the reverse strand, counting down.
CCCGAGTAGCTGGGGCTACAGGCGCCCGCCACCACACCTGGCTAATTTTTTGTACTTTTAGTGGAAACGAAGTTTCACCATGTTGGCCAGGCTGGTCTTGATCTCTTGACCTCATGATCTGCCTGCCTCAGCCTTCCGAAGTGCTGGGATGACAGGCGTGAGCCACCGCGCCCGGCCCAAAAGGTTTCTTATGGTGTACAAGCCCTTGTGGCAAGACTTTGGTGGGAGGGGGCTTCGTGAGGCCTGTGGACAAACAACACCCACTGTCCTCTCAGACTGCTTCCGGATGCACCCGGGGGTGGCCACAGACAGCCTATGCCAGGCCAACAAACTAGGGGAGGTGCAGCACCAGACTAGCTAGGACTCCGCCTCTGGCTGCAGCTACGCCTGCTCCCTTATCAGTGAAAGAAAGAAGTCTGTGCTGTATTTATTTTCTTAAAAAAAAAACCAAACAAATTGGCTCAAAAATACTTGGAAATATAAAAGAAATTCATAGACCTAATGTTTTTGAGCAGATAGAGACTTACAGAAAAACTGCGTATGAAATAATTAGTATTTGAGCATAAATAATAAATATATGGCCGGGCTCGGTGCCTCACACCTGTAATCCCAGCCCTTTGGGAGGCTGAGACGGGTGGATCATGAGATTAGGAGTTCAAGACCAGCCGGGCCAAGATAGTGAAACCCCGTCTCTGCTAAAAAATACAAAAAAAAATTAGCCAGGCGCGGTGGCAGGCATTGTCATCCCAGCTACTCAGGAGACTGAAGCGAGAATTGCTTGAACCCAGGAGGCAGAGGTTACAGTGAGCTGAGATCGTGCCACTGCACGATCTTGGGCGACAGAGCAAGACTCCATCTCTAAATAAATAAATAAAAATGAATAACTAAATATAACACATAGGCTGGGCCTGGAGGCTCACACCTGTAATCCCAGCAGTTTGGGCAACAGAGCAAGACTCCATCAATAAAATAAAATAAAATAAAATAAGGTAAAATACAAAATAAAATAAAATAAGAAATAATGAAATGAAATGAAATAAATAAAATAAAATACTAAATATAACACATAGGCTGGGCCCAGAGGCTCATACCTGTAATCCCAGCACTTTGGGAGGCTAAGGCAGGTGGAACACCTGATGTCAGGAGTTTGAGACCAGCCTGGCCAACATGGTGAAACTCCGTTCCTACTAAAAATACAAAAAAATAAGCTGGGTGTGGTGGTGGGTGCCTGTAATCCCAGCTACTCGGCAGGCTGAGGCAGGAGAATCACTCGAACCCGGGAGGCAGAGGTTGCAGTGAGCCGAGATCACGCCACTGCACTCCAGCCTGGGCTACAGAGCCAGACTGTATCTCAAAAAAATGAATAAATCAATAAATACTTATGTTCAACTGGGCCCCTGTATCCACAAGTGTTACAGGTGCGATCCAACGAACCGTGGATCAAAACTATTTGAGAAACTTGCACTGAGTCTGTAGATCACTAAAAAACAAAACAGAAAGTTCAAGAAAAAAATAAAAAGAACCGCACAGCAATAAAAATGATAGAAATAAAAAACAATAGACCGCATACGGTCTGAAACTTTTTTTGTTCTTTTTTTTTTTGAGACAGAGTCTGTCTCTGTCTCCCAGGCTGCAGTGCAGTGGTGCAATCTCAGCTCACTGCAACCTCCGCCTCCTGGGTTCAAGCGATTCTCCTGCCTCAGCCTCCCCAGTAGCTGGGATTACAAGAGCACTCTGGCACACCCAGCTAATTTTGTGTGTGTGTGTGTGTGTGTATTTTTAGTAGAGACGGGGTTTCACCGTGTTAGCCAGGATGGTCTCGATCTCCTGACCTCGTGATCCTCCCGCCTTGGCCTCCCAAAGTGCTGGGATGACAGGTGCGAGCCACCGAGCCCGGCCTTTTTTCTTTTTCTTTCTTTCTTTCTTTTTTTTTTTTTTTTAATGATCCGTGCGTTCTGTGGCATTATCGGAGATTTTTTTGCCCGTTCCAAGGCCCCAGAGTGCAACTTCCCCCCAAATCAGGGATGTCCACAGCGGGGGTGGAGGGAGGAGGGTGAAAATGTACCTTTTGGATCCGAAGCTCATAGCGAAATTTGCGATTGAAATGACTTCTCATTTTCCACTGCATGAAGGAATGTGTCTTATTACACTCTGCAGTCATGTGGGGCGGCGTTAATCTCTCTAGCAACGAGATAAACACTTTCAGGAGTAAATCAAGGCTTTTTGTTTTTCTAGAGACACTTCACATTACACCTCCTGTGCCTGTCGAGATGGGGAGAGAAAAGCACGCTTCCAGGAAGGAAGAGAGAACAAAGACATCCCACGGGCAGAGACACAGGACTGAGCCGTGTGGGGGCCGCTGGGGGAGGTGACCCTCCTGAGGATTGCCTCCTGGGAGCCCCACTCTCCCGGGAGCAGCCTTCAGAACCACCCTTTTGTTCACTGAAGTACCAGGTATTCAGCTTTATCTGAGGACTGGCAGCTGCTCGTCTTTGTCCCTGCCCCCTCCATCTCTGGGCTCAGCCCCGCTGGGCAGCCTGGCCCACACTCCCCACCCCTGCCCAGCGCCCACCCCCACTCCCCATGCCCCCTCTGCCCGCCTACAGCCCACTGGAGCCTTGAGGGCCCCTCTCCGCAGCATTCAGGATGGGCCCTCCGGAGACCCCTACACTTTGGCCGGTACACATCCTCCTGGAGCTTCCAGTTCCCGGCTTCTCTCCTCCCCCCACCCCCACCTCAGCCCCCTGAGGGGATGTCCCGCCACTCCCAGTGGCCCAGGGCATCCTCCGCTTGCAGGGAACCCCAGCACTTCCACGTTCTCAGGCCGGCGCAGCCCTGTGTCTCCGGCTGTCTGTCTGGGTCTCCCCTGGGCCCCTGGAAGGAAGTCCAGCCCTGGCCCCGCCCTCCTTCTCCCCCTCCTCCTCCCCTCCTGTTCTTTCTCCCCTTCCCTCCCCTCCTCCCCCTGCACTCCTCCTCTTCCTCTCCCCCGTTTCTCTACCCCTTCTCTCTCTCCTCCCCATTCTCCTTGTCACCCTCCTCTTCCCCTCTCCTTTCTCCTCCTCCTCCCCTGCCCATTCTCCTCCTCCTCCTCCTCCTCTTTTTCTTCCTCCTCTCCTCCTGCTCCTTATTCCTTCTGCCCCTCCTCCTTTTTCCTCCCCCTCCTGCTCCCCTTCCTCCATCCTCTTCCCTCCTTCTCCCTCCTCCCTCCTCTCTTCCCTTCTCCCACTCCACCCTCCTCCTCCTCCCCTGCCCATTCTCTTCCTCCTTCTCCTCCTCTCCTCCCACTCCTTCTGCCCCCTCCTCATCCCTCCCCCTCCTGCTCTCCTTCCTCCATCCTCTCCCCTCCTTCTCCCTCCACCTCCACCCTCCTCCTTCCTTCCCCATCTCCACCTCCTCCCCTTCCTTTTCCTCTGTTCCCTCTTTCCCTCCTTCTCTTCCTCCTCCCCCTACTCATGTTCTTCCTCTCCTCCCTTCTCTTCTCCTTGTCCTTCTCCTCCTCTTCCTCATGTCCCCCTCCTCTTCCAAAGCATCCAAGCACCCTCTCCCCGTGGGGTCAGGGCACGTCAGCTCTGGGCATATCGACATTCTCACCACCTGGGAGGTGGCCCGGAGCTCGGATGTTGTGGACGGAAAGTGTGTGTCCTCCTGTCCCAGATTCCTATGTTGAAGCCCTAAGCCCTGGTTGGACAGTATTAGAAGGTGGGGCCTTTGGGAGGTGACTGGGGTGGGTTGAAGTTATGAGGGTGGACCGCTATGATGGAGGGGTCCCATGACTCATGATGGAACCCATGATGGGGACTCCCATGACCCATGACCCATGATGGGGGCTCCCATGACCCATGGTTGGGGGGTCCCATGACTCATGATAGGACCCATAAGGGATCCTATGACCCATGACGGGAACCCATGATGAGGGATCCTATGACCCATGATGGGACCTGTAACGGGATCCTATGACCCATGAGGAGGGATCCTATGACCCAGGATGGGACCCATGATGAGGGATCCTATGACCACGATGGGACCCATGATGAGGGATCCTATGACCACGATGGGACCCATGATGAGGGATCCTATGACCACGATGGGACCCATGATGAGGGATCCTATGACCACGATGGGACCCATGATGAGGGATCCTATGACCACACGATGGGACCCATGATGAGGGATCCTATGACCCAGGATGGGACCCATGATGAGGGATCCTATGACCACGATGGGACCCATGATGAGGGATCCTATGACCACGATCGGACCCATGATGAGGGATCCTATGACCCATGATGGGACCCATGATGAGGGATCCTATGACCACGATGGACCCATGATGAGGGATCCTATGACCACGATGGGACCCATGATGAGGGATCCTAGACCACGATGGGACCCATGATGAGGGATCCTAGACCACGATGGGACCCATGATGAGGGATCCTATGACCCACGATGGAACCCATGATGAGGGATCCTATGACCCATGATGGGGGATTCTATGACTCATGATGGAACCCATGGTGGGAGCTCCCATGACCCATGATGAGGGATTCTATCACCCATGCTGGGAGGGCTCCCATGACCCATGATGGAACCCATGATGAGGGACCCTATGACCCGTGACGGGACCCATGACGGTGTCAGTCCCCTTCTAACAAGAGACCGCAGAACTTCATCTCTCTCTCTCTCTACCATATGAAGACATCGTGAGAAGATGACCCTCTCCAAGCCGGGAAGAGACCTCGCTATGAGCCCAGCCAGCCAGCACCCTGACCTCCAACGTCCAGCCTCTGGAAATGCGAGAGGCCAACGTCGACGGGTGGGGCCACCCGGTCCGTGGGATGTGGCCTCGCAGAGCTGAGGGTGGGAGGGAACGTCGTGGGCTACTCACCGATCTGTGAAAAGAAGACAAACTGATCGGTGCAGGGGATACTGAAGGCTGCGCTCCTGCCCCTCACCAGGATGTGGGAACTTTGAGAACCGCTGGAGAGTCGAGCGATGTCATCAAAACGACAGCCAATCCGTGTTCCCCGAGCATCCGTGTTGTAGCGAAGACACTCGTGCTGTGCGTGGCTGCTGCGGTAAGCGGTAAGGTTGCGGGACAACCGTGACCCGAAGGCCCCTGCACCGGGGACAGCCCGGCCTGCCCACGGGCACACCTACTTGGGATTGTTCAAGTACAGGTCGTACTGGACGTCAGCGGGGGCCGCCGGGCCTACCGCCCAGCTGCAGCTCAAGAAATCCACATCATGAACCCAGCAGGTCAGATTCTCCGCGCCCGCCCGAGGCGTCCCACCTGGGTTCACAAACGTAAAAGAAAACTCGAATCGGGACCAGGTACGGTGGCTCACACCTGTCACCCCAGCACTTTGGGAGGCTGAGGCGGGTGGATCACCTGAGGTCAGGAGTTCGAGACCAGCCTGGCCAACATGGAGAAACCCTGTCTCTAATAAAAATATAAAAAAATGAGCCAGGTGTGATGTTGGGCCCCTGTGATCCCAGCTACTAGGGAGACTGAGGTAGGAGAATTTCTTGAACCTGGGAGGCAGAGGTTGCATGGAGCCAAGATCTCACCACTGCACTCCAGCCTGGGTGACAGAGTGAGATTTTGTCTCAAAAAAAAAAAAAAGCCGGGCGCGGTGGCTCATGCATGTCATCCCAGCACTTTGGGAGGCCGAGGTGGGTGGATCACCTAAGGTTGGGAGTTCGAGACCATCCTGGCCAACATGGTGAAACCCCGTCTCTACTAAAAATACAAAAATTTAGCCGGGTGTGGTGGCAGGTGCCTGTCATCCCAGCTACTTGGGAGGCTGAAGTGGGAGGATCAGTTGAGCCTAGGAGTTTGAGACCAGCTTAGGTAACACAGCAACACCCTATCTCTATTTAAGGTGGGGCGCGGTGGCTCACCCCTGTACTCCCAGCACTTTGGGAGGGTGAGGCGGCAGATCACAAGGTCAGGAGTTTGAGACCAGCCTGACCAATAAGGTGAAACCCCATCTCTACTGAAAATACAAAATTAGCCGGGTGTGGTGGAGGGCGCCTGTCATCCCAGCTGCTCAGGAGGCTGAGGCAGGAGAATTGCTTGAACACGGGACGCGGAGAAAGAGAAACAGAAAGATAGAGGGAAAGAGAGAGAGCAAGAGAGAGAAGGAGAAGGAAGAAGGAAGAAGGAAGGAAGGAAGGAAGGAAAGAGGAAGGAAGGAAAGAAAGAAAAGAAAAGAGAAAAAAGAAAGGAAGGAAGGAAGGAGAGAAGAGAAGGAAAGAAGGGAGTGAGGCAGGGAGGTAAAGAAAGAGAAAGGGAAGGAAGAAGGAAAGAAAGGAAGGAAAGGAAAGAAGAAGGAAGGAAGGAAAGAAAGAAAAGAGAAAAAAGAAAGGAAGGAAGGAGAGAAGAGAAGGAAAGAAGGGAGTAAGACGGAGGGAAAGAAAGAGAAAGGGAAGGAAGGAAGAAGGAAAGAAAGGAAGGAAAGGAAAGAAGAAGGAAGGAGGGAAAGAAAAGAAAAGAGAAAAAAGGAAGGAAGGAGAGAAGAAGAGAAGGAAAGAAAGGAGTAAGGCAGGGAGGGAAAGAAAGAGAAAGAAGGAAGGAAGGAAGCAGGAAGGAAGGAAAGAAAGGAAAGAAAAGAAAGGAAGGAAGCAGAGAAGGAGAGAAGGAAAGAAAGGAGTGAGGCAAGGAGGGAAAGAAAGAGAAAGAGAAGGAAGAGGCAGACAGACAAGACAGACACAGGGAGGGAAGGAGGGAGAGAGGGAGGGAACAGAAAACACACACGATGAACATTTTCTCACTGTTCTCAGGGAAGAGGATCCACGTGGAGAACGGGGGACTGGCCACTCGGACGGTGTAGTTGGTGACTTCACATACGGAAATGGCTCCAAACTGGCAATAGCTATTGTTCATTGCCTGAGAGAGACGTAGGAATGTGATGGCTGCGGAGAGACCACACTGAATTGGATGCTAACGATGTCCGGATGTTTTCTGAGGTCGAATTTTGTTCCTGTCACCCAGGCTGGAGTGCAGTGGTGTGATCTCGGCTCACTGCAACCTCCGCCTCCCGGGTTCAAGCGATTCTCCTGCCTCAGCCTCCTGAGTAGCTGGCATGACATGCACCTGCCACCACGCCCGGCTAACTTTTATATTTTTAGTAGAGATGGGCTTTCACCACGTTGGCCAGACTGGTCTCGAATTCCTGGCCTCAGGTGATCCATCCGCCTCAGCTTCCCAAAGGGCTGGAATGACAGGTGCCCGCCACCATGCCCGGCTAACTTTCGTATTTTTAGTGGAGACATGGTTTTGCCATGTTGCCCGGGCTGGTTTCGAACTCCTGACCTCAAATGATCCGCCTGCCTTGGCCTCCCAAAGTGCTGGGATTATAGGTGCCCACCACCACACCCGACTAATTTTTTTGTATTTTTTAGTAGAGCCGGGGTATCACCATGTTGGCCAGGCTGGTCTCGAACTCCTGACCTCCGGTGATCCACCGGCCTCAGCTTCCCAAAGTGCTGGGATGACAGGTGTGAGCCACCATGCCTGGTCCTCTCTCTCTCTTTTTGAGACACAGTCTCTCTCTGTCGCCCAGACTGGAGTGCACTGGTGCGATCTCGGCTCACTGCAACCTCCGCTTCCCAGATTCAAGCAATTCTCCTGCCTCAGGCTCCCGAGTAGCTGGGAATTACGGGCATGAGCCAGCACACCCGGCTAATTTTCCTATTTTTAGTAGAGACGGCGTTTCACCATGTTGGTCAGACGAGTCTCGAACACCTGACCTCAGGTGATCCGCCCTCCTCGACCTCCCAAAGTGCTGGGATGACAGGCGTGAGCCACCGCGCCCAGCGTGGGATTTGATTTTCTACCAGTCCTAGCTTAGCCTAGTTTCATTTTCACGTCCACCCTGTCCAGTGTGTGCCACCTTGGATATCCCGCAGATGGGGAACCAGACCCTCCACACTCACTTCAAATCCCACAGCTGGCTTCGGGGCAGAAGCCAGGTACTCATGACAGCAGCCACGGGAGCAGTACTGGTTCTCACATTCCTACAGGAGACGGAAACGTCTCGTGTGTCAACCGTAGAGAATGCGATTTACCGGCATAGAATAGTCGGAGTCTTTGATACACTCAACGTCGGTCACGTTTCTGTTCAGGTCCCACATCAGCTGCTGAGTCTTTTCTTTCATCCTTAGGTTCTTGATGGGTGGGTTTCGATCTAAAATGGTGACAGGTTGGAGTTAGAAGAGATACACACAAATCTTTTTTTTTTTTTTTGAGACAGAGTCTCGCTCTGTCGCCAGGCTGGAGTGCAGTGGTGCAATCTCGGCTCACTGCAAGCTCTGTCTCCCGGGTTCAAGGGATTCTCCTGCCTCAGTCTCCTGAGTGGCTGGGACTACAGGTGCGCACAACGATGCCCAGCTAGTTTTTGTATTTTCAGTAGAGACAGAGTTTCACCGTGTTGGCCAGGCTGGTCTTGAACTCCTGACTTCATGATCTGCCCCCCTCGGCCTCCCAAAGTGCCCTGTCGCCCAGGCTGGAGTGCAGTGGCATGATCTTGGCTCACTGCAACTTCCACCTCCCGGGTTCAAGCAATTCTCCTGCCTCAGCCTCCCGAGTAGCTGGGATTACAGGTATGAGCTACCACGCCCGGCTAATTTTTGTATCTTTAGTAGAGACGGGGTTTTACCATGTGAGCCAGGCTGGTCTCGACCTCCTGACCTCGTGATCGTCCGCCTGCCTCGGCCTCCCAAAGTGCTGGGATGACACACTTGGGCACGGTGGCTCACGCCGGTAAATCCAGCACTTTGGGAGGCCGAGGTAGGTGGATCACCTGAGGTCAGGAGTTCAAGATCAGCCTGGTCAACATGGTGAAACCCCGTCTCTACTAAAAACAGAAAAATTAGCTGGGCATGGTGGCAGGTGCCTGTATTCCCAGGTACTTGGGAGGCTGAGCCAGGAGAATCAATCTAACCCGGAGGGCGGAGGTTGCAGTGAGCCACGGTCACGGTATTGCACTCCAGCCTGGGGGACAAGAGTGAAACTCTGTGTCAAAAAACAAAACAAAAAAAAGAAGTTAAAGAATGAAAAGCAAATTAAAGTTAAAAGAAATTCAAGCTAAAAGGAAACCGCTGCAATAGCAGACAGTAAAAATGAATGAGAAAAAGGCCGGGCGCGGTGGCTCACACCTGTAATCCCAGCACTTTGAGGGTTCGAGGCGGGCAGATCACTTGCAGTCAGGAGTTCGAGACCAGCCTGACCAACATGGCGAAATCCTGTCCCTATAAAAAAAGAGAAATTGGCCGGGCACAGTGGCTCAAGCCTGTAATCCCAGCACTTTGGGAGGCCGAGACGGGTGGATCAAGAGGTCGGGAGATCGAGACCATCCTGGCTAACACGGTGAAACCCCATCTCTACTAAAAATACAAAAAAATAACTAGCCGGGCGACGAGGCGGGCGCCTGTAGTCCCAGCTGCTCGGGAGGCTGAGGCAGGAGAATGGCGGGAACCCGGGAGGCGGAGCTTGCAGTGAGCTGAGATCCAGCCACTGCACTCCAGCCTGGGCGACAGAGCGAGACTCCGTCTCAAAAAAAAAAAAAAAAGAGAAATTAGCCAGACGTGGTGATGGGCACCTGTCATCCCAGTACTTTGGGAGGCCAGGGTGAGTGGATCACTTGTGGTCAGGAGTTCGAGACCAGCCTGACCAACATGGCGAAATCCCGTCTCTATAAAAAAAAATAGAGAAATTAGCCAGGCGTGGTGGTGGGCACCTGTCATCCCAGTGACCCAAGAGGCTGAGGCAGGAGAATCGCTTGAACTCGGGAGGCGGAGGTTGCAGTGAACTGAGATCACACCACTGCACTCCAGCCTGGATGACAGAGTGAGACTCTGTCTCAAAACCAAAAAAAAAAAAAAAAAAAAAAAAAGAAAGCAAATGAAAATATAAGCTAAACTATGCAGGAAACTGAGAATGGTAAACTGGCAGTCCTGATCCCAGCGTGCGAGTTTCATCAAAAGACCTCACATGGCGTCTGTGTCACCATCAGGTGCCTGCCTGTGACATCGTATTGCAGTTTTACCACACGCTGCGTTACAGGGAACTTGGCGACGGGTGCAAGGATGTCTGAGTCATGCCTGACCCACCGCACGAGATTCTGGCATGAGCGCAACAGAGAAAGTCTCCCTGAAGCCTACGACGGACAGCAGGCTGACGTCGTGCGTTTGCCCCCCCTACCCCCTAGTCTGGATTTTTTTCTCCAGCTCTTACCCTCCTTGGTTTGCAGGAGACAGGGCGTGGCGACCAGGAGCAGCATAAGCCAAAGGAGGACCATCGGGAAGGCAGCTCCCGAAGGCAGGACGGAGGTGCCTGCTGGAGGAGAACGGAGAGTCAGGCAGTGGGGACTGGCTGTGAAACTGGGTTGCGGGTATCGCAGGAACTGCTTCTGGACGGAAAACTAGTGCGTGTGCATGTGTGTGCATGTGTGTGCGTGTGTGTGCGCGCACAGGCACCTTTGCACACGCACGTAGGTCGCAGTGTGCACGTACATGTGTGCATTGTGTGCACGAATATCCGTGTCTGTGTGTACGTGGGTGTATATGTGTGCGTGCCTGTGCGTAGCCATGTCTGTCTGCACGTTTGCACATGACCGCATGCCTGCCTGTGCACACACGTGTACTGTACGTGTGCACACGTGTTTGTGTGTTTTCTTTTCTGTGTGCGACAGAGTCTCGCTCTGTCATCGAGGCTGGAGGGCAGTGGCACGATCTCGGCGCGTTGCAACCTCCGCCTCCCAGGTTCAAGTGATTCTCCTGCCTCAGCCCCCTGAGTAGCTGGGATGACAAGCACCTGCCACCATGCCCAGCTAATTTTTGTTTTTTTTTTGTTTTTTTTTTGTTTTTGAGACAGAGTTTTCGCTCTTGTTGCCCAGGCTGGAGGGCAGTGACGCGATCTCGGCTCACTGCAACCTCTGTCTCCTTGATTCAAGCGATTCTCCTGCCTCAGCCTCCCAAGTAGCTGGGATGACAGGCGTGCACCACCACGCCCGGGTAATTTTGTGTTTTTAGTAGAGACGGAGTTTCACCATGTTGGCCAGGCTGGTCTCGAACTCCTGACCTCAGGTGACCCGCCCGTCTCGGCCTCCCAAAGTGCTGGGATGACAGGCGTGAGCCACCGCGCCCAACCTAAATTTTGTGTTTTTTAGTAGAGACAGGGTTTCACCATGTGGGCCAGGCTGGTCTTGAACTCCTGACCTCAGGTGATCCACCTGCCTTTTCCTTCCCAAGTGCTGGGGTTACAGGTGTCAGCCACCACGCCCGGCTGTGTTTGTGTGTTTTCATGCATATGTATCTGTGCATGTGTTCCATGCATACACACATGTGCATACACCAATATACACGCATGAGTCTGCTTGTGTGCGTGCCTGTATGTGCCTAAAAGTGCATATTTATGTGCATGCATGTGTGAATGTATGTGTACAGAGGTGTTTGCATGAGTGTGTATGTGAGCATCAGCCTTTCCATTTTGAAAGAACCTCTACCAGCTGGGTGTGGTGGCTCACGCCTGTCATCCCGGCACTTTGAGAGGCCGAGGCAGGTGGATCGCCTGAGGTCAGGAGTTCAAGACTAGCCTGGTCAACATGGTGAAACCCTGTCTCTACTAAAAATACAAAAATTACCTGGGTGTGGTGACACATGCCTGTCATCCCAGCTACTCGGGAGGCTGAGGCAGGAGAATCACTTGAACCCGGGAGGCAGAGGTTGCAGTGAGCCGAGATCACACCACTGCACTCCAGCCTGGGCAACAGAGAGAGACTCCACCTCAAAAAAATAAAAATAGGCCGGGCGCGGTGGCTCACGCCTGTCATCCCAGCACTTTGGGAGGCCGAGACGGGCGGATCACGAGGTCAGGAGATCCAGACCACAGTGAAACTCCGTCTCTACTAAAAATACAAAAAATTAGCCGGGCGCGGTGGCGGGCGCCTGTAATCCCAGCTACTCAGGAGGCTGAGGCAGGAGAATGACGTGAACCCGGGAGGCGGAGCTTGCAGTGAGCTGAGATCTGGCCACTGCACTCCAGCCTGGGCCACAGAGCAAGACTCCGTCTCAAAAAATAAAATAAAATAAAATAAATAAAAATAAAAACAAAAAAAGAAAGCAGATGAGGTACGTATATGTGAATTAGCTTGACTTAACCATTCCACAAAGTATCCATCTTTCAAAACAGGGTTAGACACCACAAATATATACAATTTTGTCAATTAAAAAAACAATTTTTCACACGCCTGCAGTCCCAGCTACTCGGGAGGCTGAGGCAGGAGAATGGCTTGAACCCGGGAGGCAGAGCTTGCAGTGAGCCGAGATCCGGCCACTCACTCCAGCCTGGATGACAGAGCGAGACTCCGTCTCAAAAAATAAATAAATAAAAAGGATAGCCCGTTCCTGGCTCCGGCTGTATCCACAAACCAGGAAAACTCTCCCCTGTGGCACACCGGGGAACTCAGATGACAAAGCAGTGGAAGGAAGTTTAATTAGAATTATGAGTCAACACAGACAGAAATTCTTAAGTGGCTGCAGTTACCGTAACAAAGGGGTGCGGGGCCTCAGCCTCCTGGGCTGGAACTGTTTCCGATGTCCGAGACAGGCTGGTTCTTCATTTTTTCTTTCTTTCTTTCTTTTTTTTTTTTTGGAGACAGAATCTCACTCTGTTGCCCAGGTTGGAGTGCAGGGGCGCGATCTCGGCTCACTGCAACCTCCGCCTCCCGAGTTCAAGAGATTCTCCTGCCTCAGCCTCCCCAGTAGCTGGGATGACAGGCACCTGCCACCCCACCCAGTTAATTTTAGTATTTTTAGTAGAAAAGGGGTTTCACCATGTTGGCCGGGCTGGTCTCAAACTCCCGACCTCACGATCCACCCGCCTCCGCCTCCCGAAGTGCTGGGATGACAGGCGTGAGCCACCGTGCCTGGCCGGCGTGCTCGCTTTCTTTGCCCGCTGGGACGGGCCGCTGCAGACTCTCCTGAGGGTCCCACTCATGTTTGTTAAACACCCTTAACACCTCTGTTAGCAGCAGTAAAAACAATCCAGAGGCCTCCTCCTGGGTCATGGTGCCTCGGGGACCAGCTTGGGGCTGGCACGCAAAGAGACTTTTCATTCCTCCGCCCTGCCAAGGGGTGACTGAGAGCCTCACCTGCCTCAGGCACCACCCCTTCCCCAGGGCGGGGAAACCTCCCTGGGCCTCTCAGGACGTGTTACCTGGAGGATCCCAGCTGGGAATCAAGCCTTCGAATCTCCCTACCGTGCGGTCCAGGAGGTGTCTCCAAGCCTCTATCATTCGAGGCTGTCTGCTGGGGGTGCTCCGTGTCTCCTGACCCGTTGCCAGGCGCCTCGGGGCTCCCGGGAAATTCAGCATCTTTACGATGGAAATGTCAAGGATCCCACAAGCAGCAACTTTTACGCACACGGAATGCGATACACTGGGAGGGACAGGTGCGGGGACTCACGCCTGGAATCCCAGCATTTTGGGGACCGAGGTCGGAGGATCACCTGAGGTCAGGAGTTCGAGACCAGCCTGGCCAACGTGCTGAAACCCCGTCTCTACTGAAAATACAAAATGAGCCGGGCGTGGTGGTGCACCTGTCATCCCAGCTACTCGGGAGGCTGAGACAGGAGAATCGCTTGAACCCGGGAGGCGGAGCTTGTAGTGAGCTGAGATGGTGCCACTGCACGCCAGCCTGGGCGACAGAGTGAGACTCTGTCTCAAAAAACAAAAACAAAAAACAAACCACCAGTACTATCTTCTAGAACATTGTCATCACTCCAGAAGGAGACCCCAGGTCCATTAAAGACCCATCCTTTCCCCACCCCAGCCCCTGGCAACAACTCATCCATTTTCTGTCTCTGTGGATTTGCCTGTACCTGGATATAGGGAATAAATGCAATCGTACAGACACTACAGATCTTTTTGTATCTGGCTTCTCTCAGGAAGCATGATGTCCTCAGTGTTCACCCACATTGCCGCCTGTGGCAAAGCCCTGTTCCTTTTCATGGCTGTGTAATATTCCACTGTGTGGATGGAGCACATCATATTTCTCCATTCATCTATAGATGGGTATGAGGGTTCTCTCCACCTCTTGGCTACCGTGAATAGGGGGTATGAGGGCTGTCTCCACCCCTTGGCTGCCGTGAATAAAGCTGCTTGTTCCTTTTCATGGCTGCGTAATATTCCACTGTGTGGATGGAACACATTATATTTCTCCATTCATCTATAGATGGGTATGAGGGTTCTCTCCACCTCTTGGCCACTGTGAATAAAGCTGCTAGGAGGGACCTGAGGTTTCACCAGCCTTTGAAAACCACTGAGAACACCATGAAAAGACTGGGGTCCCAGCCCCAAAAGCGGCTACCGGGCTGGCAGTCACACCCCCTGGGCGTGAGCTCTTCCACTAGCTTTCTAACAAACAGAGAACTCTGGGCACGTGTGTGTGTTTACATTTTCTAGCAAGCACGCCGAAAAAGCAGAAAACGCAGCAACATGACTCCTAACCCACTATCACCTTTCTCAACCCAGCAGCACGGGAGCCACATACCAACGATGAACGGGATTGCAAACATCCTTCTTTGGTTACCCGGCCGTTCAACGTGCCGTGTGGTACCCACGGACGGCAGGTGTCAGCGGAAACCGGTTGGGTGCCAATGCCCCGTGTCTGCCAGGACGGATTTAAGAACCCACCGTCCACCGCCTCCCCTGCCTGCCACCTTTCCCTCATCCCACCCTGGAGAGGGGATCTTACCTTAAATGCAGATGCAAGTGCTGTGTGGAAGAAACAGCCTTCGTGGCTCCAGTCCAGAAGATCTGGAGCGTCCCGACCCCTCGGCTGTCTCGGATCGTTTCCCTGGGTGTGGTAGAAGCAGCTTTCCCCGAAGAGAAACCGAAGCTTGTCCTCCCAGATTGAGCTGTTTTATAAGCTCCAGCCGGGGCCCCACCCCGGAGAGTCAGACCCAATGGGGATCTGGCTGTGGGGAGGGGGCCGTCAGAGACCCCCTTCCTCTCCCACGGGCTGAGGTCCCGGGGTCAGCAGGTTGGTAACCCGCGGCAGACTTTCCTTGAAAGACTCTTTCTTTGAAAATGGTCCTGTTCCCCGTTCTCATTTTTTTTTTTCTGCCAGTGTTTGTTTCCTATAATTAGAATTCAGGCTAGCTATTCAAGCAGGGTTGGGCAACTTCCTGACAGAGTAAATTCAGCTCTGGAGGGGTGAACGCTGCTATCCAGGGGCTCCTGCCTGTGTCTCCTCCCTGTGCCCAGGCAGAGGAGGTGGCTCCCGGTCTCAGATGACGGATCTTATTAAAGACATGTGAGTGGCCAGGCGCGGTGGCTCACGCCTGTCATCCCAGCACTCTGGGAGGCCGAGGCGGGCGGATCACTTGAGGTCAAGAGATTCAGACCATCCTGGCCAACATGGCGAAATCCCCGTCTCTAGTAAAAATTTAAAAAAATTAGCCAGGCATGATGGCAGGTGCCTGTAATCCCAGCTTCTCTGGAGACTGAGGCAGGAGAATAGTTTGAACCTGGGAGGCAGAGGTTACAGTGAGCCAGGCTGGCGCCACTGCACTCCAGCCTGGGTGATAAAGCAAGACTCTATCTCAGAAAAAAAAAAAAAAAAAAAAGATATCTTAGTGGTCAGGTGTGGTGGCTCACGCCTGTCATCCCAGCACTTTGGGAGGCTGAGGTGAGTGGATCAGCTGAGGTCAGGAGTTTGAGATCATCCTGGCCAACATGGCAAAACCCGCATCTCTAGTAAAAATTAAAAAATTAGCCAGGCATGGTGGCAGGTGCCTGTAATCCCAGCTTCTCCCAAGGCTGAGGCAGGAGAATTTGAACCTGGGAGGCAGAGGTTACAGTGAGCCAGGCTGGCGCCACTGCACTCCAGCCTGGGTGATAAAGCAAGACTCTATCTCAGAAAAAAAAAAAAAAAAGATATCTTAGTGGTCAGGTGCGGTGGCTCACGCCTGTCATCCCAGCACTTTGGGAGGCCGAGGCGGGCAGATCACTTGAGGTCAAGAGATTGAGACCACCCTGGCCAACATGGCAAAACCCCCGTCTCTAGTAAAAATAAAAACATTAGCCAGGCATGCTGGCAGGTGCCTGTAATCCCAGCTTCTCGGGGGGCTGAGGCAGGAGAATAGTTTGAACGTGGGAGGCGGAGGTTACAGTGAGCCAGGCTGGCGCCAGTGCACTACAGCCTGGGTGACAAGAGCAAAACTCCGTCCCCCCCACCCCCCCCAAAAAAAAAGATATCTTAGTGGTCAGGTGTGGTGGCTCACGCCTGTCATCCCAGCACTTTGGGAGGCTGAGGCAGGTGGATCACCTGAGGTCAGGAGTTCAAGACCATCCTGGCCAACATGGTGAAACCTCGTCTCTAGTAAAAGTAAAAAAATTAGCCAGGCGTGGTGGCAGGTGCCCGTAATCCCAGCTTCTCTGGAGACTGAGGCAGGAGAATAGTTTGAACCTGGGAGGCAGAGGTTACAGTGAGCCAGGATGACACCACTGCACTCCAGCCTGGGTGATAAAGCAACACTCTGTCTCAGAAAAAGCCCTTAGTAAAGTCCAGCCCCGAATGGGGCACCCACCGACATGTCCCCGGCTTCCCTTTCCAACGCTGAAATCTGTTCTTTCTGTTTGCTCAGCACATGCACTCCCAGACACCCCTTCCCTCCCTCTGAATTTACCAACTCTCTCGTTCCCCAATTCCAGTCCAACCTCAGCCCGTCCCTGGAGCCTCCACCTTGCAGCCCGGTTCCCTTTTTTTTTTCTTTTTTCCAGGCTGGAGTGTGGTGGCGCGATCTCCGCTCACTGCAACCTGTGCCCCAGGTTCAAGCGATTCTCCTGCCTCAGCCTCCCAAGTAGCTGGGATGACAGGCGCCCGCCACCACACCTGGCTAATTTTTTGTATTTTTAGTAGAGACGGGGTTTCTCCATATTGGCCAGGCTGCTCTTAAGCTCCTGACGTCAAGTGATCTGCCCGCCTCGGCCTCCCAAAGTGCTGGGATGACAGGCGTGAGCCATGGAGCCCGGCCCTGCCCCAGCTTCTTTTCTCTCCACTGCTGTTCCAGGGTGAGTTACCTCTCTCCCCACCGCCCCCTAAATTGACGTCCACCTGGAGTCTCAGAACCTGACCTTATTTGGGAAGAGCGTTGTTGCTGATATAATGAACTCCAATGAGATTTTCTGGGAGTGGGATGGACTCTAAAGGCAGTGACAGGTGTCCTTCTGAGAGACAGAAGAGGAGATGTAGACACAGAGCAGGAGGCCACGTGGAGACGGAGGCGGAGACTGGAGTGATGTGGCCACCAGCCCACGGACACCTGGAGCCCCCAGGAGCTGGGAGAGGCAGGAAGGATCCTCCCCTAGAGCCTCTGGAGGGAACTAGATACACCTGCAGTGAATTAAACTATAGCCCCAGAAAGATCTGTCCGTGTCCTAATGCCCAGACCAGGAATAAGGCCTTATTCAGCAACAGGCTCTTTGCAGATGCAATTAAGTAAAGGATCTAGAGATGAGATCCTCCTGGATGAGGCTGGGTCCTAAATCCAATGACAGGTGTCCTAAGAGACAGAAGAGGAGACACAGAGGTCTTTGCAGATGTAATTAAGGTCAATCTGGAGATTACCTTGTCCTGAAGCAGATGGTCCTTACATGCAAAATGCCATCATAGGTGTCCTTCTAAGAGTCAGAAGAGGAGACACAGACAGAGGAGGAGGCCACGTGGAGACGGAGGCAGAGACTGCAGTGATGCGGCCACAAGCCCAGGGACGCCTGGAGCCCCCAGGGGCTGGGAGAGGCAGGAAGGATCCTCCCCTGGAGCTTCTGGAGGGAGTGTGACTCTGAGAAAGTTGAATCTCAGACTTCTGGTCTCCAGGACTCTGCCAGAGAACACATTTCTGTTGTTTTAAGCCGTCCAGTTTGCGGTCATTTGTTTCCCCCAAGGAAAGGACTCCTCTCCTACTTCCTGCTACAGGTTCAGAATTCACATCTTTTTTGTTTGTTTTTTTTTTTTTTTTGCAGACGGAGTCTCGCTCTGTCGCCCAGGCTGGAGGGCAGGGGCGCGATCTCGGCTCACTGCAACCTCTGCCTCCCGGGTTCACGCCGTTCTCCCGCCTCAGCCTCCTGAGCAGCTGAGATGACAGGTGCCCGCCACCACACTGGGCTCATTTTTGTATTTTTAGGAGAGACGGGGTTTCACCGTGGTGACCAGGCTGGTCTCAGCTCGTGACCTCAGGTGATCCGTCCACCTAGGCCTCCCAAAGTGCTGGGATGACAGGCGTGAGCCACGGCGCCCGGCCCAGAACTCACATGTTGTTGAGAATTCAGGCGTTTCTAGGCCGGGCGCGGTGGCTCAAGCCTGTCATCCCAGCACTTTGGGAGGCCGAGGCGGGCGGATCACGAGGTCACGAGGTCAGGAGATTGAGACCATCCTGGCTAACACGGTGAAACCCCGTCTCTACTAAAAAATACAAAAAAAAAAAAACAACTAGCCGGGCGAGGTGGCGGGCGCCTGTTGTCCCAGCTACTCGGGAGGCTGAGGCAGGAGAATGGTGTCAACCCGGGAGGCGGAGCTTGCAGTGAGCTGAGATCCGGCCACTGCACTCCAGCCTGGGCGACAGAGCGAGACTCCGTCTCAAAAAAAAAAAAAAAAAAAAAAAAAGAGAATTCAGGCGTTTCTGAAATGAGCGGCGTTGGACCTTCAATGCCCATTCACCGCGCATTCGGCTCGGTCTGGGGTCCCCCTGGGTCTGGGACCCTGCTCTAGGCAGACAGGCGTGACAGGTGGACTCGCAGAAGAAGTGACACCCTAGGCCCGTGTTCGACGCCGCCATGCCCTCGGCGTTCTGGGCAGGGACGCAGGTCAGAGGAGGACTCTGAGGCACCAACCTGAGCGGGTCATCGCCCACCAGCTCCGGGGAAACAAGGGCCTGGGAAAGAGAGGGTGGAGACGGGCACAGGCGGGGACGCAGGGGGACTTGAAATGCAGGAGGAGGTGCCAGGCAGGTCCTAGGCGAAGCGTGGGGATGACAAGGGGATCACGAGGCAAAATGACCCCACGCTTTTACCTCAGAACGGCTCCTGTTACAACACACACAGGCACTGGCGTGACACGGCCACGGGAGGAGGCAGAGAAGTGAGTCAAAGTGTGATTTGGGGCAAGGATCCTGAGTTTCCAGAAGGCCCCGAAATCAAACCAAAGGGTTTTAGACTTTCCTCCGTCCTCCTCTCCCTCCCTCTTCTCCTTCCTACCTTTCTTCTTTCTTTCTTGTTCTCTTTCCTTTTCCTTCTTTTCTTCCTACCTTTTTTCTTTCTTCCCTCCTTTCTTTCCTTCTTTTTTCTTCCTTCCTTCCTTTCCTTCTTTTATCTTTCTTCCCGTGCTGTTCGTTCTTGCTTTTTCCTTCTTCCTACCTTTTTTCTTTCTTCCTTTCCTTCCTTTTTTCTTTCTTCTGTTCTTTCTTTTTCCTTCTTTTCTTCCTTCCTCTCTTTCCTTCTTTTTTCTTCCTTCCTTCCTTTCTTCCCTTCTGATTTTCCTTTCTTCCTGTTCTTTCCTTTCATCCTTCTTTTCTACCTCCCTTTCTCTCTTTCCTTCCTCCCTCTTCCCTCCTTCCTTCCGGTTCTCTTCGTTTCCCTTTCTTTCCTTTCGTTTATATTTCTTTCCGCCTCCTATCCCTCCCTCCCTTCCTTCCTTTTTCCCTCCCTCCCTCTCTCTCTTTCTTCTCTTTTTTTTCTTTCTCCTCTCTCTGTCTCTCTTTCTTTCTTTTTGACAGAGTCGCGCTTAGCTGGGACAGAGTCCCGAGTAGCTGGGACTACAGGCGTCTGCCGTCACAGCTGGCTCATTTTGTATTTTAATAGAGACGGGGTAGCTCCATGTTGGTCAGGCCGGTCTCAAACTCCTGACCTCAGGTGATCCACCCGTGTTGGCCTCCCAAAGTGCTGAAATACAGGCGTTCCCTCCTTTCTCTCTCTCTCTCAGGATCAGCAGTCACTACAGCCCCCGTCACAGCCCTCCTTGGAGACACACAAGATAGGAAAACAAATTCCACAATGGGCCTGGCGGGTGTCAGTGCGTGGGGAGTGTTTCATTTCATGAAGATGTCAGAGCTGCTGGGAGCGGGTACAGGGACCCTGGCAATCCGAAGGAGGCAGTCTAATGTTTAAATTATTATTATTATTATTATTATTATTTTTTTTTTTTTTTTTTGAGACGGAGTCTCGCTCTGTCGCCCGGGCTGGAGTGCTGTGGCACGATCTCAGCTCACTGCAAGCTCCACCTCCCGGGTTGACACCATTCTCCTGCCTCAGCCTCCCGAGTAGCTGGGGCTACAGGCGCCCGCCACCTCGCCCGGCTAGTTGTTTTTTTTTTTTTTTTGTATTTTTTAGTAGAGACGGGGTTTCACCGTGTTAGCCAGGATGGTCTCGATCTCCTGACCTCGTGATCCGCCCGTCTCGGCCTCCCAAAGTGCTGGGATGACAGGCTTGAGCCACCACGCCCGGCCATTTCTTAATTATTTTATAGAAATGGGGGCTTTGACTGGGTGCTGTGGCTCACGCCTGTCATCTCAGCACTTTGGGAGACGGAGGCGGATGGATCACGAGGTCAGGAGTTTGAGAGCAGCCTGGCTGACATGCTGAAACCCCATCTCTACTAAAAAATACAAAAATTAGTCAGGCGCGGTGGCAGACGCCTGTAATCCCAGCTACTCGGGAGGCTGAGGCAGCAGAATTGCTTGAAGCCGGGAGGCAGAGGGTGCAGTGAGCTGAGATGGTGCCATTGCACCCCAGCCTGGACGACAGAGGGAGATTCTGTCTCAAAAAACGAAACAAACAAAACAAGAAGAAAAGAAAAAGAAAAAGGGAGGGAAAGGAGGGAGGGAGGGAGGAGACAGAGAGATGCAGGAAGGAGACGGGGACGGAGGGAGGAAGAGAGAGGAAAGGAGGAAGGAAGGAAGAAAGGGAGGGAGGGAGGGAAGCAGGAAGAGAGGGAAGGAGGGAAGGAAGGAAGGAAAAAAGGAAGGAAATCAAGGAAGGAAAGGAGACAGGGAGAGAGAGGAAAGGAAGGAAGGAGGAAGGGAGGGAAGAAAAAAGAAGGGAAGGAAGGAAGGGAGGGAGGAAGGAGACAGGGAGGGAGGAAGAAAGGAAGGAAGGTGGAGGTCGCAGGAAGAGAGGGAGGGAGGGGGGCAAGAAACTTGAGCGAAATTTCCAAGCGGGCCGTGGCCTTGCTGTTGGAACTCTCGGGGCCTGTTGCATCGTGAGGCCTTCCCAGATGGCAAGGAGAGAGAGCCAAGGCTTTGGGGCCCCCCCCAGGTGCCCTGTACCCCGGCTGTAACTTCCCCCACCTGCTGTGGTCTCTGAGAGGGGGCGGCGCGGGCGTTGAGCAAGCCCTGACCCCACCCCGAGGGAGGGTGAGGTCCTGGCCCCACTTTGGAGTTCTCTCTGTGAAACCAGGGCCTGGTGCTTGGGTGAGGATTCAGGAGGCAGAGGTGGCCTCAGGGACGGGTGGCCTTGGACCTGCCTGTGCCCCTGGATCGGGTGGGGAGGGCTCTGCAATATTTTAAGGTGACCGTTTCCCGCCAGAAAAAAAAAACAAAACCAAAAACGCAGGAAGTCAGACCCACCTCCCTAAGACCCGCAGAGGCCAACAGCTTTCAAAGCTTCTCCTCGTTCCTGGATGAGCTGCTGACCCCAGCGCCCCCCTGGGCTGCCCACTGCGTCCCCCGCCCAGCGTCCTTCCTGCCTCATTCTGTGGATCACCGAGTCAAGGTCTCCCCTGGGTCAGTGACTTCCAGCAACCAGACGACAGAGCAGACACCGCAGAGATGCCGGGTGCCCGCTCCTCTGTAACGAAATCCTGACTCATTAGGACGCCTGGACTTCAACCCACTGGGCATTGTACGACTTTTTTTTTTTTTTTTTTCTTTCTCTTTTGCTTCCACCAACCCTTGCAGTGTGTTCGGGCACCCGGGTGTCTCCTGTCCACTGTCTACAGACAGGCTGAAACGTTGACAGCGGCCCAGGAGGCGAGGGGTGCACCCAGGCCCCACCAAAGCCTCCCACACAGGTTTTGTTTTGTGTTTTTGAGATGGACTTTTCGCTCCTGTCGCCCAGGCTGGAGTGCAATGGTACGATCTCGGCTCACGGCCACCTCCGCCTCCCGGGTTCGAGCGATTCTCCCGCCTCAGCCTCCCAAGGAGCTGGGATGACGGACACCTGCCACCTCGCCCAGAAAAGGAAGTTGGAAACGATGGGGTTCTCAACTGGATGTCACCTCACGGCTAACCGCTTCCTTATTTTTTTTAAATCGGATATATTTAACCTACAACCAAGATGTGTTGGTACAGAATTGACTCCTCAACAATGTGAGGGTTACAGACCCTGCCATCTCCTGCAGTCAAAAATCCAAGTATACGGTGGGGTGCGGTGGCTCACGCCTGTCATCCCAGCACTTTGGGAGGCCGAGGTGGACGCATCACCTGAGGTCAGGAGTTTGAGACCAGCCTGGCCAACATGGTGAAACCCCTGTCTACTAAAAATACAAAAATGACCCAGGCATGGTGACGGGCTCCTGTCGTCCCGGCTACTCGGGAGGCTGAGGCAGGAGAATCGCTTGAACCCGGGAGGTGGAGGTTGCAGTGAGCCGAGATCGCGCCACTGCACTCCAGCCTGGGCGACAGACCGAGACTCCATCTGAAAAAAAAAAAAAATTAATACAAACACCTTTGCACAGTGGGGTCAGCTTTTTTTTTTTCCATGGTAACATCTTACAAAATGAGGGTGACAATGTTGCAACCCAGAGATTGACACAATCTTACTTAGGTCTTCCCAGTATTACTAAGCATTCAGTTCTAAGTAATTTTATCACGTGTAGTAGAAAATAACCCTTTACATGATCTGTCATTCTACCATAAAGACACGGGCACACGTATGTTTATTGCGGCACTGTTCACAATAGCCGAGACTTGGAACCAACCCAAATGCCCATCAAGGATACACTGCAGAAAGAAAATGTGCCACAGAGACACACCGTGGAATACTATGCAGCCATGAAAAAGGATGAGTTCATGTCCTTTGCAGGGACATGGATGAAGCTGGAAACCGTCATTCTCAGCAACTCACACAGGAACAGAAAACCAATCACCTCACGTTCTCACTCATCAGTGGGAGTTGAACAATGAGAACACATGGACACAGGGAGGGGAACATCACACACCAGAGCCAGTCGGGAGCTGAGGGGCTGGGGAAGGGAGAGCATCGGAACAAATACCTAATGCATGCAGGGCTTACAACCTATGTGACGACTTGATGGGTACAGCAAACCACCATGGCACGTGTACAGCCACTTAACAAACCTGCATGTTCTGCACATGTATCCCAGAACTTCAAGTAAACTAAAATAAAAATAGAAATAAAAAACAAAGAAAACAACCCTTTAAAAACCAACACCGGCCGGGCGCGGTGGCTCAAGCCTGTCATCCCAGCACTTTGGGAGGCCGAGACGGGCGGATCACGGGGTCAGGAGATCGAGACCATCCTGGCAAACACGGTGAAACCCCGTCTCTACTAAAAAATACCAAAAAAAAAAAAAAAAAGAAAAGAAAAAGAAAAAGAAAAAACGAGCCGGACGCGGTGGCGGGCGCCTGTAGTCCCAGCTACCCGGGAGGCTGAGGCAGGAGAATGGCGTGAACCCGGGAGGCGGAGCTTGCAGTGAGCTGAGATCCGGCCACTGCACTCCAGCCCGGGCGACAGAGCGAGACTCTGTCTTAAAAAAACCCAAAAAACAAAAAACAAAAAAACAAAACAAACCCAACACCTTGAGTCTGGGGGGATGGGATCATTTTCTTTTATTTTTATTTTAATTTTATTTTATTTAGATGGAGTCTCTCTCTGTCGCCCAGGCTGGAGTGCAGTGGTGTGATCTCGGCTCACTGCAACCTCCGCCTCCCGGGTTCAAGACATTCTCCCGCTTCAGCCTCCCGAGTAGCTGGGATGACAGGTGCGCCGGCCACCACGCCCGGCTAATTTTTGTGTTTTTAGTAGAGACGGGGTTTTGTCATGTTGGCCAGGCTGGTGTCGAACTCCTGACCTCAGGCAAAATGCCGGCCTCCTAAGGTGCTGGGATTACAGGTGTGAGCCACCGTGCCTGGTGGGGACCATTTTATTTATTTATTTATTTGTTTGCTTATTTTGCTTATTTTATTTATTTGCTTATTTTGAGCTCTGTCATCCAGGCTGGAGTGCCGTGGCACGATCTTGGCTCACTGCAACCTCTGCTTCCCGAGTTCAAGTGATTCTCCTGACTCAGTCTCCCGAGTAGCTGGGACTACAGACACCTGCCATCGTGTCCAGCTAATTTTTTTTTTTTTTTTTTTGAGACGGAGTCTCGCTCTGCCGCCCGGGCTGGAGTGCTGTGGCACGATCTCAGCTCACTGCAAGCTCCGCCTCCCGGGTTCACGCCATTCTCCTGCCTCAGCCTCCCGAGTAGCTGGGACTACAGGCGCCCGCCTCGTCGCCCGGCTAGTTTTTTGTATTTTTCTTAGTAGAGACGGGGTTTCACCGTATTAGCCAGGATGGTCTCGATCTCCTGACCTCGTGATCCGCCCGTCTCGGCCTCCCAAAGTGCTGGGATTACAGGCTTGAGCCACCGCGCCCGGCCCTTTTTTTTTTTTTTAAATGGAGTCTCGCTCTGTCCCCCAGGCTGGAGAGCCGTGGTGCGATCTCAGCTCAGTGCAACCTCCACTCCCAGATTCAAGCGATTTTCCTGCCTCAGCCTCCCGAGTAGCTGGGATAACAGGCGCCCGCCATCACGCCCGACTAATTTTTGTATTTTTAGTAGAGACGGGGTTTCACCATGTTGGCCAGGCTGGTCTCGATCTCCTGACCTCAGGGGATCCACCCGCCTCAGTCTCCCAAAGGGCTGGGATGACAGGCGTGAGCCACCGCGCCCGGCAGGGGTCGTGGCAGCCTTGGCAGGACTGCACAAGGCGGGAGGAACAGAAACAAGAAATGGGAAGGGATGGTGGGTGAATCTGGGAGATAACGCAGATGGGAGACACCCGAAATAGAGCCTCCTTCACGCAGCAAGGCGTGCACCTGTGTGCGCAGACCCTTGTGTGTGTGCCACACACGCCAGGAGCACAGCCGACTTTTTGTTGTCTGTTTTTTGAGACCGAGTCTCACTCTGTCACCCAGGCTGGAGTGCAGTGGCACGATCTCGGCTCACTGCAACCTCCGCCTCCCGGGTTCAAGCGATTCTCCTGCCTCAGCCTTCCGAGTAGCTGGGATGACAGGTGCCCCCCACCATGCCTGGCTAATTTTCTTTCTTTCTTTCTTTCTTTTTTTTTCTTTTTTGAGATGGAGTCTCGCTCTGTCACCCAGACTGGAGTGCAGTGGTGGGATTTCAGCTCACTGCAAGCTCCACCTCCTGGGTTCAAGCGATTCTCCTGCCTCAGCCTCCCCTGTAGCTGGGATGACAGACACCTGCCATCATGTCCAGTTAATTTTTTGTTGTTGTTGTTGTTGAGACAGAGTCTTGCTGTGTTGCCCAGGCTGGAGTGCAGTGGCCAGATCTCGGCTCACTGCAAGCTCCGCCTCCCAGCTACTGAGGAAGCTGAGGCAGGAGAATCGCTTGAACCCCAGGAGGCGGAGGTTGCAGTGAGCTGAGATCGCGCCACTGCACTCCAGCCTGGGCAACACAGCAAGACTCTGTCTCAAACAGAAAAAGGAAAAAAATAAGCTGGACATGATGGCAGGTGCCTGTCATCCCAGCTACTCGGGAGGCCGAGGCATCCCGTGTGAGGATGTTGAGGGGTGCACAGTGGCCAGGTAAGCGGGATGGGACATGGCTTCAGTTAACCCTCCTCTGGGGTTCTGTCCACCGCTCTCCCCCAGCCTGGGTGATGGGTGGAGACCTCTGGTCTCCCTCTGGTGACGCAGCCGTCCTGTTTGGCTGCTGGAGCAGACTCAGGCCTTGCCGATCTCCATGCCACAGGCTGCACCTTGATCACAACGTCCTGTCCCTGTCCTGGAGGTCAGGAATCTGAGATCAAGATGTGTCAGGGTCAGGCCGGGCGCGGTGGCTGATTCCTGTAATCCCAGCACTTTGGGAGGCTGAGGTGGACGGATCACGAGATCAAGAGTTCAAGACCTGCCTGGTCAACATGGTGAAGCCTCGTGTCTACTAAAAAACTACAAAAAATTCGCCAGGCGTAGTGACAGGTGCCTGTAATCCCAGCTACTGTGGAGGCTCAGGTAGGAGAATGGCTTGAACCCAGGAGGCGGAGCTTGCGGCGAGCCGAGATTGCGCCACTGAACTCCAGGCTGGGTGACAGAGCAAGACTCCATCTCAAAAAAGAAAAGAAAAGAAAAGAAATCTCAGCGATGGCGCCCCGTTTCCCCAGGCAGCCTGGGAACGAGGGGACTGCAGAGTCTGTGACCGGATGCGTTTTCACTGGGAAACTTCGCCAGGAAAGCCCCCGATCTCAGGGGAATTCCACAGGCAATCGTGGGGTCACGGAACCCAGGCCTGCCTGGAGCCAGGAACTAGCCCCAGAGGTCCCTGCAAGACCCGCCTCGGGAAGGTGTCGCTGAGACGTTCCATGACCAGTCGGTCTCTCAGGCTGCGTGCTGACTCCTCGCGCTTGCCCTGGGCTCTCGGAGGGCGGAAATGCACGTCTGTCCAGGGGAAATGAAGGAGCTGCTAAACCCCCTCCCCCAGCCTCCCCTCCGTGAGGCTGACTCCGGGGTCCCCGGTCCTGAAATGCCACTGCCTCTGCTACTGCTCAGACCCACTTCTGTCTGGACTTGACCTCGGGGAGGAGGGGCCCCAACTGCACTCAGTTTTATTTATTCATGTTTGAGATGGAGCCTCACTCAGTCGCCCAGGCTGGAGGGCAGTGACGTGATCTTGGCTCGCTGCAAGCTCTGCCTCCCGGGTTCAAACCATTCTCCCGCCTCACCTCCTGTGTAGCTGTTATTCGAGGCACCCGCCACCACACCTGACTAATTTTTATATTTTTAGTAGAGACGGGCTTTCGCCATGTTGGTCAGGCTGGTCTCGAACTCCTGACCTCGTGATCCGCCCGCCTCGGCCTCCCTAACTGGTGAGATGACAGGCGTGAGCCACCGCGCCCGGCCGTGTGTTGTACCGTAGATCTCTTGAATGTGGCCGGGCGCGGTGGCTCAAGCCTGTCATCCCAGCACTTTGGGAGGCCGAGACGGGCGGATCACGAGGTCAGGAGATCGAGACCATCCTGGCTAATACGGTGAAACCCTGTCTCTACTTAAAAATACAAAAAAAAAACTAGCCGGCGACGAGGCGGGCGCCTGTAGTCCCAGCTACTCGGGAGGCTGAGGCAGGAGAATGGCGTAAACCCGGGAGGCGGAGCTTGCAGTGAGCTGAGATCCGGCCACTGCACTCCAGCCTGGGTGGCAGAGCGAGACTCCGTCTCAAAAAAAAAAAAAAAAAAAAAAAAGATCTCTTGAATGTATCTATCCTGCAAAACCGTCTCCCGGGGTTCCAACGATTCTCCTGCCTCAGCCTCCCGAGTAGCTGGGATTCCACGCCGGGCTAATTTGTGTATTTTTAGTAGAGACGGGGTTTCACCATGTTGGCCAGGCTGGTCTCCAACTCCTGACCTCGTGATCGGCCCGCCTCGGCCCCGCGTCTTGACATTCTTAAGGATTTGTCTCGCCTTTTCCAGGTACACAGATCTCCTTGGGCGGATCTCAGCTGCTTGCCACGGAGCCCAGGCATTGGCCTCTGTCCGTCTTCACAGGCTGTTTCGGGCACTTGTGAGTCTTTTCCTGCAATTTTCTCCTCCTGGAGTGGAATATTGCTTTTTGGTAACTGTGCTGCATTGACTGCTTTCCCCATCCCCCAAATTCGCATCCACCTGGAGCCTGTGAATAGAATCTTAATTGGAAATAGAGTATTTGCAGATGTCCTTTAGTTAAGGGATCCGGAGACGAGATCATGCTGGAGCAGGGTGGACCCTAAATGCAATGACAGGTGTCCTTCTAAGAGACAGAAGAGGAGACACAGACACAGAGGAGGAGGCCACGTGGAGACGGAGGCAGAGACTGGAGTGATGCGGCCATGAGCCCAGGGACGCCGGGAGCCCCCAGGAGCTGGGAGAGGCAGGAAGGATCCTCCCCTAGAGCCTCCAGAAAGAACCAAACACAACTGCAATGGGTTGGATGGTGAGCTCCAAAAGTTCTGTCCATGTCCTAAGTCCTGGAACCTGGGAATGGGACCTCATTTGGAAAAAGATTCTTGGCAGATGTGATTAAGGATCCGGAGACGAGATCATGCTGGAATAGGATGGGCCATAAATGCAATGACAGGTGTTCTTCTAAGAGACGGAAGAGGAGACACAGACACAGAGGAGGAGGCCACGTGGAGACGGAGGCAGAGACTGGAGTGAGGCAGCCACAAGCCCAGGGATGCCTGGAGCCCCCAGGAGCTGGGAGAGGCAGGACGGATGCTCCCCTAGAGCCTCCGGAGGGAGGACGGTCCTCAGACACCTGCACCTCACACTCCTGGTCTCCAGGATGGACGGGCGATGAATCTCTGCTGTTTTCATGCTCTACCTTGTCATCATTAATAACAACAACCCCAGCAAAACTTCTAGAGTCGGAACCTTCCTCCTTTCCTTCTCGTCACACTCCCTTCCGACCCCTCATTCAGGCCCTTCGGGAACCCGTCCTGGGTCGTGGGAGGGAGGGGCTGGGCCACCTGGAGGCGTTCCCGACCTCCTCCTGCACATACTTTGACCTCTGCTTTCTCAGAACCCGCCTGCCACAGAAACAGTCTCAAACTGACTTCCCAGGCTCTGGAAGTTTTATTACTTTTTTATTTTTATTTTTATTTATTTTTTTGAGACGGAGTCTTGCTCTGCCACCCAGGCTGGAGTGCAGTGGCCGGATCTCAGCTCACTGCAAGCTCCGCCTCCCGGGTTTACGCCATTCTCCTGCCTCAGCCTCTCGAGTAGCTGGGACTACAGGTGCCCGCCACCTTGCCCGGCTAATTTTCGTATTTTTAGTAGAGACGGGGTTTCACCGTGTTAGCCAGGATGGTCTCGAACTCCTGACCTCAGGTGATCCACCTGCCTCAGCCTCCTGAGTAGCTAGGATTGCAGATGTGTACCACCATACCTGGCTAGGTTTTGTATTTTTAGTAGAGACGGGGTTTCATCATGTTGGCCAGGCTGGTCTCGAACTCCTGACCTCAGGTGATCCACCTGCCTCAGCCTCCCAAACTGCTGGGATTACAGGTGTGAGCCCCTGCGCCTGGGCAGATGTGTTTATTTTTTATTTTTTTATGATTTTATTTTATTTATTTATTTGAGATGGAGTTTTGCTCTTGTCACCCAGGCTGGAGTGCAGAGACGCAATCTGGGCTCACCTCAACCTCCGCCTCCCTGGTTCAAGCGATTCTCCTGCCTCAGCCTCCCGAGTAGCTGGGATGACAGGCACCTGCCGCCACGCCCGGATAATTTTTGTATTTTTAGCAGAGACGGGGTTTCACCATGTTGTTCAGGCTGGTCTCGAACTCCCGACCTCAGGTGAGCCAGTTGCCTCGGCCTCCCACAGCGCTGGGATGACAGGCGTGAGTCACCACGGCCGGCTCATTTCTGTGTTTTTAGTAGAGACAGGTTTTCACCATGTTGGTCAGGCTGGTCTCGAACTCCCGACCTCAGGTGACCCACCTGCCGCGGCCTCCCACAGCGGTGGGATGACAGGCGTGGGCCACCACACCCGGCATGATATCTGTGTGTAACTCCATCCTGCTAACGCAGACGTGTCTCCAAGGCTGAGGTCAGGCGTAGAGCCACAGCCAGGGTGTCCCAGAGAAAACTTCTGTTTTGTGCTCAGAGGTTCTGAAAAGCAAAGCTGCCCTCACCTGACAGTCAGGTGGGCACCGCCTGGGTCCCTCAGGGGCCGTCGCAGGCGGCACGTTCACTTATGGGCTGGTGACATGGGGCCTGTCTTGGTCACCGGCTCCCCGGGGGAGCAGCTGGTCACAGAGATAGCAAATCACCTGTTTCCCTGGGCAAGCGTCAAGTCCGTTTTCTCAACACAAAGGAAGTCTTGAGAAAGAGGCTGTGGCTGTGACACCTTCTTTATTGCTGCCCCTGCCTGAACCCAGAGACGTGGGTGAGGTTGTGAAATTCAAATCGGTCGGATCACAGGAGCCACGGGCCTCTGAGGAAACGGGTGATTTCTTCATGGTGTTGACCCAGGGTCGGTCGGGTCAGGCTGTTTGGAATCCCCGTGGGAATCGCCTGGCTGGTGTCCGTCCTGAGCACCCACCTGTGGCGTTTCTACTTTTCCTTCCGAACGGATTGGAGGCACCTGGGCTGGGGAAATGCCCTGCCCTGCCCACCCCTGCCACCGCCCTCCTCCCCTCCCCTCCCCTTCTCCACCTCCGCCCCCCCCCCTGCTCCCCTCCCCCTCCTCTCCCCCTCCTGTCTGCTCCCCTCCCCTCCCCATCCCTTCCCTTCACTCTTCTCCCCTCCCGTCCCCTCCTTTACCCCCTCCCCTCGCTCCCCTCCCCCTCATCCCCTCCTACCCTCTCTTCCCTTTTGTGCCCCTCCTCCCGTCCCCCTCCCCTCCTTTCCCCGCCCTCCCATCCTTCCCCGCTCCCCTCCCCTCTCCTCCTCTTCCTCGCCTGTCTCCTCCCCTCCTTCCCCCTCCTTCCCCCTCCCTTCTCTTCCCTCTTTTCCCCTCCCCCTCCTCCCCTTCTCTCCCCCTCCCCCTCCTCCCCTCCTTCCCCCTCCTCTCCCCTTCCCTCCTTTCCCCCTCCCCTCCTTCCCCCTCCCCTTCCTCCCCTCCCCTCCCCCCCACTCCCCTTTCCTTCCTTTCTTTCCTTTTTTTATTTTGAGACAGAGGCTCCAGGCTGGAGCGAGTGGCACGATCTCGGCTCACTGCAACCTCCGCCTCCCGGGTTCAAATGATTCTCCTGCCTCAGCCTCCTGAGTACCTGGGATGACAGGCACCTGCCACCACACCCGGCTAATTTTTGAATTTTTAGTAGAGACAGGTTTTTACCATATTGGCCAGGCTGGTTTTGAACTCCTGACCTCAAGTGATCCACCTGCTTTGGCCTGGCAAAGTGCTGGGAGGCACAGCCACCGCGTCCGGCCTCTGCTGTCTCTTTTTTTTTTTTTTTTTTTGAGACAGAGTCTTGTTCTATCGCCCGGGCTGGAGTGCAGTGGCCGGATCTCAGCTCACTGCAAGCTCCGCCTCCCGGGTTCACGCCATTCTCCTGCCTCAGCCTCCTGAGTAGCTGGGACTACAGGCACCCGCCACCTCGCCCGGCTAGTTTTTTGTATTTTTTTTAGTAGAGACGGGGTTTCACCGTGTTAGCCAGGATGGTCTCGATCTCCTGACCTCGTGATCCGCCCACCTCGGCCTCCCAAAGTGCTGGGATTTCAGGCATGAGCCACTGCGCCCGACCATGAATTTTTTTTTTTTTTTTTTAAATGAGATGGAGTTTCGCTCTTGTGGCCCGGGCTGGAGTGCAATGGTGCAATCTCAGCTCTCCGGGTCAGTGATTTAAGGAGGAGGCTAGACAGTGCGTCAGTGGTTGGGTTAGAGGGAGATGCACAAGCTTCTTGGAGTCTAAGCATCTTTGCTAAATATCACTTTTTTTGAGAAAGAGAGATGGGATCTTACTTTGTCACCAGGCTGGAGTGCAGTGGTGCAATCACAGGTTACTGTTACCTTGAACTCCAGTGATCCTCCCACCTCAGCCTCCCAGATAGCTGGGACTACAGGCACAAGCCACCATGCCCAGCTAACTTTTGCATTTTTTTTTGTAGAGATAGGGTCTTGCTCTGTTGCCCAGGTCTTAAACTCCTGTCTCAAGCAATCCTCCTACTTTGGCGTCCCAAAGTGTTAGAAATACAGGCATGAGCCACGGCGCCCAGCCAAAGATCATGTTTTTATTATTTATTATTATTATTATTATTATTTGAGATGCAATCTTGCTGTGTCACCCAGGTTGCTGTGCAATGCCGTGATCTCGGCTCACTGCAACCTCCGCCTCCCGGGCTTGAGGGATTCTCTTGCCTCAGCCTCCCGAGTAGGCAGGATGACAGGTGTGCACCACCACGGCTGGGTACATTTCTGCATTTTTAGTTGAGATGGGGTTTCACCATGTTGGCCAGGCTGGTCTGGAACTCCTGACCTCAGGTCGTCCACCCACCTTGGCCTCCCCAAGTGCTTGGACCCAAATATCATGTTTTTAAATAAAAACATAGAAAATGATATAAAGGCTCATATGGCATCATGAACAAGAAAACAGTTCCCCAGTGTCTCAGAGGCGGAGATGTCCACGCCATTCCTACACCCACCGGGCCTCAGGTAATTTCCTTCACGGTCAACACCTCTTCGCGGTAGCCCTTCCCTTCCTCTGGGGTGAATTCCTCCCAGATGATCTGAGAAAAAGAAGGAGGATTCAGGCTGACAGATTTTCACAGCTGAGCCTGGGACTCAGAAGGCGGCGTTTATTTTTATTTTCCCCCCCTCGAGACAGAGTCTTGGTCTGACGCCCAGGCTGGAGTGCAGTGGCGCGACCTCAGCCTCCTGGGTTCAAGCCATTCTCCTGCCTCAGCCTCCTGAGGATTACAGGCGTGCACCACCACGCCCGGCTAATTTTTGTATTTTTAGTACAGATGGGCTTTCAGCATGTTGGCCAGGCTGGTCTCGAACTCCTGACCGTGAGGTGATCCACTCGCCTCGGCCTCCCAAAGTGCTGGGATGACAGGCGTGAGCCACCGCACCCGGCCACGGGTTTTTCCTGGGGTAAAGATCTGAGACAGACCCACCCATGCGGCCTCATAGTTGACAATGAACAGGGTGGCCTTCGGAAGAGCTTGTGAGCGTCAGACCTGGGCAGGGTGCAGTAGGTGCTAAGGCCCTGGGGCCGATGGAGCTCGGAGAAGGGAAGGTTGAAGCCTGAAGCTGTTATCCTGGCACCTCGACGTGGGGGACCCCTGGGGGTCAGTGGAAAGTGGGGGCCGGGGAGGAGGCTGGCGTGGGGGTGGAAGGTAACAGAATGACAGATGGCCGGGTCTAGGACAGGGGTGTGCAAGTGGCAACTGGAAGGGTGTTACCTATATGGCAGGAAAGAGGGCGCTGGGGGCAGCCCTGGGCTGGATGTGGAGCTCCCCATGGGAGGAAGACAGCCCTGAGGTGCAGAGAGGTGGGTGGGAGAGGGGCGCCCCTGGGCTCTTGGGATGTGGGTCACACAGGTCCCTCACCCTTAGTCACCCTCCCTGGAGCCTTGCTGTTGAGTCTGTCTCTTTGCCTCTTTTCTGTGTCTCCCTCTCTGTCTCTCTTTCCTTCCCCTCTCACCATCTTCCACCCCCGTCTTCCTGTGTGTCTACCTCTGTTGGGTTCAGTCTCTCTGTTTCTCTTTCATCTGTTGGTCTCTGTCTCGGATACCCGGCACCAATGACATGTCCCTGTGACTCAGTCTACAGTCCCCAGTTATTGAATCAAACCCTGACTCAGAGGCTGCTGTGAAGGTGCTTTGTAGATGTGAAGTTCACAGTCAGCTGATTCTCAGGAAAAAAGATTGGACTAGAGAGTGTGGGTGGGCCTTATCTAATAAGTCAAAGGTCTACAGGGAAAGGGTGGGCCTTATCAAATTAATAAGCTGAAGGTCTAAAGGGGGAAGGGTGGGTCTCATCCAATCAGTTGAAGGTCTAAAGGGGAAGGGTGGGCCTCATCTAATCAGTTGAAGGTCTAAAGGGGAGGGTGGGCCTCATCTAATCAGTTGAAAGTCTAAACGGGAAGGGTGGGTCTTATTAGTCAAAGGTCTAAAGGGGGAGGGTGGGCCTCATCTAATCAGTTGAAGGTCTAAAGGAGGGGGTGGGCCTCATCTAATCAGTTGAAGGTCTAAAGGGGAGGGTGGGCCTCATCTAATCAGTTGAAGGTCTAAAGGGGGAAGGGTGGGCCTCATCAGTCAAAGGAGAAGGGTGGGCCTCATCTACTCGGTTGAAAGTCTAAACAGGAAGGGCGGGTCTCATCTAATCAGTCGAAGGTACACTGGGGGAAAGGCAGGCCTCCTCTAATCAGCCGAAGGTCTAAAGGGGAAGGGTGGGCCTCATCTAATCAGTTGAAGGTCTAAAGGGGGAAGGGTGGTCTTCATCTAATCAGTTGAAGGTCTAAAGGGGAAGGGTGGGCCTCAACTAATCAAAGGTCTAAAGGGGAAGGGTGGGCCTCATCTAATCAGTTGAAGGCCTAAAGGGGAAGGGTGGGCCTTATCTACTCAGTTGAAAGTCTAAACAGGAAGGGTGGGTCTCATCTAATCAGTTGAAGGTCTATTGGGGGAAGAGTGGGCCTAATCTAATCAATTGAAGGCCTAAAGGGGAAGGGTGGGCCTCATCTAATCAGTTGAAGGTCTAAAGGGGAAGGGTGGGTCTCATCTAATCAGTTGAAGGTCTAAACAGGAAGGGTGGGGGTCATCTAATCAGTTGAAGGTCTAAAGGGGGACGGGTGGGCCTCATCTCAGTCAAAGGTCTAAAGGAGAAGGGTGGGCCTCATCTAATCAGTTGAAGATCTAAAGGGGAAAGGATGGGCCTCATCTAGAAGGCCTAAAGGGGGAAGGGTGGGCCTCATCTAATCAGTCAAAGGTCTAAAGGGGGACAGGTGGGCCTCATCTACTCAGTTGAAGGTCTGAAGGGGAAGGGTGGGCATAGTCTAATCAGTCAAAGGTCTAAAGGAGAAGGGTGGCCTCATCTAATCAAAGGTCTAAAGGGGAAGGGTGGGCCTCATGTAATCAGTTGAAAGTCTAAAGGAAAAGGTGGGCATAGTCTAATCAGTTGAAGGTTTAAGGGAAGGGTGGGTCTCATGTAATCAGTTGAAGGTCTAAAGGGGAAGGGTGGGCCTCATCTCAGTCAAAGGTCTAAAGGAGAAGGGTGGCCTCATCTAATCAGTTGAAGGTCTAAACAGGAAGGGTGGGGGTCATCTAATCAGTTGAAGATCTAAAGGGGAAAGGATGGGCCTCATCTAGAAGGCCTAAAGGGGGAAGGGTGGGCCTCATCTAATCAGTCAAAGGTCTAAAGGGGGACAGGTGGGCCTCATCTACTCAGTTGAAGGTCTGAAGGGGAAGGGTGGGCATAGTCTAATCAGTCAAAGATCTAAAGAGAGAAGGGTGGGCCTCATCTAATCAAAGGTCTAAAGGGGAAGGGTGGGCCTCATGTAATCAGTTGAAAGTCTAAGGGAAAAGGTGGGCATAGTCTAATCAGTTGAAGGTTTAAGGGAAGGGTGGGTCTCATGTAATCAGTTGAAGGTCTAAAGGGGGAAGGGGGGCCTCATCTAATCAGTCAAAGGTCTAAAGGGGGACAGGTGGGCCTCATCTACTCAGTTGAAGGTCTGAAGGGGAAGGGTGGCATAGTCTAATCAGTCAAAGATCTAAAGAGAGAAGGGTGGGCCTCATCTAATCAAAGGTCTAAAGGGGAAGGGTGGGCCTCATGTAATCAGTTGAAAGTCTAAAGGGAAAAGGTGGGCATAGTCTAATCAGTTGAAGGTTTAAGGGGAAGGGTGGGTCTCATGTAATCAGTTGAAGGTCTAAAGGGGGAAGGGTGGGCCTCATCTCAGTCAAAGGTCTAAAGGAGAAGGGTGGGCCTCATCTAATCAGTCAAAGGTCTAAAGGGAAATGGTGGGCATGGTCTAATCAGTCAAAGGTCTAAAGAGAGAAGAGTGGGCCTCATCTAATCAGTTGAAGGTATACTGGGTGAAGGGTGGGCCTCATCCAATCAGTTGAAGGCCTAAAGGGGAAGGGTGGGCCCCATCTAATCAGTGGAAGGTCTAAATGAGCAGGGTGGGCCCCATCTAATCAGTCGAAGGTCTAAATGAGCAGGGTGGGCCCCATCTAATCAGTCGAAGGTCTAAATGAGCAGGGTGGGCCCCATCTAATCAGTCGAAGGTCTAAAGGATAAAAGCTGGGGTTCCCTGGACAAGAGTTTTATTTCCTTTTTAAAAATGACATCTCCTACTCTGAGAATGCAAGAAAGTTCTGCCCCTGGAATGCAGCGTCAGCTCTGGCCTGACTTTCCAGCCTGCCGGCTTTGACCGCAACATAAGACGCAGTCCCTGAG
This sequence comes from Trachypithecus francoisi, assembly GCF_009764315.1. Classification (NCBI taxonomy): domain Eukaryota; kingdom Metazoa; phylum Chordata; class Mammalia; order Primates; family Cercopithecidae; genus Trachypithecus; species Trachypithecus francoisi. The sequence goes on along the minus strand of NW_022681451.1, from coordinate 160,008 downwards.
CCAGAGAGAGGCGGGTGGGAGAGGATCGTTCGTGGGGTTTCGGGGTGCACGTCACGCAGTTCCTTGCCCTTGGTCACCCTCTCTGGGCTCTCACTGAGACCGGGTCCCATTTCTCTGTCTTCTCTGTCTCTCTCGGTCTCTGTGTCTCTTTTCTCTGTCTCTCTCTGTCTCTTTCCTCCCTATCTCTTCCGCTCCCATCCCTTTTGGTCTCTCTTTGTGTGTGTCTCTCGCTCTCTCTCCGCTCTCCGAGTCCACCTACATCTCTCTCTCTCTGTTTCTCTTTTTCTCTTTGTCCCTGTGTGTATCTGTCCCTGTCCCTCTCTCTCTTTTTCTGTCTCTGTGTCTCTCTGTCTTTGTCTCTCTCCCCTCTCTGTGCCTCTGTTCCTCTCTGTCTCTCTCCTTTCCCTGCTGGGCTTGGTGGTGTGTTTTTTGTTTGTTTGTTTCTTTGTTTGTTGATATAAAGTTTCGCTCTTGTCGCCCAGGCTGGAGTGCAATGGTGTAATCTCGGCTCACTGCAAGCTCCGCCTCCTGGGTTCAAGTGATTCTCCTGCCTCAGCCTCCAGAGTAGCTGGGATGACAGGCGCCCGCCACCACACCCAGCTAGTTTTTGTAATTTTAGTAGAGATGAGGGTTCTCCATGTTGGTCAGGCTGGTCTTGAACTCCCGACCTCAAGTGATCCACCCACCTCAGCCTCCCAGAGTGCTGGGATGACAAGTGTGAGCCACCGCGCCCAGCCCCTGCCTAGTTCTTTATGTTTGTCTGTCTCTGTTTCTCCATCTCTGTCTCTCTGATTGTCTTTTTTTTTTTTTTTTTTTTGGGACGGAGTCTCGCTCTGCCACCCAGGCTGGAGTGCAGTGGCCGGATCTCAGCTCACTGCAAGCTCCGCCTCCCGGTTCACGCCATTCTCCTGCCTCAGCCTCCCGAGCAGCTGGGACTACAGGCGCCGCCACCTCGCCCGGCTAGTTTTTTGTATCTTTTAGTAGAGACGGGGTTTCACCGTATTAGCCAGGATGGTCTCGATCTCCTGACCTCGTGATCCGCCCGTCTCGGCCTCCCAAAGTGCTGGGATTACAGGCGTGAGCCACCGCGCCCGGCCATTGATTGTCTTTTTGTCTTCATATGTCTCTGTGTCTCCCTCCCTCTGTTTCTCTGTGTGTCTGCCTTTGTTTCTCTGTCAGTCTGTCTACCCGTATTTCCCTCTCTTTTGTGTCTCCTTCTCATTCTCTTCTATGTTCCTCTCTCTCTCCTCCATCTCTCTCCATCTTTCTCTGCCTCTGTCTCTTGTCTCTTTATTTCTGCCTCTCCTCTCTACCTTCTTTTTTCTTTTGAGACGGAGTCTCACTCTGTCACCGAGCTGGAGTGCGGTGGCGCGATCTTGGCTCACCGCAACCTCCGCCTCCCGGGTTCAGGTCATTCTCCTGCCCCAGCCTCCCGAGTAGCTGGGATTACAGGCATGCACCCCGACGCCCGGCTCAATATTTTTGTATTTTTAGCAGAGACGCGGTTTCACCACGTTGGCCACGCTGGTCTCGAACTTCTGACCTCACGTGATCCACCTGCCTCAACCTCCCCAAGTGCTGGGATGACAGGCGTGAGCCGCCGCGCCTGGCTCATCTCTACCATCTTCTCTTCCTTGTTTTGACCACCAGCCTGACTCAATTTCTCCTCATCCTGGAGATCTGATCCTGGAGAAATTTCTCACAGAGAGGACCCTGACTCCAACCCAGGAGAAGACCCCGATCCCGACCTGGGAGAAGGCCCAGGAGCGGGATACAGATTCCAGCCACACCCGTGGCGAAGCTGGTGGAGGAGCAAGACACTCCCCGTTCCTCGCTTTCCATCCCAGGTCACCGCTCCGCCCGCCCTCTATACCTACCTCGTCTTCCACTTCATGGTTATCGTTCAGTTTGTCTTTGATCTGTGGCACTGGCGGGAACAGTCGCTGTACCCTCAAGAACCTGAGACACAGAGAGAAAGTGTGAAGTGAACCCCAGGGCGCCACAGTTCCTTCCATCGACGCCCTGTGCCGAGGGATGCTGCGTGCAGGGTATCTGCGCTCAACTACGCAAAACAACTTCACGAAGCATCACCAGATGATGAAAATCTGAAGGAACTAGGTCGGGTGCGGTGGCTCACGCCTGTCATCCCAGCACTTTGGGAGGCTAAGGTGGGTGGATCACTTGAGGTCAAGATTTTGAGACCAACCTGGCCAACGTACCGAAATCCCGTCTCTACTAAAAATACAAAAATTAGCCGAGTGCTATGGTGCACACCTGTAGTCCCAGCTACTCAGGGGGCTGAGGCAGGAGAATCGCTTGAACCCGGGAGGTGGAGGTTGCAGTGAGCCGAGATGGCGCCACTGCACCCCAGCCTGGGGGACGGAGAGAGACCCCATCTCAAGAAGAAAGAAAGAAAGAAAAGAAAGAAAGAGAGAGAGAGAAAGGAAGGAAGGAAGGAATGAAGGAATGAAGGAAGGAAGGAAGGAAAGAAGGAAGGAAGGAAAGAAAAGAAAGAGAGAGAAAGAAAGAAAAGAAAAGAGGAGAAAGAATCACCAAATGACGAAAATCTGAAGGAACTAGGCCAGGCATGGTGGCTCACGCCTGTCATCCCAGCACTTTGGGAGGCCGAGGTAGGCAGATCACCTGAGGCCAGGAGTTCGAGACCAGCCTGACCAACATGGAGAAGCCCTATCTCTACTAAAAATACATAAATTAATCGGGCATAGTGCTGGACTCCTGTCATCCCAGCTACTCAGGAGGCTGAGGCGGGAGAATTGCTGGAACCCGGGAGGCGGAGGTTGCAGTGAGCCGAGATCACGTCACTGCACTCCAGCCTGGGCAACAGAGCGAGACTCTGTCTCAAAAAAAAGAAAAAGGAACTGAGAAAACAGGAGATCCTACAAGAATACACCGTGATGTTCATAGGGAATCTTTCTAGAATCTTCCCTCAGCCCCTCAGGCACAGGAATGGGAATAGAACAGGTGGTCAGCTGTGGGCGGCTTCAGGGAGTCTGAGGTCCCTGGTGTTGAAGGGCTGAGCTCCAGGGGGAAACGCCTGCCTTAATCCCACCAGCCTTGAGGAGCATGGCTCCCGGCTTGGAGGTGGGTTATTTTGTGTGTGTTTGTTTTGAGACAGAGTCTCGCTCTGTCACCCAGGCTGGAGCGCAGTGGTGCGATCTCGGCTCACTGCAACCTCCACCTCCTGGTTCAAGCGATTCTCCTACTTCAGCCTCCCGAGCAGCTGGGATGACAGGCACCCACCACCACGCCCGGCTAATTTTTGTATTTTTAGTAGAGACGGGGTTTCACCGTGTTGGTCAGGCTGGTCTCGAACTCCCGACCTCAGGTGATCCACCCGCCTCGGCCTCCCAAAGTGCTGGGATGACAGGCGTGAGCCACCGCGCCCGGCCAAGGCTGTGTGTCTCTTTCTCAGAGACAGAGAGCAACTTTGGAGAAAGCGCTTTTCTCCCGGCCTGGCATGGTTGTCTGGGGGATGCCCAGGACTTTCACACATTACCTTTTAAAGAGGAAACCGAAGACCAGGCCACAGACAAGGGTTCCCAGGATCAGGAGCACATAAATGTGCACAGAGCTGGGGTTTCGGTCGTCGGAGCCTAGAGAGACACACACGTACGCGTCCACGGTGAATGGTTGATGGACGTGTGAAACGGAATTAAATTTCTTCGGGACTCCAGACGCATTTAGCTACAGGGAACGGTCATGCTGCAAACTGGGTCGAGCAAAAACCTGCCTCCACCTTTTTTATGGTTCCTAAACAAGATGGCTCTGAGACGAAAGGCCACCCGCCTGCGTCATGTTTTACCCACAGGGAAATTCGTGGTGAGCTGTTCGAACGTCACCGCCATGGGCCGGGTGCGATGGCTCATGCCTGTCATCCCAGCACTTTGGGAGGCCCAGGCGGGTGAATCACTTGAGGTCAGGAGTTCGAGACCAGCCTGGTCAACACGGTGAAACCCCGTCTCTACTAAAAATACGAAAATTGGGCTGGGTGCCATGGCTCATGCCTGTCATCCCAGCACTTTGGGAGGCCAAGGCGGGTGGATTATCTGAGGCCAGGAGTTGAAGACCAGCCTGACCAACAGGGTGAAACCCCATCCCTACTAAAAAAAAATACAAAATTAGACAGACGTGGTGGCAGGTGCCTGTAATCCCATCCACTCGGGAGGCTGAGGCAGGAGAATCACTTGAACCCAGGAGGCGGAAGGCTGCAGTGAGCTGAGATCACACCGTTGCATTCCAGCCTGGGCGACAAAGAGAAACTCCGTCTCGAAATAAATAAATAAATAGAGGCTGGGCGCGGTGGCTCAAGCCTGTCATCCCAGCATTTTGGGAGGCCGAGACGGGCGGATCACAAGATCAGGACATCGAGACCATCCTGGCTAACACGGTGAAACCCCGTCTCTACTAAAACATACAAAAAAAAATCAGCCGGGCGAGGTGGCGGGCGCCTGTAGTCCCAGCTCCTCGGGAGGCTGAGGCAGGAGAATGGCGTGAACCCGGGAGGCGGAGCTTGCAGTGAGCAGAGATCCGGCCACTGCACTCCAGCCTGGGCGACAGAGCGAGACTCCGTCTCAAAAAATAATAATAATAATGAATAAATAAATAAATAAAAATATGAAAATTGGCCAAGCGAGATGCACGCTTGTAATCCCATCCACTCGGGAGGCTGAGGCAGGAGAATCGCTGGAACCCGGGAGATGGAGGCTGCCGTGAGCGGAGATCGTGCCATTGCACTCCAGCCTGGGTGACAGAGCGAAACTCCATCTCAAAAATCAATAAACAAATAAAAATAAAAATGCAAAAATTGGCCAAGAGTGATGCACGTCTGTCATCCCAGCTACTCGGGAGGCTGAGGCAGGAGAATCGCTGGAACCTGGGAGATGGAGGCTGCAGTGAGCCGAGATCACGCCACTGTACTCTGGGCTGGGTAACAGAGTGAGACTCCACCTCAAATACGAAAAAGTAAACAAACAAACACATTTCTGACAGGTGCAGTCAGCCCGGCCCACCAGACACAGATGCACCTGTGATCACCCCTGTATATCCCGTTTTGTCTGTGTGATCTGATGGAAAATGCCGATTCCCCAGATGTTTTCCTCGATCCCCTTTGTTTAGGTGAAAACCGTGTACTATCCGGCGTCTTCCCTTTTCAATTTGGAGCCCTCAAAATCATCTTCAGAGAAAAGCATAGACCTGTCTCCCGGGCAGCGCAGACCTGGCTTTCAAGGGAGCTTCCCTGGCCGGGCGCGGTGGCTCACGCCTGTCATTCCAGCACTTTGGGAGGCTGAGGCGGGCGGATCACCTGAGGTTGAGAGTTCGAGACCAGCCTGACCAACATGGAGACACCCCCGTCTCTACTAAAAATACAAAATTAGCCGGCCGTGGTGGTGGGCGCCTGTAGTCCCAGTTATTTGGGAGACTGAGGCAGGAGAATGGCTGGAATCCGGGAGGTGGATGTTGCGGTGAGCTGAGATGACGCCATTGCGCTCCAGCCTGGACAACAAGAGCAAAACTCTGTCTCAAAAAGAAAAGAGAGAGAGAGAGAGCTTCCCCATGGCCAGGGAACCAGAATGGTGATGGTTTGAGTGGATGAAGACTGACTGTTTCCCAGTGGGGCAGACGGAGGTGGGGCTTTAGGAGGGCTGTCAGTGGGGTTCTCCTCTGGCTCTTAAGGGAGCCTAGCTCACTTGTCCTGAAAAAAAAAAAAAAAACACCAGCAAAGCAATGTTGCATGGCCCCATAGGAGTATGAGACCATTGCCTTCTTTTTTTTTGTTTTTTTGGAGACAGAGTCTCACTCTGTCGCCCAGGCTGGAGCGCAGGGGTGTAATCTCGGCTCACTGCAAACTCCGTCTCCTGGGTTCAAGCCATTCTCCTGCCTCAGCCTCCCGAGTAGCTGGGATGACAGGCACCCCACCACGCCTGGCTAATTTTGTATTTTTAGTAGAGATGGGGTTTCACCATGTTGGCCAGGCTGGTCTCAAACTCCTGACCTCTGGTAATCCGCCTTCCTTGGCCTCCCAAAGTGCTGGGATAACATGTGTGAATCACCACACCCAGCTAATTTTGTAATTTTAGTAGAGATGGGGTTTCACCATGTTGGCCAGGCTGGTCTCAAACTCCTGACCTCGTGATCCGCCCGCCTCGGCCGCCCAAAGCGCTGGGATGACAGGTGCGAGCCACCGCGCCCGGCCGAGTTTCTGTATTTTTAGTAGAGATGGAGTTTCACCATGTTGGCCAGGCTGGTCTCAAACTCCTGACCTCGTGATCCGCCCGCCTCGGCTGCCCAAAGCGCTGGGATGACAGGTGCGAGCCACCGCGCCCGGCCGAGTTTCTGTATTTTTAGTAGAGATGGAGTTTCACCATGTTGGCCAGGCTGGTCTCAAACTCTCGACCTCCGGTGATCCGCCCGCCTCGGCCTCCCAAAGTGCTGGGATGACAGGTGTGAGCCACCCTGCCTGGCCCTTCTCTGGTTATTAAGGGAGCGTAGCTCATCCATCCTGAAAACACATCAGCAAAGCAATGTTGCGGGACCGAGCATGAGACCCTCTCCTTCTTTCGAGCCTCAGCGATAAACTCAGAGCCTGACGCTGTTCTTAGTGATGTTCTCAACTCAATCTCGGCGCCCAGGACAGAGCCGCTGACCTCTGCGCCTGCTCCGAGGTGGTGGCAGACGGTACAGACGTCCCTTACCTCCGCCCAGCGCTTACCAAATTCAGCGGCTTCACTCCAGGAACTCCAGTTCAGGATGCGGACGTCTGCAGCTCTGATCTTCACAGCGTGTTTTGCTCTGGGTTCGGAGCTTGGAAAGTTGTATCTATTCTCCAAGTCACCAGAAACGTTGATCTTGGGAGGAAAAAAGAAAGTTAGAGATCGGTGTCTTCCGCGTGGAGGAAAAGGTTGTCTTTTTCGTGCTTTTGTCTTTTAATTTTTTTCTCCTTTTTTTCTTTTTTTTTCTACCATTTGAATGCACCTGCTCTGATCGAGTCTTGGAAGCTAAGCAGAGTCAAGCCTCATTAGTATTTGGATGGGAGACAACCTGGGAAAATTTGGGTGATGCAGGCTATTTTATTTTTCTAGCCTAGTCTAGTGTAGTCTATTCTAGTCTATTCTATTCTAGTCTAGTTTAGTCTATTCTAGTCTAGTCTATTCTAGTCTATTCTAGTCGAGTTTGTTCTAGTCTATTCTAGTCTAGTCTATTCTAGTCTATTCTATTCTAGTCTAGTCTAGTCTAGTCTAGTCTAGTCTAGTCTCTTCTAGTCTAGTTTGTTCTAGTCTATTCTAGTCTAGTCTATTCTGGTCTATTCTATTCTAGTCTAGTCTAGTCTATTCTAGTCTATTCTATTCTAGTCTAGTCTAGTCTATTCTAGTCTATTCTAGTCTAGTCTAGTCTATTCTAGTCTATTCTAGTCTAGTTTGTTCTAGTCTATTCTGGTCTATTCTAGTCTAGTCTATTCTAGTCTATTCTATTCTAGTCTAGTCTGGTCTAGTCTAGTCTAGTCTAGTCTAGTCTATTCTATTCTAGTCTAGTCTAGTCTATTCTATTCTAGTCTATCTAGTCTAGTCTAGTCTATTCTATTCTAGTCTAGTTTGTTCTAGTCTATTCTAGTCTAGTCTATTCTGTCTATTCTATTCTAGTCTAGTCTAGTCTATTCTAGTCTATTCTATTCTAGTCTATCTAGTCTAGTCTATCTAGTCTAGTCTAGTCTATCTATTCTAGTCTAGTCTAGTCTAGTCTAGTCTCTTCTAGTCTAGTTTGTTCTAGTCTATTCTAGTCTAGTCTATTCTGGTCTATTCTATTCTAGTCTAGTCTAGTCTATTCTAGTCTATTCTATTCTAGTCTAGTCTAGTCTAGTCTAGTCTATTCTAGTCTAGTCTAGTCTATTCTAGTCTATTCTAGTCTAGTTTGTTCTAGTCTATTCTGGTCTATTCTATTCTAGTCTAGTCTGGTCTAGTCTCGTCTATTCTAGTCTAGTCTATTCTACTCTAGTCTATTCTAGTCTATTCTAGTCTAGTTTTTTCTAGTCTATTCTAGTCTAGTCTATTCTAGTCTATTCTATTCTAGTCTAGTCTATCTAGTCTAGTCTATTCTAGTCTAGTTTGTTCTAGTCTATTCTACTCTAGTCTATTCTAGTCTATTCTATTCTAGTCTAGTGTAGTCTATTCTAGTCTATTCTAGTCTAGTTTGTTCTAGTCTATTCTATTGTATTCTAGTCTAGTCTATTCTATTCTATTCTAGACAGACTCTCGCTCTATCACGCAGGCTGGAATGCAATAGCATGATCTGGGCTCACTGCAACCTCCGCGTCCTGGGTTCAAGCGATTCTCCTGCCTCCACCAGAGTCACGGGTAGGGGACTGTATGGTTACGCTAGGTGTGGTGAGTCGGGGACTGTACAGGTTGTGAGTAAGGGGACTGTAGGGTTACACCACGGGTCATGGGTAGGGGACTGTAGGGGTTGTGAGTAGGGGACTGTAGGATTACACCAGGTGTGGTGAGTAGGGGACTGTAGGGTTACACTGGAGGTCATCAGTAGGGGACTGTAGGGGTCCGTGACTAGGGGACTGTAGGGTTACACTAGGTGTGGTGAGTAGGGGACTGTAGGGTTACTCAGGGGTGGTGAGTAGGGGACTGTAGGGTTACTCAGGGGTGGTGAGTAGGGGACTGTAGGGTTACTCAGGGGTGGTGAGTAGGGGACTGTAGGGTTACTCAGGGGTGGTGAGTAGGGGACTGTAGGGTTACTCAGGGGTGGTGAGTTGGGGACTGTAGGGTTACTCAGGGGTGGTGAGTTGGGGACTGTAGGGTTACTCAGGGGTGGTGAGTTGGGGACTGTAGGGTTACTCAGGGGTGGTGACTGGGGACTGTAGGGTTATTCAGGGGTGGTGAGTTGGGGACTGTAGGGTTACTCAGGGGTGGTGAGTAGGGGACTGTAGGGTTACACTGAGGGTCTTCAGTAGGGTCCGTGGTTTCACTTACCGGTAGGTTTTCAGTGCCAGGCTGGGTGTTCTAGAAACAGAACAAAACACAATACAAGGCTCACTGTTCCCATCTCTAAAACCCTTTACACGGTTCACACAGTGTCTCCCTTGGTGTCCCTGCGGAGTGGCAGGCGGGTCTCCCTCCACACACCCCGAATCTACATAACAGGTGGGATGAGGAGCTGCAAACACAGAATTCTTCCTGGCCAGATATCCTCCTGTAATCCATCCAAGAAGGTCCCACTGGCCTTGGGGCAGGGTGTTCTGTCTACACTGCATTCAGGTAGACACGAAGTAGGCTCTCCTTGCCTACACTGGGTCCAGGTGGTTGAGGGACAAGAGCTCTTCTTGTCTACACTGGATGGAGGTGGACGTGGGGCAGGTGTCTTCCTGTCTACACTGGGTCCAGGTGGTTGTGGGACAAGAGCTCCTCTTGTCTACACTGGATGGAGGTGGACGTGGGGCAGGTGTCTTCCTGTCTACACTGGGTCCAGGTAGACATGCGGGAGGGTATCCTTTTGTCTACACTGCGTCCAGGTGGTTACGGGACAAGATCTCCTCCTGTCTACACTGAGTCTACGTGGAGGTGGGGCAGGTCTCCTCCTGTCTACACTGGGTCTATGTGGAAGTGGGGCAGGGTCTCCTCCTGTCTACACTGGGTCTATGTGGAAGTGGGGCAGGGTCTCCTCCTGTCTACACTGGGTCTATGTGGAAGTGGGGCAGGGTCTTCTCCTGTCTACACTGCGTCCAGGTGGTTATGGGACAAGATCTCCTCCTGTCTACACTGAGTCTACGTGGAGGTGGGGCAGGGTCTCCTCCTGTCTACACTGGCTCTATGTGGACGTGGGGCAGGGTCTTCTCCTGTCTACAGTGCGTCCAGGTGGTTATGGGACAAGATCTCCTCCTGTCTACACTGAGTCTACGTGGAGGTGGGGCAGGGTCTCCTCCTGTCTACACTGGCTCTATGTGGACGTGGGGCAGGGTCTTCTCCTGTCTACACTGCGTCCAGGTGGTTATGGGACAAGATCTCCTCCTGTCTACACTGAGTCTACGTGGAGGTGGGGCAGGGTCTTCTCTTGTCTACACTGGCTCTATGTGGACGTGGGGCAGGGTCTCCTCCTGTCTACACTGCGTCCCGCTGCAGATGGAGCAGAGGCTCTCCCTTGCTTGTTGCATCATCCTCCACACCTCCCGGTCCACTTCCTGGTTCCACGGTTGCAGGATCATCCTTGTCCATCCTCCTGCAACTTCCTTCAAGGTCGCTTCACCCCAGGGCCACCGTTTACCATCCCCCCACCCTTCCCCAGGCCACGTCCCCCGGACTCCCAGGCTCCCCTGTTTGCGTGTCCCGGACACCTCCCTCCTGATGCCCAGGCCCGGGGAGCTCTCACCGACCTTTCTGTGGACGTCCAGCTGGTACTGAAAGTCCAAGTACGACAGCTTCTGATAGGTCCTGGGCTGTTTCCACCGTACGAGGCAGTGCGTCGTGTTGCAGCGTACAGTGACATTCCCGGGCGGGTTAAATCGTTCTGGAACGAGGGCGCGGGATACACCCCTGAACCCGAGGTCCTGTCTACACTGGGTCCAGGTGGACGTGGGGCAGGGTCTCCTCCTGCCTATACTGGGTCCAGGTGGACGTGGAGCAGAGTCTCCTCCTGTCTACACTGCGTCCAGGTGGAGGTGGAGTAGGGACACCTGTTTGTCTACACTGGGTCCAGGTGGACGTGGAGTAGGGACACCTGTTTGTCTACACTGGGTCCAGGTGGACGTGGAGTAGGGACACCTGTTTGTCTACACTGGGTCCAGGTGGAGGTGGAGTGGGGACATCTCTTTGTCTACACTGGGTCCAGGTGGACGTGGAGTAGGGACACCTGTTTGTCTACACTGGGTCCAGGTGGAGGTGGAGTAGGGACACCTGTTTGTCTACACTGGTCCAGTGGACGTGGAGTAGGGACACCTGTTTGTCTACACTGGTCCAGGTGGAGGTGGAGTGGGGACATCTCTTTGTCTACACTGGGTCCAGGTGGACGTGGAGTAGGACACCTGTTTGTCTACACTGGGTCCAGGTGGAGGTGGAGTAGGGACACCTTTTGTCTACACTGGGTCCAGGTGGACGTGGAGTGGACACCTGTTTGTCTACACTGGTCCAGGTGGAGGTGGAGTGGGGACATCTCTTTGTCTACACTGGGTCCAGGTGGACGTGGAGTAGGGACACCTGTTTGTCTACACTGGGTCCAGGTGGAGGTGGAGTAGGGACACCTGTTTGTCTACACTGGGTCCAGGTGGACGTGGAGTAGGGACACCTGTTTGTCTACACTGGGTCCAGGTGGAGGTGGAGTAGGGACACCTGTTTGTCTACACTGGGTCCAGGTGGACGTGGAGTAGGGACACCTGTTTGTCTACACTGGGTCCAGGTGGGGGTGGTGCAGGGTCTCCTCCTGTCTACACTGGGTCCAGGTGGAGGTGGGGCAGCTACTATGTACAGGAGAGACATCCACTGGGGCAGGGAGTCCGGGGTGGGAGCTGGGGATGGGCTCGGGGAGCAGGAGTCCCCCTTGTGTGAGAGTTCTGAGCCTGAAGAGGCTGCGAATGTCCAGTGGGATGAAGGAGTCCATGGGTGGGATGCGAAGGGCTTGGGAAGACGAGAGTGTGTGGGCCTATGGAGCTGCTGCAAGAGGCCAGCCGGGAGTGGGGCACTGGGACACGAAGAAATGCTGGTGAGGAAAAAAGGAAGAAAAAGAGGAAGGAAGGAGGAAAGGAGAGAAGGAGAAGGGAGGAGAGAGGAGGAAGGGAAGAAGGAAGGAGGGAGGGAGAGAGAGGGAAGGAAAAGGGATGAAGAATGAGGGAGAGGAAGGTAGGAAGGAAGGAAGGGAGGGAGGGAGGGAGGGAGGGAGGAGAAGGAGAGAAAGGCCGGGCGCGTGGCTCAAGCCCGTCATCTCAGCACTTTTGAGGGCCGAGACGTCGGATCACGAGGTCAGGAGATCGAGACCATCCTGGCTAACATGGTGAAACCCCGTCTCTACTAAAAAAATACAAAAACTAGCCGGGCGAGGTGGCGGGCGCCTGTATCCCAGCTACTCGGGAGGCTGAGGCAGGAGAATGGCGGAAACCCGGGAGGCGGAGCTTGCAGTGAGCTGAGATCCGCCACTGCACTCCAGCCTGGGCGACAGAGCGAGACTCCGTCTCAAAAAAAAAAAAAAAAAAAAAAAAAAAGAAACCCCGCTCTACTAAAACACAAAAATTAGCCGGGTTGGTGGCGGGTGCCTGTCATCCCAGCTACGCAGAAGGCTGAGGCAGGAGATCGCTGGAACCTGGGAGGCAGAGGTTGCAGTGAGCTGAGATTGCGCCACTGCACTCCAGCCTGGGTGACACAGTGAGACTGTATCTCAAAAAAAGGGAAGTTAAATCAGCTCAGTTGTAATTTGTGACAGCACCAAAGTTACGCATATATATATATATATATATATATTTTTTTTTTTTTTTTGAGACAGAGTCTTGCTCTGTCGCTCAAGCTGGAGTCCAGTGGCACCATCTCGCCTCACTGCAGCCTCCACCTCCTGGGTTCAAGTGACTCTTCTCAGCCTCCCAAGTAGCTGGGGTTACAGGCACCTGCCACCATGGCTGGCTAATTTTTGAAATTTTAGTAGAGATGGGGTTTCCCCATGTTGGTGTGTTCGGTCTGGAACACCCGATCTCAGGTGATCGGCCCGCCTCGGCCTCCCAAAGTGCTGGGATGACAGGTGTGAGCCACCGCGGCCCGGCCTCAGTTACGCAGATTTTCAGGCAAATTCCATTTCACCTATACACAATAGGAAAATCGTACGTGTTATTCTCACCTATTTTCTTTGTGTCCAAAAGTGAATCGAAGAATTGGATGCCAATTTCTTGGCTGGTTCCGTTAACCAGGAAGTAATTGCGAGACGTTAATCCTGACAGGTTGCCCACGTGACATCCCACGTGGGTTCCTGAGTCTTCTATGTAATAAGGACACTGGATCTCCCTCCTTCTCCTGCAAGATTAAAAAGTGTTCAGAGAGCAATCAGGAAAACAAAACAAAACACAAAGACACAAAACAAAGCAAAAACAAACACAAAGCAAAACCAAAACACAAAACACAAACACAGAACAAAAACAGCAAAACATGAAACACAAAAACACAAAAAAACAAAAACAAACACAAAACAAAACAAAAACACAAAACACAAAACAAAAAAAGACATAAAACAAAACACAAAAACACAAAACAAAACAAAAACACAAAACACAAAACAAAAACAAGCACAAAACACAAAACACAAAACAAAAAACACAAAACAAAAAAAGACATAAAACAAAAAACACAAAAACACAAAACAAAAGAAAAACAGAAAAACACACACAAAAAACAAAACAAAAAACCACAAAGCCACAAAACAAAACAAAAAGAAACACAAAACAAAACAAAACAATAAACAGGCTCAGTGCAGTGGCTCGCGCCTGTCATCCCAGGACTTTGGGAGGCCGAGGCAGGCAGATCACTTGAGGTCAGGAGTTCGAGACCAGCCTGGCCAGCATAGTGAAACCCCGTCTCTACTAAAAATACAAAAATTAGACGGGTGTGATGGCAGGTGCACCTGTCGTCCCAGCTACCGGGGAGGCTGAGGCAGGAGAATCGGTTGAACCCAGGAGGGAGGTACAGGTTGCAGGGAGCTGACATGGCCTCACTGCACTGCAGCCTGGGCGACAGAGCAAGACTCTGTCTGTAAATAAATACATGGGGCCTGGTGTGGTGGTTCGCGCCTGTAATTCCAACACTTTGGGAGGCCAAGGCGGGCAGATCACTGCAGATCAGGAGTTCGAGACCAGCCTGGGCAGCATGGCAAAACCCCGTCTCTACTGAAAACACAAAAATTAGCCGGATGTGGTGGCGGGCGCCTGTCATCCCAGCTACTTGGGAAGCTGAGGCAGGAAACTTGCTTGAACCCAGGAGGCCGAGGTTGCAGTGAGCTGAGTTGGTACCATTGCACTCCAGCCTGGGCAACAGAGCAAGATCATGTCTCAAAAAAAGAGAAAGAAGAAAGAAAGAAAGAAGAAAGAAAGAAAGAAGAAAGAAAAAAGAAAGAAAGAAAGAAAGAAAGAAAGAAAGAAGAAAGAAAGAAAGAAAGAAAGAAGAAAGAAAGAAAGAAGAAAGAAAGAAAGAGAAAGAAAGAAACAAACAAACAAAAAAAGAAACAAAGAAAGAAGAAAGAAAGGAAAAGAAGGGAAAGGAAGGGAAAGGAAAGGAAGGAAGGAAAGAAAGAAAGAAAAGAGGGAGGGAAGGAAGGAAAGAAAAGGAAAGGAAGGGAAAGGAAAGAAAGAAACGAAGGAAGGAAGGAAAGAGAGAGAGAGAGACAGAAAGAAAGAAAAAAGAAAAGAAAGAAAGAAAGAAAGAAAAGAAGGAAGGAAGGAAGGAAGGAGGGAAGAAAACAGCACGATTTTTCCCCCATCCCTGCGTTCCTCATACTCCTGCCCATGAGGTGAACACTTACTTTGAGTTTTGTATGTACAAAAAATACTGGACGTCACGAGGGGCCGTGGGACCCCTCGCCCAGGTACAGTTCATGAAATCCACATCGTAGATGAAGCAGGAGAAATTCTGGGCCGCGGTGCCCTCCCTTCCTGGGAACAGGCAGAAGCAGAATAACTTTCAGAATAAAGTTCAGCGGGATGTCCTTGGATGCTGGCAGGGCGGTGGGGGGGTGGTGCTGAAAGCCGATCCCTGAACTGTTTTCCTTACCTGAGTTTGGATAAAGCAGTTTTTCTTGAAACGCTCTCTGGCTGGTGTTGACGTGAACCTCAAACGTGACGCCTCCGTGCAGACAGAGTTCACGGAACGTGCACGCACATTCCTTGTTAGTGACCTGAAGAGTTGCAAGCAGACAGACCGATGACAAAACCACCTCCTCTCTCCTGCACTCTTCGGGGTGTTGGGGTTGCGTTTCTGTTTCTTTGTTTTGAGACGGAGTCTCGCTCTGTCGCCCGGGCTGGAGTGCGGTGGCCAGATCTCAGCTCACTGCAAGGTCCGCCTCCCGGGTTCAAGCCATTCTCCTGCCTCAGCCTCCCGAGTAGCTGGGATGACAGGCACCTGCCACCTCGCCCGGCTAATTTTTAGATTTTTAGTAGAGACGGGGTTTCACCATGTTGACCAGGTTGGTCTCGAACTCCTGACCTCATGATCCACCTGCCTCGGCCTCCCAAAGTGCTGGGATGACAGGCGTGAGCCACCGCGCCCGCCCATGGTATTGGTTTTTACCTGGCTTTGGCAACACCCGCCTGCCTCCCTTTGTGAAGTGGTCCCTCTAAGCTTCCTCCGAGGATTCTGAGGTCTTGCAGGTGAAAACTCAATCTTACACTCTAGCAATGTTGAAAATATCAAACTAGAGGCTGGGTGCGGTAGCTCAGGCCTGTCATCCCACACTTTGGGAGGCCGAGGCGGGTGGATCACTTGAGGCCAGGAGTTTGAGACCACCCTGGCCAACATGGTGAGACCCCGTCTGTACTAATAAAAAAAATTAGCCGGGTGTGGTGGCGCACCCCTTTAATCCCAGCTACTCGGGAGGCTGAGGCAGGAGAATCCCTTGAACCCAGGAGGCAGAGGTTGCGGTGAGCCGAGATCTTGCCACTGCACTCCAGCCTGGGCAACAAGAGCGAAGCTCCATCTCAAAAAAAAAAATATATATATATAATATACAATATTTATAATGTATAATAATTATGATATATAATATCATATATGATATATAATATATCATAATTATTATATAATATATAATAATCATGATATATAATAATTGTATATAATAATTATAATATAATAATTATGTATAATATATAATAATCATGATGTGATAATTATATATATATAATAATTATTATATATAATATATAATAAGTATGATATATAATAATTATATCATATATAACAATTATGGTATATAATAATTATATATATATATAATAATTATGATATATAATAATTATATATTATATATAATTAAATATAATATATTATATATATATATGTCATCTGGGGTAACATAGGAAGATCACCCATCCACCCATCTAACATGTACAGAATTATCAATCTACCTATCGTGTATGATCACCTATCAGTCAAAAATTATCTATCACGTATCTATCAATCATCTATACTTCTCTGTTCCTCTCCTTCCTCTTTATTCTGTCTGTGTTTCTCCCTCCCTCCCTCCCCTCTCCTCGCTCTTCTGTCTCTGTCTCCTGCGTTTCAAAAAACCCTGATCTTAATCCCGTGGGGGGCCAGGACGGTGAAACAGACTCCCAGACAGTTTACTTTTCTCGAACCTTCTTCTACCACAGACCCAGACTCACATCCATCTGCACTTACCAGGATATCTCGGGCTAAAATACGGTAGGACACGCTCACCCCAGAGAATCAGCCTGTGATACACACAGTGGCCAGGAACCAACGGGACCTTCGCAGCCTACTTGAGATTCTGGCTCCCACGTTTCTCCAAATACCACACTTGTGCTGTCTGTGTCCATGGCCCTATCGCTTTAATTTAATGTAATTTTTTATGATCGTTATGTTTCGAGATCGAGTTTCGCTCTTGTTGCCCAGGCTGGAGTGCTGTGGCACCGTCTCGGCTCACCACAACCTCTGCCTCCCAGGTTCAAGCAATTCTCCTGCCTCAGCCTCCGGAGTAGCTGGGATTACAGGCACCTGCCACCAGGCACGGCTACTTTTTGTATTTTTAGTAGAGACGGGGTTTCACCATGTTGGCCAGGCTGGTCTCCAGCTCCCGACCTCAGGTGATCCGCCCGCCTCGGCCTCCCAAAGTGCTGGGATGACAGGCGTGAGCCACCGCACCCGGCTGGTCCTGTTGCTTTGAACTCAGACAGGGCTGTCTAAAGGACAGGGGTTGAGCACAGGAAATTGGTCTCACCCTGGGTTCCACGACTCTGTTCTTCTTGTCAATTAAGAAACACCTGCTGAAGGTTGTGTTTTCTTGGCAGTCCCAGGTTAAATTCATCGTCCTGGCGTCGAACCTCACATTGAGGCCAGAGGCTACAAGGAGTGGGCCCTGAATTCAGAATTTCCTGTTTTCCTGTTTTCTTTTTCTTCTCCCTCCCTCCCTCCCTCCCTTCCTTCCTTCCTTCCTTCCTTCCTTCCTTCAGTCCCTCCCTCCTCTCTTTCTTTTCTTTCTTTTTCTTTCTTTTCTCTCTCTCTCTCTGTCCTCTCTCTCTCTCTCTCTCTTCTCTCTCTCTCTCTCTCTCTCTCTGTCCTCTCTCTCTCTCTCTCTCTCTCTCTCCCTATCCTCTCTCTCTCTCTCCTCTCTCTCCCTCTCTCTCTCTTTTCTTTCTTTCAACCGAGTCTGGCTCTGTCGCCCAGGCTGGAGTGCAATAGCACGGTCTCGGCTCACTGCAACCTCCGCCCCCAGCGTGGAACGGATCCTCCTGCATCAGCCTCCCGAGTAGCTGGGATGACAGGCACCGACCACCACGCCCGACTAATTTTTGTATTTTTAGTAGAGACAGGGTTTCACCATATAGGTCAGGCTGGTCTCGAACTCCCGACCTCAGGTGATCCACCCGCCTCGGCCTCCCAAGATTCCGGGATTATAGGAGGGAGCCACTGCGCCCAGCGTTTCCTGTTTTCTCTCTTCCCACTGGCTGTAGGAGGCAAGGTTCAGGGCTGGAGCCTGCTGACTTTCCTCTGTCACCCACATGGCCCCAGGACATCCCACAGCCTCAGGAATCTGTTCCTCCCTTGTCCATCTTCCCTGCAGAAATACTCAAAAACCACCTGAAGACGGGGGGCGGTGGCTCACGCCTCTAATCCCAGCATTTTGGGAGGCTGAGGCAAAAAGCCGACTTGAGCCCAGTCGATGGAGATCAGCCTGGGCAACGTAGCAAGACTGCATCTCTGAAAAAAACACATTTAAAAAAATTTTTAAATCAGGCAGGCGTGGTGGTGCACATCTGTAGTCCCAGCTCGCTCGCTCTCCATATGGAGATGTTTACTGCAGAAATTGTCAAAAACCGGCTGGGCGCAGTGGCTCACGCCCGCAATCCTAGCCCTTTGGGAGGCCGAGGTGGGCGGATCACCTGAGGTCAGGAGTTCAAGTCCAGCCTCGCCAACATGGTGAAACTCTGTCTCCACTAAAAATACAAAAAAATTAGCTGGGTGTGGTGGCGGCGCCTGTAGTCCCACCTGCTCAGGAGGCTGAGGCAGGAGAATGGCATGAACCCAGGAGGCGGAGGTTGCAGTGAGCCAAGATCACGCTATGGCACTCCAGCCTGGGAGACAGAGCAAGACTCCGTCTCAAAAAATAATAATAATAATAAAATAAAAAACCAGTCTTCACAACAGAGCAAGACTCCATCTCTACAAAATAAAAGTAAAAAATTAAATTAGCTTGGCGTACTGGTGCATGTCTGCAGTTCCAGCTACTTGGGGCAGGATCTCTCGATCCCAGAAAGTTGAGGCTGCAGCGAGCCGAGATCGCGCCACTGCACTCCAGACTGGGTGACAGGGCGAGAGTCTGTCTCAAAAAAAAAAAGAAAAGAAAAAAAAAAGAGAAAGAAAACCACCGGAAAGAGAACAGGCAAAGGCTTTTTATCCAAGGTGATGAGGCTCAGAACATGATTCCCAAATTATGGAACCTTGGCAGTTTAAAATAAAGCTGAAGGAATTTGAGAAAATTGCAGACACAGAAAGCTGTCTTTGTCTGTCTTCCCTGAACCAGGTCACAAAATATCTGGAATGACTTTCCGGAAGCAGAGACCCTGACACCCTCAGTCCAGAGGGTCCCTCCCTGAAATGCAAATCAAAACCACAATGAGATATCATTCCACACCAGTCACAATGGCTATTATTAAAAAGTCAAAACACAAGAGGCTGGGTGTGGTGGCTCACGCCTGTCATCCCAGCACTTTGGGAGGCCGAGGCAGGTGGATTGCTTGAACCCGGGAGGCTGAATTTGCAGTGAGCCTAGATTGAGCCACTGCGCTGCAGCCTGGGCAATAAGAGGGACTCTGTGAAAAGAAAGGAAAAGAGAGAGAAAAAGAAAGAAAGAAAGAGAGAAAAAGAAAGAGAGAAAAGATAAAAAGAAAGAAAGAGAGAAAAAGATAGAAAGAAAGAAAGAGAAAGAAAGGAAGAAAGAGAGAAAGAAAGGAGGGAGGGAGGGAAGGACAGAGGGAGAGAGGGAGGGAAGGAAGGAAAGAAGGAAAGAAGAAAAGAAGGAAGGGAGGAAGGAGGGAAGGAAGGAAAGAAGGAAGGAAAGAAAGAAACAATGGAAGCAAGAGAGACAGGGAAAGAGGGAAAGAGGGAATGAAGGAAGGAAGGAAGGAGGGAGGGAGGGAAGGAAGGAAAGAAGGAAGGAAAGAAGAAAGGAAAGAAACAATGGAAGGAAGAAAGAGAGAGAGGGAAGGAGGGAAGGAAGGAAAGAGAAAGAAAGAAAAAGAAAGAAGAAAGAAAGAAGAAATGAATCAGGAAGGAGAGAAGGATGGAAGGAAGGAGAGAAGGAAGGATGGAAGGAGGGAGGGTAGGAGGAAGAGAAGGAAGCAAGGGAGGGAAGAAGGGAGGGAGGAAAAAGGAAGGAAGCAAAGAACGAAGGAAGGAAGGAAGAAATACTTTGGCCCCAAGGAGACCTGGGTCCTCATCTTGGCCCCATCACTACCTGGATGGTCTTTGGGTTACACCGTGGAGGTCTCTGAGCCTCTGTTTTCTCGTCTGTGGAATGGGTGGATGGGCATTAACAGCAGAAGAGGAGGTGAGGACAAGAGGAGTTCTGAGCTTCTGGTGGGTTGGCTGGTGCTTACCGGGTCCCTCATAAACATTAGAGATGAAATGCAAATGGACCCAGGTATCCAGGTAGGTCTCCAGACGCCAAGACGTCTAAACAAGGGCCGCCGAGAACGTTCGGCCAGGTTTCCAGACTTACCCGATTTCTCTGGGATCAGGAGGAACGCCGGGTGCAGCAACTCACACAGTACAAGGCTTGTCACCAGGAGAAACATGGTGCTGCCCAGAGAGAAGGGAAGAGCTGCAGGACAGAAAGCGTCACACAGTGAGAAGGGTGTGGCTCTCCCAGGACATTCCTGGCAGGGGACCCCAGGGAGGTGATTTGCGGAAAAAACCCAGGATGGTGGTCAGCTGCTGACCTGGTCAAACGGGGGGTCATGGCCAGCTGTGGAAGGTCTGTGTGGCCATTATTCTGCCTACCACATGGGATTAGGATGTGGACATATTTGGGGTCATGATTCTGTCTACCAGATGGGCATTAGGACGTGGACGTCTTTGGGGCCATTACTCTGTCTACCACATGGGATGAGGACATGGACGTCTTTGGGGCCATTATTCTGTCTACCACATGGGATTAGGACATGGACATCTTTGGGGCCACTATTCTGTCTTCCACATGGGGATTAGGATGTGTGGACATCTTTGGCGTCTCAAGAGGGTCAATCTAGTGACAAGTTTCCATGTTTCATGGGTCATGGCTCAGCTGACCTTCACGAGGGAACCCACGGCTGACACTAAAGGCAGGTTCTGACACTCTTCAAGGAAATGGCAGTGACTTTTATTCATTTCTCATAGCTTTTACTTTCTGTTAATAATTAGTGGATTTGAGAGAACAAAACCAGACAGGATGGCTCAGGTTTTCATTTTGATAACTTTTTTTTTCTTGTTTTGCTCTTTTGTACTTTTGTGTTTTTTTGAGACGGAGTCTCACTCTGTCGCCCAGGCTGGAGTGCTGTGGCCGGATCTCAGCTCACTGCAAGCTCCGCCTCCCGGGTTCACGCCATTCTCCTGCCTCAGCCTCCCGAGTAGCTGGGACCACAGGCACCGGCCACCTCATCTGGCTAGTTTGTTTTTTTTGTATTTTTACTAGAGATGGGGTTTCACCGTATTAGCCAGGATGGCCTCGATCTCCTGACCTCATGATCCACTCACCTCGGCCTCCCCCAAAGTGCTGAGATTACAGGCGTGAGCCACCGCACCCGGCCCTGCTCTTTTATACTTTTTTAAAAATCTTGACTTTTGCAATAGCTATAAAAGGCAAGTGAAAAAAAAGAGGAAGAAAAAAAGAGTGACTACATAAAACGACATGAATGAATTTTAAATACTTATGACTAAGTGAGAGAAGCCCCGTTGAGATGGCTGCAGACTGAGTCAGGCTGACGCTTGGACACGGCAGAAAAGACAAAATCATGGAAATAGTAAAAAGATCGGGAGCTGGTAGGCGTTGGGCAGAGGGAGGCATGAATACATGGACCTCAGAGGATTTTTAGGGCAGTGAAACTACTCTTGATACTTCTTCATGCAAAAAAAGGAAGAAGAAGAAGAAGAGGAAGAAGGAGAAGGAGTAGGAGGAGAGGGAGGAGGAGAAGGAGCAGGAGGACAAGGAGGAGGAGGAGGAGAAGGAGCAGGAGGAGAAGGAGCAGGAGGAGAAGGAGGAGAAGGAGCAGGAGGAGCAGGAGGAGAAGAAGCAGGAGGAGAAGGAGGAGAGGAGGAGAAGGGCCAGGAGGAGAAGGAGGAGAAGAAGCAGGAGGAGAAGGAGAGAAGGAGCAGGAGGAGAAGGAGCAGGAGGAAGAGGAGAGGAGCAGGAGGAAGCAGGAGAGGGAAGAGAGCAGGAGGAGCAGGAGGAGAGGAGCAGGAGGAGAAGAGGAGGAGAAGGAGGAGGAGAAGGAGGAGGAGGAGAAGGAGCAGGGCGGGAGAAGGAGGAGAAGGAGCAGGAGGAAGAAGAAAGCAGGAGGAGAAGGAGGAGAAGAAGCAGGAGGAGAAGGGAGCAGGAGGAGAGAAGAAGCAGGAGGAGAAGGAGGAGAAGAAGCAGGAGGAGAAGAGGAGAAGAAGAGGAGGAGAAGGAGGGAAGGAGGAAAAGGAGCAGGAGGAGAAGGAGGAGAAGCAGGAGGAGAAGGAGGAGAAGGAGCAGGAGGAGAAGGAGGAGAAGGAGGAAAAGGAGCAGGAGGAGAAGAAGCAGGAGGAGAAGGAGGAGAAGGAGCAGGAGGAGAAGGAGGAGAAGGAGGAAAAGGAGCAGGAGGAGAAGAAGCAGGAGGAGAAGGAGGAGAAGGAGCAGGAGGAGGAGGAGAAGGAGAAGGAGGAGAAGGAGAAAAGAAGCTACTCTGTATGATTCTACAAATGTTGGATCCATGTCATTATACTTTTATCCAAGCCCATAAGGATGAAGAAGAAAAAGGAGGAGGAGAAGGAGGAGGAAGAAGAAGAAAGAAGGGGAAGGAGAAGAAGAAGAAGAGAAGAAGAAGAAGGGGGAGGAGGAGGAGGGGGAGAAGTAGGGGGAGAGGAGGAGGAGGAGGAGGAGCTACAAACTCATCCAATTGCCAACCAGAAAATATTTAAATTCATTTATAACCTGGAAGCTCCCATTTTGAGATGAATGTATTTCTTTCTTTTTTTTCTTTCACTTTTGTCTCCAGGCTGGAGTGCAGCGGCGCAATCTCGGCTCACTGCGACCTCCGCCTCCCGGGTTCAAGTGATTCTCCTGCTTCAGCCTCCCGAGTAGCTGGGGTTACGGGCGCCACCACCATTCTGCCCAGCTAATTCTGTATTTTTAGTAGACACGGGTTTTTGCCATGTTGGCCAGGCTGGGCTCGAACTCCTGACTTCAGGTGATCCACCAGACTCAGCTTTTCAAAGTGCTGGGATTACAGGCGTGAGCCACTGTGCTGGGCCTTTGTAGTATCTTTAGTTCAAGTGTCTGCGCCTGGTGGAAATCACCTGACCATCCTGCGGTTCCTGCTCCAAACCTTCTCTTTCAAAGATTGCATCTCTCAGCCGGGTGCAGTGGCTTATGCCTGTAATCTCAGCACTCTAGGAGGCCGAGGCGGGCGGATCACGAGGTCAGGAGTTTGAGACCAGCCTGGGCAACATAGTGAAACCCCGTCTCTACTAAAAATACAAAAACTAGCCGGGTGTGGTGGCAGGTGCCTTTAAATCCCAGCTACCCAGGAGGCTGAGGCAGCAGAATCGCTGGAATCTGGGAGGCGGGAGGTTGCTGTGAGCCGAGACCCTGCCGCTGCCCTGCTGCCTGGGCAACAGAGCAAGATTGCAACCCAAAAATTAAAAAAAAAAACAAAAACCAGAACGATTGTGTCTCTCAGACCGTTCCTCTGCAAGAGGAACTTCACTTGCTAAGGGGAAGTAAAAGCATCGAGACTACACCTGTTTCTTCTTCTCCTGCCTCCGGCTCATGTCTAGCCCACATGACATAGGCATGTGATGGCTGCTTCCCCCAGTGGACTGCGGCACCCCGCTTCTCGGAGCCTGCTCCGGGGTCTTGCAACTGTTTCTCGGCGCTGGGCAGACTCTCCTGTGGCACCCTAGAGATGCACGTTCTGTTGGGGTGGGGCCTGACCTTGAGATTCACATGCAATTCCCCAGGTGGTCTTAGCAGGTGTAGAGCTCTTGTTCCATGAGACTGGCCCCCTCTGCTGAGTCACTAAATGGGATATTTGCGAACTTCTCTTGGACTACTACTACTATTAATTATTATTATTATTATTTTGGAAAGGTCTTGCTCTGTCGCCCAGGCTGGAGTGCTAATGTCACGATCTTGGCTCACTGCAACCTTCGCCCCCCAGGTTCAAGCGATTCTCCTGCCTCAGCCTCCCGAGTAGCTGGGACTACAGGCACCTGCCACCACACTCAGCTAATTTTTGTATTTTTAGTAGACACGGGGTTTCACCACGTTGGCCAGGCTGGTCTCAAACTCTTGATCTCAAGTGATCCTCCTGCCTCAGCCTCCCAAAGTGATGGGATGACAGACGTGAGCGACTGTACGTCCGGCCCTCGTGGTTGAGTTATTTGTTTATTTATTTGGAGACGGAGTCTCACTGTGTCACCCAGGCTGGAGTGCAATGGCACCATCTCGGCTCACTGCAACCTCCGTTTCCCACGTTCAAGCGATTCTCCTGCCTCAGCCTCCAAGTAGCTGGGATTACAGGTGCCCGCCATCACGCCCAGCTAATTTTTGTATTTTTAGTAGAGACAGGCTTTCACCATATTGGCCAGGCTGGTCTCGAACTCCTGACCTCATGATCCCCCCAATTCAGCCTCCCAAAGTGCTGGGATTACAGGCATAAGCCACCGTGCCCGGCCGGCTCTCTCTCTCTCTCTTTTTTTTTTTGACAGGTTCATGGGTCTCTTCTGCCTGGAGACCCCCGTCATGCTGCCTCAGGGGGATGTGCACTGTCAGGAGGATGTGCGCTGACATGTTAAATTTGTCATAGGTCAGACAGTTCCTCATTCAGCTTCTTCCGCCCTGAGTTCTCACTTCTATCCTGGCTCATCATTACGGAGCCAAACATTTCAGTTCTTTTTTTTTTTTTTTTTTTTTTTTTGAGATGGAGTCTCGCTCTGCCGCCCAGGCTGGAGTGCAGTGGCCGGATCTCAGCTCACGGCAAGCTCCGCCTCCCGGGTTCACGCCATTCTCCTGCCTCAGCCTCCGGAGTAGCTGGGACTACAGGCGCCCGCCACCTCGCCCGGCTAGTTTTTTGTATTTTTTAGTAGAGACGGGGTTTCACCGTGTTCGCCAGGATGGTCTCGATCTCCTGACCTCGTGATCCGCCCGTCTCGGCCTCCCACATTTCAGTTCTTTAGACTTCACTTAAAAAAAAAAATCCCCAACCACATTACCGACAGCCGAAAGGAAGCATGTACCGGGTTCTACGCAAGCATGTCCGCTTCTCGAATCTGCTGTCTCCACGGCTTTTCCTGCTGTAAACTGTGAAAGGTAAATAAATCTCAGGACCCCAACATCACAAAGGCAAGGGAAAGGTCATACTGGAAACTGGCTCAGGCAAACCTGCCTCCCATTTTATTCGTAAACAAGGTATTACAAAGATTTTTAAAATTACATACCAGGGCCGGACGCGGTGGCTCACGCCTATATTCCCAGCATTTTGGGAGGCCAAGGCTGGTGGATCACTTAAAGCCAGGGGTTCGAGACCAGCCTGGCCAACATGGTGAAACCCTGTCTCTGCTAAAAATACAAAAATTAGCCAGGTGTGGTGACGGGCACCTGTAATCCCAGCTACTCTGGAGGCTGAAGCAGGAGACAGGAGAATCGCTTGAACCCGGGAGGTGGAGGTTGCAGTGAGCTGAGATCGTGCCATTGCACTGCAGCCTGGGTGACAGAACAAGACTGGATCCCCGTCCCCCCAAAAAAGTACGAAAGCAAATTGTGCCCTGAGCACCTGTCATCACGAATTCCTGAGGCTCTGCCATAGGCCCACGTCCTTAACCTCAGCAAAATAAACTCTCTAAATGGACTGAGACCTATCTCTGATAGGCCTTTTTTTTTTTTTTTTTTTTTTTTGGTTTAACAGGACATTTTGCGCTCGTGGAAAATTATGCAACAGTTTTGCGTTTGATATGTACTGCTTATCCTTTTTTTTTTCTCTTCTTCTTTTTTGTGTTTACAGAATGGGTTTTCTTTCCCCTTTCTGGAAATTTTCGGCTGATCCTAAAATAGAGGCTCTGCCTCGCTTCCTTCTCGGATTCAAAGCAAGAATGATGGAGAATGAAGAAAATCATGTTTTACCCCAAAACAGGGCTCCGTGGTATAATGAGGATTTTTAATTAAAAACCCTTTGATGCTGGGCACAGTGGCTCACGCCTGTCATCCCAGCACTTTGGGAGACCCGGGTGGGCGGATCACCTGAGGTCAGGAGATCGAGACTATCCTGGCCAACACAGTGAAACCCCATCTCTACTAAAAATACAAAAATTAGCCAGGCATGGTGGCAGGTGCCTGTACTCCCAGCTATTCAGGACGCTGAGGCAGGAGAATCACTTGAACCTGGGAGGCAGAGGTTGCAGTGAGCCGAGATCACACCACTGCACTCCAGCCTGGTGACAGAGCAAGACTCCATCTCAAAACAAACAAACAAAGAAGAACAAAACAAAACAATAACAACAAAAAACCCTTTGATATCAACAAGTTCTTTTTTCCTTTTTTTTTTTTTTTTTCTTTTTGAGAGACAGAGTCTTGCTCTCTCACCCAGGCTGGAGTGCAGTGACATGTTTTTGGCTCACTGCAACCTCCGCCACCCAGGTTCAAGCCATTCTCCTGTCTCAGCCTCCCAAGCAGCTGGGCTTACGGGTGTGCGCCACCATGCCCAGCTAATTTTTTGTTTTTTGTTTTTTTTTGAGACGGAGTCTTGCTGTGTTGCCCAGGCTGGAGCGCAGTGGCCGGATCTCAGCTCACGGCAAGCTCCGCCTCCCGGGTTTACACCATTCTCCTGCCTCAGCCTCCCGAGTAGCTGGGACTACAGGCGCCCGCCACCTCGCCCGGCTCGCTTTTTTTGTATTTTTTAGTAGAGACGGGGTTTCACCGTGTTAGCCAGGATGGTCTCGATCTCCTGACCTCGTGATCCACCCGTCTCGGCCTCCCAAAGTGCTGGGATTACAGGCTTGAGCCACCGCGCCCGGCCAATTTTTTGTATTTTTAGTAGAGACAGGGTTACACCATGTTGGAGAGGCTGGTCTCGAACTCCTGACCTCAAGTGATCCACCCGCTTCAGCCTCCCAAAGTGCTGGGAACAGAGACGTGAGCCGCCGCGCCCAGGCTATCAAGATCTTACCACACCTGAACAGACCATTTTACAAGTAAAAAGCATGTCTTCAAGAATCGAATATATTAAATTCTCCAAAGAGAACTATTTACAGGTTAATCTCTGTTCCAATTCAGTTATTCTCCGTAGTGTAGACCAAAAGAGTCGAACTCTGTAAAATATGTGTGTGTGTGTGTGTGTATGTGTGTGTGTGTATATATATATAATTTTATTTATTTATTTATTTTTTGAGACAGAGTCTCACTCTGTCGCTCAGGCTGGAGTGCAGTGGCACGATCTCGGCTCACTGCAAGCTCTGCCTCCCAGGTTCACGTCATTCTCCTGCCTCAGCCTCCCGAGTAGCTGGAATTACAGGCACCTGCCACCATGCCCGGCTAATTTTGTATTTTTAATGGAGACGGGGTTTCACTATGCTGGCCAGGCTGGTCTCAAACTCCTGACCTCAGGTGATCCACCTGCCTCAGCCTCCCAAAGTGCTGGGATTACAGGCGTGAGCCACCGCGCCAGGCTGACAAATGTTTTATATTCAGATGTTAATCTCTTAAGGATTGGGAGGGTCTGGAAGAAAAAGATCCCGCTGTGTCCAGCTATGTTAATACAGATTATTATTATTATTTATACATAGATTCACTGTGACAAGACGGCGTGATCTCAGCTCACTGCAACCTTTGTTTCCTGGGTTCAAGCGATTCTCCTGCCTCTGCCTCCTGAGTAGCTGGGATTACAGGCGTGCGCCACCAGGTCCAGCTGATTTTTTGTATTTTTTGTGTTTTTACTTGAGACGGGTTCTCACCGTGTTGGCCAGGTTGGTCTCAAATTCCTGACCTCAGGGAGCCTGCTAGCCTCGGCCTGCTGGGATTACAGGCGTGAGCCACCACCCCCAGCAGAGATTCTTTACAGATGCAAATTTTCTCTAACAAAGGACAGCTTTGGTGGGGTCATTCCAAAATATGGCAAAGAAGGCTGGGCATGGTGGCTCACGCCTGTAATCCCAGCACTTTGGGAGGTCGATGCAGGTGGATCACCTGAGGTCAGGAGTGGGAGACCAGCCTGGCCATCACGGTGAAATCCCATCTCTACTAAATAACAACAACAACAACAACAACAACAACAACAATAATAATAATACAATTATCTGGGCACGATGGCTCATGCCTATTATCCCAGCTGTTTGGAAGGCTGAGGCAGAAGAATCTCTTCAACCTGGAAGATGGAGGTTGCAGGGAGCCAAGATTGCCCCACTGCACTCCAGCCTTGAAAACTGAATGAGACCGTCTCAAAAGAAAAAAAAAAAAAAAATACGGCTAGGAAACATGTTTTGGGGCAAAACATGTTGTTTTTTCTCTGTCTTGTAATGTTTGTCAGAGTCAGGTTGGAAAGTAAGTCACAATACACAGAGTTAAATAAATCCCATTTGATGAGAATTTATGGTCTGTAGGGCATGCCTCCCCAGACCCCTTAGACAGGAATTTGGGCAAGATAAAAAAAAAAAAAAAAAAAGTCTGAGGCCCGGTGTGGTGGCTCACCCCTGTAATCCCAGTGCTTTGGGAGGCTGAGGCATGTGGATCACTTGAGGTCAGGAGTTCAAGACCAGCCTGGCCAACATGGTGAAATGTCATCTCTACTAAAAATACAAAAATTAGCCAGGCAGTAGTGGTATGCGTCTGTAATCTCAGCTACTCGGGAGACTGAGGCAGGAGAATTGCTTGACCCTGGGAGGCGGAGGCTGTGGTCAGGTGAGATTGCGCCACTGCACCCCCGTCTGGGTGACAGAGTGAGAGATACCATCTCAAAAAAGAAAAAAAAAGAACAAACAAAAAAAATCAGAGTTCAGTCCTCAGTAGAAATTCCTCTTTCCCCCAACCCTATAACCTTTTTTTTTTTTTTTTTTTTTTAACCAGGATCCAACCCTCTATCCTTTCTGTAGCCTCAACGTGGTGGGTGTACAAGCTTCTGAACCTCATTGTGGGGTGGAGTCCTCATTCTGAAGAATCTTGTGTATATACATTATATAAATGTGTAAATCTGACTAGGTGCAGTGGCTCACGCCTGTCATCCCACCACACTGGGAGACCAAGGCAGGCAGATCACCTGAGGTCAGGAGTTCGAGACCAGCCTGACCAACACGGAGAAACCCCGTCTCTACTAAAAATACAAAAAGTAGCCAGTCATGGTAGCGCAGGCCTGTAATCCCAGGTACTGGAGAGGCTGAGGCAGAAGAATCACTTGAACCCGGGAGGCGGAGCTTGCAGTGAGCCGAGATCGCACCACTGCACTCCAGCCTGGGGGACAGAATGAGACTCCGTCTCAAAAACTAACTAAATAGATAAATAAAAAAGAAAGAAAACAAAAGTGTATGTCTTTTCTCTTATTAATCAATCTGCCTCGTGTCTGTCATTTACAGCAAACGTATACGGGACCAAGAGCTTTCAGCCCTCGAGAAGAGCTTCTCGAATTTAAACCAAAAATGTAAAGAGTGAAATCCGGCTGGGCACGGTGGCTCACGCCTGTCATCACAGCCCTTTGGGAGGCCAAGGTGGGCGCATCACCTGAGGTCAGGAGTTCCAGACCAGCCTGGCCAACATGGTGAAACCCCGTCTCTACTAAAAATACAAAAATTAGCCTGGCGTGGTGGCAGGTGCCTGTCATCCCAGCTACTTGGGAGGCTGAGGCAGGAGAATGGCGTAAACCCGGGAGGCGGAGCTTTTGCAGTGAGCCGAGATTGCACCACTGCACTCCAGCCTGGGGGACAGAGCAAGACTCCGTCTCAATAAAAAGCGTGAAATCTGATTTAGCACACCCATAAAACACCCAACAAGCTGTCCAAATCCAGATTCTTACTACCCCAATCTCGGTAGTATCTAAGATGGTTCATTTCTGTCTTTTTAAAATGTGTAATAATTTCATCTTTTTATGCATGCGGGGTGTGGGATCTTACTATGTTGCCCAGGCTGGTCTGGAATTCCTGGCCTCAAGCAATCCTCTTACCTCAGCCTTCCACAATTTTGGGATTACAGGCGTGCGTCGCCATGCCTAGCCTTAAATGTTTATGTATTTATTTATTTTGAGATGGAGTCTCTCTGTGTCTCCCACGCCGGAGTGCAGCGGCACCATCTCGGCTCACTGCAAGCTTCGCCTCCCGGGTTCAAGCGATTCTCCTGCCTCAGCCTCCCGAGTAGCTGGGATGACAGGCACCTGCCACCACGCCTGGCTAATTTTTATATTTTTAGTAGAGATGGGGTTTCACCATGTTGGCCAGGCTGGTCTCGAACTCCTGACCTCAGGTGATCCACTTGCCTCAGCCTCCCAAAGCGCTGGGATCGCACCGTACCGGCTCAGAAGGGCTTCATCGTGAATGGGGGCCTGGGAAGAAGGAGGCTGGGACAGGCTGGGCGGATTCCCTGGAGGTCAGCCATTCCCCGACACAAGATGTGTGAATACCTGAGCACTGTTTACTAAATAGACCCAGGACTGAACCAACACAGGAAACTCCTGATGTCTCGATATCTTCAGAACAAAAGCCTTCCTAGTGTAAGAATACGTTTCGCTTTAAAAATGATAAAAATATCGGGCCAGGCGCGGTGGCCCATGCCAGTCATCCCACCACTTTAGGAGGCTGAGGCAGGAAGACAGATTGAGTCTAGGAGTTCAAGACCAGCCTGGGAAATCCAGTGAAACCCTCGTCCCTACAAAAATAGAAAAACCTGCCAGGAATGGTGGCATTCGCCTTTGTCCCAGCTATTCGGGAGGCAGAGATGGGAGGATCGCTTGAGCCCAGGAATTCGAGACAGCAGTGAGCCGTGATTGCGCCACTGCCCTCCAGCCTGGGTGACAGAGCCAGACGGTCTCAAAAAAAAAAAAACCAAAAGATAATATTGATTATTGCAAAAGATAGACATGACAAAGATGAATCCTTTATCAGAAACCCTTCTAGTGGAGCATATCTCCCTGTGATTTTTTTCTTTAGTTATCTTTTTTTTTTTGAGACGGAGTTTTGCTCTTGTCGCCCAGGGCTGGAGTGCACTGGCGCGATCTCGGCTCACTGCAACCTCCGCCTCCTGGGTTCCAGCGATTCTCCTGCATCAGCCTCCCGAGTGCCTGGGATGACAGGCACACACTGCCACGCCTAGCAAATTTTTTGTATTTTTAATAAGGATGTGGTTTTGCCATGTTGGCCAGGCTGGTCTTGAACTCCCGAGCTCAGGCGATCCGTCCACCTCAGCCTCCCAAAGGGCTGGGATTACAGACGTGAGCCACCGTGCCCGGCCCTCCTTTACTATGTTAATAAGCTTGCTTTCACTTTGCAATGTGAACTTGCCTCAAATTGTTTCTGGTGCAAGATCGAAGAACCGTCTCTTGGAGTCTGGATCAGGACCCTGTTCTAGTAAACCAGTAACGCCATCACACTCCCCTCCCGCTTTCAGCTCTATGTTAATCTCTTTTCATCTCTTTTTTTTTTTTTTTTTTTTGAGACAGAGTCTCGCTCTTGTTGCCCAGGCTGGAGTGCAGTGGTGCAATCTCAGCTCACTGCAAGATCTGCCTCCCGGGTGCAAACGATTCTCCTGCCTCAGCCTCCTGAGTAGCTGGGATGACAGGTGCCCATCACCACCACGCCCGGCTAATTTTGTGTTTTTAGTAGAGATGGGGTTTCTCCATGTTGGCCAGGCTGGTCTCGAACTCCCGACCTCAGGTGATCCACCCGCCTCAGCCTCCCAAAGTGCTGGGATGACAGGCGTGAGCCACTGTGCCCGGCCGCGTTTATCTCTTGAGAAGGCTTCCGGATGCCACAAATAGCTATGAATGAATGTAATAATTCTGTACTAGACACTACACCCTAACTGCCTGGAGCTTAGCAGCGTATAGCCAATCATTAATCAATTGTTTTTTTTTTTTTTCTGTAAACCAACAAGAATTCCCAGCACACAGCTTCACAGAAACCTCCTCCCTGTCCCCCAACAACACCTCCCTCTTTTTTTTTTTTTTTTTGGCCTTTAAAAACCTGCTTATAATAAAGGCAGAATACAACTCAGATCCCAACTTTCCTTGGATCTGGGTCTTCCGGGCCCCTGTCCCCCGTTTGGCTCGAGTCAACCTTTGAAATCTTATGTTGTGGCTCCGTCTCTTTCTTTTAGATCGACAGACACAGCAGAAACATGGACCCTGGTGACTCGGCATGTTCAAAGACCACAGAATGAGAGAACTCGGCTTACCCCGCGGCATCCACTTCCTTTCCTTTCACTTGCTTTTCTTCTCTCGGACACTCCGGCTTCTGGGTAGCTCCCTTCAGAGCTCTTCTATGTCCTCAGGCCCTCCCTGCCCCTCCCTCCTCCGCTTCCTCATTTCATAGGATTGGGAAACTTGCAGTTACTCCGTGAGTTCATTGGCTCCCGACCTCGTCTCCAAAGAGTCGCCCCGTTGAACACCTCAAGTGTGAGTCCCATACACATCTGTGCACAAACACACACACTCCTGCACACACATGCATGTCTATACACACATCTGCACACACAGACGTGCACGCACACACACACATATTCCTGCACACACATGCACGTCTGCACACACAACTACACACACATGCATGTCTGCACACACATCTGCACACACAGACGTGCATGCACACGCATCCCCACACACCTGCATGCAGTGCACATGTGCGTACACACAGTTACACACACACCTGCGCACACATGCATGTCTGCACACACATCTGCACACAGACCTGCACAAACACATCCCCACACACCTGCCCACAGTGCCCATGTGCGTACACACAGCTACACACACACATCTGTACACACACACACCTGCACACATGTCTGCACAAACAGGCACAATGGCACACACCTGCACACACATTTGTCTACACATGCACATCTGCACACAAGCACAGCTGCATAGAGACCTGCACAGACACATCCCCACACACCTGCACACAGTGCACATGGACGTACACACAACACACACATTTGTACACAAGCACATCTGCACACACACACCTGCACATACATCTGTGCACAAATGCCTGCACACAGTGCACATGTGCATACACACAACTACACACGTACATCTGCACACACATCTGCAAACACACACCTGCATGCACATGTGTCCACGCACACACCTGCATACACATGCATGTCTGCACACACAGACCTGTGTACACACATCCCCACACACCTGCACACAGTGCACATGTGCGTACACACAACTACACACACATCTGCACACGCCTCTGCACAAACAAGCAGATTGGCACACACACACCTGCACACACACGTGCACACACACAAACTCAGATGCCTTCTGTGCTGTCTACAAAGTCATAAGAAAAACCAAGCAAGCCAGGGGCAGTGGCTCACTAAAAAAAAAAAAAAAAAAAAATACAAAAATTAGCCGAGTGTGGTGGCAGGTGCCTGTAGTCCCAGCTACTCAGGAGGCTGAGGCAGGAGAATCCCTTGAACCCGGGAGGTGGAGGTTGCCGTCAGCCGAGATCGTGCCATTGCACTCCAGCCTGGCCAACAAGAGCAAAACTCCGTCTCAAAAAAAAAAAAGAACCAAGCAGACTAGAGATGTGTTACGGTACAAACAGTTGGCGCCTAAACAAAGCATAGGGCTTCATGCAAATGCAGTGGAAAATGACACCTGGAATAGCGACATCAGCCATACCTGAGGTTGGGTAATTGATAAAGAAGAGATCATTGACCGGGTGCGGTGGCTCAGACCTGTAATCCCGAACATTGGGAAGGCGAGGCAGGTGGATCATGAGGTCAAGAGATTGACACCATCCTGGCCAACATGGTGAAACCCCATCTCTACTAAAAATACAAAAATTAGCTGGGCGTGGTGGCGGGCACCTGTAATCCCAGTTACTTGGGAAGCTGAGACGGGAGAATCACTTGAACCAGGGAGGCGGAGGTTGCAGTGAACTGAGATTGCGCCACTGCACTCCAGCCTGGTGACAGAGCGAGACTCTGTCTCAAAAAGAGAGAGAGAGAGAGAGAGATCATTTATTTGGTTCATGGTGGTTCTCCAGGTAGTCCAGGAAGCATGGTGTTTGGATCTGCTTGTGGTGAGGGCGTCAGGCTGCTCCCAGTGATGACAGAAGGTGAAGGGAAGACACTGTGTGTGGAGACCACATGGGCAGAAAGGAAGCAAGAGAGAGGGGTGGAGGTGCCAGGCTCTTTTCAACAACCAGTTCTCCTGGAAACTGAGAATCAGAACTCACTCGTTACTAGGGGGGCAGGACCAAGACATTCATAAGGGATTCGCCCACATGGTTTAAACACCTCCCACCAGGCCCCATGTACCACACTGGGGGTCAAATTTCAACATGAAACTTGACAGGATCAAACAAACCGTATCCAAATCATACCACATTGCATCTGTCCAGAATCGAGGAAGAGAAGGTTATCTTCCCAAGAGCTCAATCCGATGACTCACCCAGGCTGCTGGAACTGGCACCATGATGGATCTCCTTCTCAAAGGCTCATATCTTCCTGTTGACATTGATGTAGAGAAGTTTATGCTCTCAAAAGCTCAACAAGATGGTTCACCGAGGCTGCAGGAACTGGGCACCATGGTGGGTCTTCTTGTCAATGACTTGTACCTTGTTGCTGACATGGATGTAGAGAGGTTTATCTTCCCAAGAATTCAACCAGATGGCTCACATAGGCTGCTGGAGCTGGCCCCATGGTGGATCTTTTTGTCAAAGACTCATATCTTCTGGTTGACATTGATATAGAGAAGTTTGTTTTCCCAAGAATTCAACCATATGGCTCACCCAGGCTGCTGGAACTGGGCACCATGGTGGATCTTCTTGCCAATGGCTCATGCATTCTTGTTGGCATTGATGTAGACAAGTTTATCTTCCCCAAAACTTAAGATGTTTCACCCAGGCTGCTGGAACTGGCACCATGGGGGATCTTCCTGTCAATGGCTATTATCTTCCTTTTGACATTGATGTAGAGAAGTTTATCTTCCCAAAAACTTCACAAGATGGCTCACCCAGGCTGCTGGAACTGGCAGCATGGTGGATCTTCTTGTCAATGGCTATTATCTTCCTTTTGACATTGACGTAGAGAAGTTTATCTTCCCCAAAACTTCACAAGATGGCTCACCCAGGCTGCTGGAACTGGCACCATGGTGGATCTTACTGTCAAAGGCTCATATCTTCCTGTTGACATTGATGTAGAGAGGTTTATCTTCCCAAAAGCTCAGCAAGATGGTTCACCCAGGCTGCTGGAACTGGCACCATGATGGATCTCCTTGTCAAAGGCTCATATCTTCCTGTTGACATTGATGTAGAGAAGTTTCTCTTCCCCAAAGCTCAACAAGATGGTTCACCCAGGCTGCTGGAACTGGGCACCATGGTGGATCTTCTTGCCAATGGCTCATGCATTCTTGTTGGCATTGATGTAGACAAGTTTATCTTTCCCAAAACTTAAGATGTTTCACCCAGGCTGCTGGAACTGGCACCATGGGGGATCTTCCTGTCAATGGCTATTATCTTCCTTTTGACATTGATGTAGAGAAGTTGATCTTCCCCAAAGCTCAACAAGATGGTTCACCAAGGCTGCTGGAATGGGCACCATGGTGGATCTTTTTTTTTTTTTTTTTTTTTTTTGAGACGGAGTCTCGCTCAGTCGCCCAGGCTGGAGGGCAGTGGCCGGATCTCAGCTCACTGCAAGCTCCGCCTCCCGGGTTCCCGCCATTCTCCTGCCTCAGCCTCCCGAGTAGCTGGGACTACAGGCGCCGCCACCTCGCCCGGTTAGCTTTTTGTATTTTTAGTAGAGACGGGGTTTCACCGTGTTGGCCAGGATGGTCTCGATCTCCTGACCTCGTGATCCGCCCGTCTCGGCCTCCCAAAGTGCTGGGATGACAGGCTTGAGCCACCGCGCCCGGCGCATGGTGGATCTTTTTGTCAAAGGCTCATATTTTCTGGTTGACATTGACGTAGAGAAGTTTATCTTCCCAAAAACTTAACAAGATGGCTCACCCAGGCTGCGGGAACTGGCACCATGGTGGATCTTACTGTCAATGGCTCGTATCTTCCTGTTGACATTGACGTAGAGAAGTTTATCTTCCCAACAGCTCAACAAGATGTTTCACCCAGGCTGCTGGAACTGGGCACCGTGGTGGATCTTCTTGTCAATGGCTCGTATCTTTTTTTGGACACTGATGTAGAGAAGTGTATCTTCCCAAGAGTTCAACCAGATGGTTCACTAAGGCTGCTGGAACTGGCACCATTATAGTTCTTCTGGTCAATGGCTCAGACCTTGTTTCTGAGTTTCACCATCGATGTAGAGAACCTTAAATTCCCAGGAGTTCAACCAGATTCCACAACCAAAATCCCATGACCCAGAGCGGTTGGTTTCTAGCTCTCTAAAACCGAGGATTACCCAGAAGCTGTGAGTGGCAGGATTTCAAACCTCCCTTGTCTGGCAGCTTCTCCTAAAGGTTAGTGGCTGAGAGGAAACTTCTGAGAACAGATGCTAACCCGGCTTTCCAGGAAACTGAGACTGGGTTTCCCACTCTGCATCTTCTTCTGTCCACAGAAAGAATTCCCCAGGTCTTATTTTTCTCCCATGATTGGACCAAAAAGTCCCAAACTGAGGTCCTTTTCAGGGGCTACTTACTAGCTACTTTCGTTTTTTGTTTTTTGTGTTTTGAGACGGAGTCTCGCTCTGTCGCCCAGGCTGGAGTGCAGTGGTGCGATCTCAGCTCACTGCAACCTCCGCCTCCCGGATTCGAGCGTTTCTCCTGTCTCAGTAGCTGAGTAGCTGGGAGTACAGTCGGCCACCACCACACCTGGCGAATCTCTGTATTTTTAGTAGAGACGGGGTTTCTCCATGTTGGCCAGGCTGGTCTCGAACTCCTGACCTCAGGTGATCCACCAGCCTCGGCCTCCCAAAGTGCTGGGGTGACAGGCGTGAGCCACCGTGCCCGGCCAACTATCGTTAAACAGAAATAAAATTCTAAGCCCCCATAACCGTCGGAGTGCACCCCTCCTCTCTGCCAAGGGCATTTTGGAGTTAACATTGAGTGTGAAGCTCTGATTTTTTTTTTTCTTTATCTTCCCCAAAATTCCTATCTAAGAGGTCTGGGAAGTCATGCCCACAAATCTTAAATTCTTATCGGATTTTTTTTTCTTTGTTTCTTTCTTTTTTTGAGATGGAGTTTCGCTCTTGTCGCCGAGGCTGGAGTGCAGTGGTGCGATCTCAGCTCACTGCAGCCTCCACCTCCTGGGTTCAAGCCATTCTCCTGCCTCAGCCTCCCGAGTGGCTGGGATTTCAGGTGCCCGCCACCTCGCCTAACAAATTTTGTATTTTTAGTAGAGAAAGGGTTTCTCCATGTCGGTCACGCTGGTCTCGAACTCCTGACTTCAGGTGATCCGTTCGCCTCGGCCTCCCAAAGTGCTGGGATGATAGGCGTGAGCCACCGTGCCCGACCCCCACTCTTTTTTTTTTTTTTTTTGAGACACAGTCTTGCCCTTTCGCCAGAGCCGGAGTGCAATGGCGCGATCTCGGCTCACTGCAACTTCAGCCTCCTGAGTTCAAGAAATTCTCCCGCCTCAGCCTCCTGAGTAGCTGGGATTATAGACGTGCGCCATCACGCCCGGCTAGTTTTTGTGTTTTTAGTAGAGACAGCGTTTCGCCATGTTGTTCAGGCTGGTCTTGAACTCCTGACCTCAGGCGATCTGCCTGCCTTGGCCTCCCAAAGTGCTGAGATTACAGGCGTGAGCTACCGTGCCCAGCCCAAACCAATGCTTCTTTTTTTTTTTTTGAGATGGAGTCTTGCTCTGTTGCCCAGGCTGGAGTGCAGTGGTGCCATCTCGGCTCACTGCAAGCTCCGCCTCCTGGGTTCAAGCGATTCTCCTGCCTCAGCCTCCTCAGTAGCTGGGACTACAGGCGCGTGCTGCTGCACCTGGCTAATTTTTTGTATTTTAGTAGAGACGGGGTTTCACTTGTTGGCCAAGCTGGCCTCGAACTCCTGACCTTGTGATCCACCTGCCTCGGCCTTCCAAAGTGCTGAGATGACAGGCATGAGCCACCGTGCCCGGCCCAACCAATGCATTTCTTTTTTTTTTTTTTTTTTTGAGACAGAGTCTCGCTCTGTCGCCCAGGCTGGAGTACAGTGGCCGGATCTCAGCTCACTGCAAGCTCCGCCTCCCAGGTTCCCGCCATTCTCCTGCCTCAGCCTCCCGAGTAACTGGGACTACAGGCGCCGCCACCTCGCCCGGCTAGTTTTTTGTATTTTTAGTAGAGACGGGGTTTCACCGTGTTAGCCGGGATGGTCTCGATCTCCTGACCTCGTGATCCGCCCGTCTCAGCCTCCCAAAGTGCTGAGATGACAGGCTTGAGCCACCGCGCCCGGCCCAAACCAATGCATTTCTTAAATGTATTTGATTGATGTCTCATGCCTCCCTAAAATGTATAAAACTAGTTTGTGCTCCGACTACCTCGGACACACGTTCTCAGGATCTCCTGAGGGCTGTGTCATGGGCCATGGTCACTCATATTTGGCTCAGAATAAAGGTCTTCAAATATTTCACAGAGCTTGACTCTTTTCATCGACAACATGAAAAACTGGTGGAGACTGTGATGGAAGAGAAGGTCAGATAAGCCTCATGATAGCCCTTCAGCAGTTATATTTTATTTTATTTTATTTTACTTTACTTTATTTTATTTTATTTTATTTTATATTTTAGAGACGGAGTCTTGCTCTGTCACCCAGGCTGGAGTGCAGTGGTGCGATCTCGGCTCACTGCAACCTCTGCCTCCCGGGTTCACACCATTCTCTCTCTTTTTTTTTTTGAAACGGAGTCTTAGCCCTGTCGCCCAGGCTGGAGTGCAGTGGCACTAAAAGCTCCACCTCCCAGGTTCACGCCATTCTCCCGCCTCAGCCTCCCGAGTAACTGGGACTACAGGCGCCCGCCACCACACCCGGCTAATTTTTTTTGTATTTTCAGTAGAGACGGGGTTTCACCGTGTTAGCCAGGATAGTCTCCATCTCCTGACCTCGTGATCCGCCCGCCTCAGCCTCCCAAAGTGCTGCGATGACAGGCGTGAGCCCCCGCACCCGGCCACCCCTTCAGCATTAAAATCAACAATGAACTTAACTTGAGCAAAACCCACTGGCAATCTATTCTCTCTGATGTCGGCTACGCAGAGGCCTGTTTTTCCTATCTTTTTTTTTTTTTTTTGAGACAGAGTCTCACTCTGTCGCCCAGACTGGATTGCAGCGGTGAGGTCTGAGCTCACTGCAACCTCCGCCTCTGGGGTTCAAGCAATTCTCCTGCCTCACCCTCCTGAGTAGTTGGGATGACAGGTGCCCACTCACTACACCTGGCTCATATGTGTATTTTTAGTAGAGACGGGGTTTCACCATGCTGGCCAGGCTGGTCTCAAACTCGCGACCTCAGGTGAACTGTCCGCCTTGGACTCCCAAAGTGCTGGGATGACAGGTGTGAGCCACCGTGCCTCACCTGTTTTGTCAATCTTATGATCTCTGTTTTTTTTCTTTTTTTCTTTTTTCTTATGATCTCTGTTTTTTTTTTTTTTTTTTTTTTTTTTTTTTTTTTTGAGACGGAGTCTCGCTGTCGCTGGGGCTGGGGCTGGAGTGCAGTGGCCGGATCTCGGCTCACTGCAAGCTCCGCCTCCCGGGTTTACGCCATTCTCCTGCCTCAGCCTCCCGAGTAGCTGGGACTACAGGCGCCCGCCACCTCGCCCGGCTAGATTTTTGTATTTTTTTTAGTAGAGACGGGGTTTCACCGTGTTAGCCAGGATGGTCTCGATCTCCTGACCTCGTGATCCGCCCGTCCCGGCCTCC
The DNA here is from genome assembly GCF_009764315.1 of Trachypithecus francoisi. Taxonomy (NCBI): domain Eukaryota; kingdom Metazoa; phylum Chordata; class Mammalia; order Primates; family Cercopithecidae; genus Trachypithecus; species Trachypithecus francoisi. The sequence continues at coordinate 120,587 of NW_022681451.1, read as the reverse complement.
CAAAGTGCTGGGATTACAGGCTTGAGCCACCGCACCCGGCCATGTTTTTTTTTTTTTTTTTTAATTGAGATAGTCTCACTGCAACGCCCAGGCTGGAGTGCAATGGTGCGATCCTGGCTCACTGCAACCTCCACCTCCTGGGTTGGAGCAATTCTCCTGCCTCAGCCTCCCGAGTAGCTGGGATTACAGGCGTGCACCATCACACTCAGATAATTTTTTTTCTTTTTTTTTTTTCTTTTTTTTGTATTTTTAGTAGCGATGGCGTTTCCCCACGTTGGCCAGGCTGATCTCAAACTCCAGACTTCAGGTGATCTGCCCGCCTCCGCCTCGCGAAGTTCTGGGATGACAGGCATGAGCCAATGTGCCCGTCCTGTTTTGTCAGTCTTATGATCTTGGTTTTCCTGTGAATGCTGGTCAGCTGTGCCTGAATTCTAAAGGCAGGAGGCTGTAATGAAGCATGTACGGGCCCGCTCTCTCTGACGGCCTGAACTAGACTATTTCAGGATAAGTGTGGAATATCCTTACCTGAGGGAAGGCATCCATTCAGATGTCTGAGCAGGCATTAGATTTTTATTTGTGGTTTACATTAGTGATAACAGGAGCCTGTGAAGGTGCTGTAAACCTCTGTTTTTCCTCTTCTTTTCTCTTGGTTTTTTTTTTTGTTGTTGTTTGTTTGTTTTGAGACAGGCTCTCACTCTGTCGCCCAGGCTGGAGTGCAGTGGCATGATCTCAGTTCAATGCAACCTCCGCCTCCGGATTCAAGTGATTCTCCTGCCTCAGCCTCCTGAGTAGCTGAGATTACAGGCGCCCGCCACTACTACCAGCTAATTTTTGTATTTTTATGAGAAACGGGGTTTCACCGTGTTGGCCAGGCTGGTCTTGAACTCCTGACCTCAGGTGATCCACCTGCCTCGGCCTCCCAAAGGGTTGGGATGTCAGACATGAGCCACCGCACCCAGGCAGTTTTTAAAAATACGTATTTGTACACACAAGCTCTCGCTATGTTGCCCAGACTGGTCTCAAACTCCTGGGCCCAAGTGATCTGTCTGCCTCGGCCTCCCAAAGTGCTAAAATGACAGGCGTGGGTCACAGTCTGGACGGCTGTGTAGAAACAGAACTGGCGGAAAAGGGTCCGATCTAAGGCTAATGGATGAATGAGGAAACCCAGCCAGGCCTGTCTTTCTAGATTCTTCTTGGTGTCTCTGAGCAGAACTCCTTTCTTCTGGGTGTGAGGCAGAAGAAAGGAATGGAATATCCCTGTTCCTCTCTGGAATAGAGAAATCTTAGGATCTTCAGTCAAACAAGGGAGGTGAGCGAATTTCCTTACGGCCAGTTTTTACAGAGAAAAGTGGAAGGAAAATTAGAGTCCTATTTTTATTTATTTATTTGTTTGTTTGTTTGTTTGTTTAGACAGAGTCTTGCTCTGTCGCCCGGGCTGGAGTGCAGTGGCCGGATCTCAGCTCACTGCAAGCTCCGCCTCCCAGGTTCACGCCATTCTCCTGCCTCAGACTCCCGAGTAGCTGGGACTACAGGCGCCCGCTACCTCGCCCGGCTAGTTTTTTGTATTTTTAGTAGAGACGGGATTTCACCGTGTTGGCCAGGATGGTCTCGATCTCCTGACCCCGTGATCCACCCGCCTCGGCCTCCCAAAGTGCTGGGATGACAGGCTTGAGCCGCTGCGTCCAGTTATTTCATTTCCTTTGATTTCATTTCATTTCATTTCAATTTTATTTATTTTATTTTATTTTATTTTTGAGGTGGAGTGTCGCTCTGCTTCCCGGGTTCAAGCGGTTCTCCTGCCTCAGCCTCCGGAGTAGCTGGGATGACAGGCACTCACCACCACACCCAGCTAATTTTTGTATTTTTAGTAGAGACGGGGTTTCACCATGTTGGCCAGGCCGGTCTGGAACTCCGGACCTCAGGTGATCCACTCTCCTCGGCCTCCCAAAGTGCTGGAATCACAGGCATGAGCCACTGTGCCTGGCCCAATACACATCTGAATAAGAATAAGTCTGAAGTCTGAATAAGAAATATTTACAATCGGCTGGGTGTGGTGGCACACGCCTGTCATCCCAGCTACTCAGGAGACTGAGGCAGGAGAATCGCTTGAACCTGGGAGGCGGAGGTAGCGGTGAGCCGAGATCGCGCCCCTGCACTCCAGTAGCCTGGGCGACGGAGCGAGACTCTTTCTCAAAAAAAAAAAAAGAAAAAAAAGAAAAGAAAGACACATTTACAATCTATTCCCTCTCAAGCATGCTAACTGGAGGCCTCATCTGCTTGATAAAACCTGGGTCTCCAACCCTATACCATCATAACCCACTCCCCACTTCCCAAGCACCTACCCGCCAAATATATTAATTAATTATCAATTATCATTAATTATTGCCATCAATTATTAATTGATTTAATTATTAATTATCATATCAATCGATTAATTATCACCAATCGCTAATTGATGATTGATCATCATTAATTATATTAATTATTAATCGATTATTAATCAGTTTTGACACAGCGTCTTGCTCTGTTGCCCAGGCTGGAGTATCGTAGTAATGTAATCTCAGCTCACTGCAACCTCCACCTCTTGGCTTCAAGCGATTCTCCTGCCCCAGCCTCCTGAATAGACGGGATGACAGACTCCTGCCACCACACCCGGCTAATTTCTGTATTTTTAGTAGAGACGGGGTTTCACCATGTCCGTCAGGCTGCTGTCGAACTCCCAGCCTCAGGTGATCCACCCGCCTCGGTCTCCCAAAGTGCTGGGATGACAGTCATGAGCCACCACGCCTGGCCTTTATTTATTGATTTTTGAGACAGAGTCTCACTCTGTTGCCCAGGCTGGAGTGCAGTCGTATAATCTCAGCTCACCACAACCTCACTTCCCGGGTTCGAGTGATTCTCCTGGCTCAGCCTCCTGAATAGCTGGGATTACAGATGCCCACCACCATGCCTGGATAATTTTTGTATTTTTAGTAGGACGGGGTTTCACCATGTTGGTCAGGCTGGTCTCGAACTCCAGACCTCAGGCGATGCACTCCTCGGCCTCCCGACGTGCTGGGATGACAGGCGTGAGCCACTGTGCCCGGCCTCAGCCTCCTGAGTAGCTGGGATTACAGGCATGCCCCACCACACCCAGCTAATTTTTGTCTTCTTAGTAGAGACGGGGTTTTGCCATGTTGGGCAGGCTGGTCTCGAACTCCTGACCTCAGGCCTGCCTCAGCCTCCCAAAGGGCTGCGATTCTAGCTGTGAGCCACCGTGCCTGACTCTCAGTTAAGAATTTTTGCAAAGACAGTTACAATACTTTTTGGTTTACAAAGGCAAAACCTTTCCAAAAGTGTCCGTGTCTGTTGTGAAAATGGTTAAATCGGGCCTGGTGCAGTGGCTCACGCCTGTCATCCCAGCACTTTGGGAAGCTGAGGTGGGCAGATCACGAGGTCAGGGGTTCAAGACCAGCTTTGCCAACATGGGGAAACCACATCTGTACTAAAAATACAAAAATTAGGCTGGGTGCGGTGGCTCACGCCTGTAATCCCAGCACTTTGGGAGGCCGAGGTGGGTGGATCACCAGGTCAGGAGATCGAGACCATCCTGGCTAACACAGTGAAACCCCGTCTCTACGAAAAATACAAAAAATTAGCCGGGCGTGGTGGCGGGCGCCTCTAGTCCCAGCTACTCGGGAGGCTGAGGCAGGAGAACGGCGTGAACCCGGGAGGCGGAGCTTGCAGTGAGCCGAGATCACACCACTGCACTCCAGCCTGGACGATAGATCAAGACTCTGTCTCGAAAAACAAACAAAAAAAATACAAAAATCAGCTAGGCGTGGTGGTGCGTGCCTGTCATCCCAGCTATTTGGGAGGCTGAAGCAGGAGAATCACTTGAACTCGGGAGACAGAGGTTGCAGTGAGCTGAGATTGTGCCACTGCACTCCAGCCTCACGCCTGTAATCCCAGTACTTTGGGAGACTGAGGCGGGTGGATCTCCTGAGGTCAGGAGTTCGAGGCCAGCCTGTCCAACATGGTGAAACCCCATCTCTACTAAAAATACAAAAATCAGCCGGGCATGCAGGCATGTGCCTGTATTCCCAGCTACTGGGGGCCTGAGGCAGGAGGATCACTTGAACCTGGGAGGTGGAGGTTGTAGTGAGCTGAGATCATGCCACTGCACTCCAGCCTGGACAATAGGCTGAGACTCCATCTCAAAAAAAAAAAAAAATCAGGCCGGGCGCGGTGGCTCAAGCCTGTCATCCCAGCACTTTGGGAGGCCGAGATGGGCGGATCACGAGGTCAGGAGATCGAGACCATCCTGGCTAACACAGTGAAACCCTGTCTCTAGTAAAAAAATATGAAAAAACTAGCCGGGCGAAGTGGCGGGTGCCTGTAGTCCCAGCTACTCGGGAGGCTGAGGCAGGAGAATGGCGTAAACCCGGGAGGCGGAGCTTGCAGTGAGCTGAGATCCGGCCACTGCACTCCAGCCTGGGCGACAGAGCGAGACTCCGTCTCAAAAAAAAAAAAAAAATCAAATAATAATAATAATACATAAATAAGAAAAAAAGAACTGGCTGAACGTAGACTTCTCTGTCCCTCCTTTCATCACCGTCCCACAGCCCACCATGGATGTGCAGCTGTCATCCCTGTCATCCCAGCTACTCAGGACACAGAGGCAGGAGAATGGCTTGAACCCTGGAGGCGGAGATTGCAAGGAGCCGAGATCGCACCACTGCACCCCAACCTGGCAACCGAGCAAGATTCCCTCTAAAAAAAAAGAAATTTTAGATTGAAGGGGTGGCTTGCCCGTCCACACCTGTGGGTGCTTCTCGTTAGGTGGAACAAGAGACTTGAGAAAAGAAATAAGACACAGAGACAAAGTATAGAGCAAGAGAAGCGGGGGGCCCAGGGGACCGGCGCTCAGCTTACAGAGGACCCGCGCGGGCACCGGTCTCTGAGTTCCCTTAGTATTTATTGATCATTATGTTTACCATCAAAAAGATAAGGGAGTGGCACAACAATAGGATCATTTTAGGGAGAAAATCAGCAGTAAGACATATAGATAAAGATCCCTGTGACATGAATAAGTTTAAAGGAAAATGCTGTGCTTTGAGATGCATATGCAAACTCTCCATAAACCTTTTAGCAGCATTGCTCCAGCAAGCCCCACCTTATTCCTAAAGGCGGTTTTCTCCTTGCTCAGTAAACAAACCACACAATGGGTTTTACACATTGCCCAGGGACGGGCAGGAGACAAATGTTTTTCTCTTACTTGAGATTAAGAGAATGGTGATGACCTTTAACCACAAGCAGCCTTTAGGCACTTGTTTAACAAAGCGCATCCCGCACAGCCCAAAACCCTTTAAACCTTAAGTCACCACAGCACAGGTCTCTTGCAAGGACAAGGTTAGGGGTAAGGTCACAGATGAACAGCATCTCAAATACAGAACCAAATGGAGTCTCTTATGTCTACTTCTTTCTATATGGACACAGTAACAGGCTGACCTCTCTTTTCCCCACAGAGATGGTGATAGTTTTTACATTCGTACCCTCCAAATCTCATGTTGAAATGGGATCCGCAACACTGGAGGGTGGGGTCTGGTGGGAGGTGTTTGGCTCTCTGGGGGTGAATCCCTAGTAAATAGCTTGGTTCAGGCCCTAAAGTGAGCTCTACTCTGTGAGTTGCTGTGAGAGCTCGTTCTTTTCCCACCCTGGCTAACACGGTGAAACCCCGTCTCTATTAAAAATACAAAAAATTAGCCGGGGATGGTGGCGGGCGCCTGTAGTCCCAGGTACTCAGGAGCCTGAGGCAGGAGAATGGCCTGAACCCGGGAGGCGGAGGTTGCAGGGAACCGAGATGGCACCGGTGCACTCCAGCCTCGGCGACAGAGCCAGACTCTGTCTCAAAAAAAAAAAAAAAAAAAAGACCCTGGCATTTCTCTTCCTTCCTTTCTCACCATGTAATTCCTTCTATCCCTTTGCCTTGGGCCATGACGGGAAACCCTCCACCTCCAGTGCTCAGTTCTCCGCTTCCCTCCTATGTCACCTTCAGATGACATTGAGCATTTGTTTATTTATACTTCCCTGCCCTTCCAGAAACCATGGTCCCGTGAATCCTTAACCTCCAGTGCTAAGCCCAGAAGGTGGCCCTGAGGGATGTGTTCAAAAGACCGAGCTCTGAGATTCCTCCCAGCACCTGTAAGCGGCTTCCTGTAGGTGTCTCTCCCGGCCTGTGAACATGGGGATGGTGACATCTTTTGCTTGATGAAAACACGGCCCAGAGAATGTCACTGCTTGAACAGATGTAGCCTTGTCTGCACCATCTTCTTGTTCCTTGCTGGGAAGCCCCAGTTCTCTCTTTAGAAAGAGGGGTTTGGGCTGGGCAGGGACTTTCTGACCTGAAGTTTCCTCTTAGCTGAAAACAACTGTGGTTCCTGGTCTCCTAAGCCTCTGTTTTCTCAGGGGCAGGGATGGGTGCCAGGAGAGGGAGTGATATGAAGTAAAGTTCAGAGACAGAATTTAGATGGTGGGTTGGGCGTGGTGGCTCACAGCTAGAATCCCACCACTTTGGGAGGCCAAAGAGGGGCATTTAATAAATCCACACATTGGCCACGTGGAGTGGCTCACGCTTGTCATCCCAGCACTTTGAGAGGCCGAGGCAGGTAGATCACCTGAGGTCAGGAGTTCGAGAGCAGCCTGGCCATCATGGTGAAACCCCATCTCTAATAAAAATACAAAAAATTGGCCGGGCGCGGTGGCTCAAGCCTGTAATCCCAGCACTGTGGGAGGCCGAGACGGGCGGATCACGAGGTCAGGAGATCGAGACCATCCTGGCTAACACGGTGAAACCCCGTCTCTACTAAAAAATACAAAAAACTAGCCGGGCGCGGTGGCGGGTGCCTATAGTCCCAGCTACTTGGGAGGCTGAGGCAGGAGAATGGCGTAAACCCGGGAGGCGGAGCTTGCAGTGAGCTGAGATCCGGCCACTGTGCTCCAGCCTGGGCGACAGAGCGAGACTCCGTCTCAAAAAAAAAAAAAAAAAAAAAATTAGCCGGCGTGGTGGCAGGCAGCTATAATCCCAGCTACTCAGGAGGCTGAGGCAGGAGAATCGATTGAACCAATTTTTGTATGTTTAGTAGAGATGGGGTTTCACCATGTTGGTCAGGATGGTCTTGAACTTCTGACCTCGTGATCCACCCGCCTCAACCTCCCAAAGTGCTGGGATTACAGGTGTGAGCCCCTACACTTGGTATCTATCTATCTATCATCTATGTATCATCATCTGTCTACCTATCACCTACCATCTATCATATCTATAATAATCACTTATTATATCATTATTCTTCTATTCCATCTATTATCTGTCTATGTCGCTCTTTGTATCTACTCTCTCTCTCTATATATAGATAGATATCTATATAGCTAGATTACCTATCATAATCATTTATTCTATTGGTCATCTAAATGTTGTTTTATCTATATCTATATGTCTATCGCTCTATCATCTACCTGTCACCTACCATCCATCATGTCTATAATGATAACTTATTATATCAATTAATCTTCTATTCCATCTATTATCTGTCTATATCTCTCAATCTTTGTATCTACTCTCTCTCTCTCTATATATAGATAGATATGTATATAGATAGATCACCTATCATAATCATTTATTATATCTATCATCTAAGTTTTATTTTGTCTATCTATCTATATGTCTATCTATTGATCTATCATCTGTCTACCTATTACGTACCATCTATCATGTCTATAATGATCACTTATTATATCGGTCCATCTTCTATTCCATCTATTATCTGTCTATCTGTCGATCTCTCTATCTAATCCATCCATCCATCTATCATCTATCTATCTATCTATCTATCTATCTATCTATCTATCTATCTCTATCATGTATGTATCTATCTATCGCTATCATGTATGTATCTATGTATGTATGTATGTATGTATCTATCTATCTATCTATGTATCTATCTATCATCTATCTATAATGGTGATTCACAGGCCAGGGACTATTCTGCCCCCACGGGACACTTGGCAATGTCTAGAGACAATCACAAGAGAAGGACAATGTGTGGACATCCTTGGCGTGGGTCCTGGGATGTTTGCTCCTGGCCCCAGGTGTGTGGATCCCAGGAAGGCTACTCAACAGCCTCCAGTGCCCAGGACGGCCCCACCACAGAGAATCCTGCTATCCAAACGTCAGCAGTGCCGAGGCTGCAGATGCTCCATCCTGCATGTCGGGGACAATATCAGTTTGCATTTTCTTTTTTTTTTTTTTTCTTGAGATGGAGTCTCGCTCTGTCATCCAAGTTGGAGGGCAGTGGCGCCATCTCGGCTCACTGCAACCTCCGCCTCCTGGGTTCAAGCGATTCTCCTGCCTCAGCCTCCTAAGTAGCTGGGATGACAGGTGCGCACCAACACACCTGGCTAATTTTTTTGTGTCTTTAGTAGAGACGGGGTTTCACCGTGTTGGCCAGGCTGGTCTTGAACTCCTGACTTCGTGATCTGCTTGCCTCGGCCTCCCAAAGTGCTGAGATGACAGGCGTGAGCCATCGCGCCCGGCTTCAGTTTGCTTTTTCTGCTGATACTGGCTCACTTTCCCTGTGACTCCACATTCCTCTGTCCACAGACCAAGGAAGGAGGGTGTGACTCCAACCCCTTATCTAGCGACAGAAGGAGCTGTGGTCGGACAGCTCCCTAGAAGCCGGAAACCTGCAAGCTTTCTGGGGAGGGTGGAGCCCGTCGCCTTGTAACGTCTCTTTTCCCAGAAGTGGAAAGCACACAGACTATCAGGCCTGTTTCCAAATCATCCGCGTTACAATTTCTCAACTTCCTGAGGACGGAGTGGAGCTGTGATCCTTCCTGGAGAGAGAGAGAGCGTGGGGGCCCCATCTCCCCCGTTCCGAGGTGGCAGCTGGTGTCTGGACCAGGGGAAGAAGACGCTGGTGGCAATGGCTTTTTTTTTCTTTAATTAATTAATTAATTAATTTTTGAGATCAAGTCTCGCTCTGTCTCCCAGGCTGACGTGCAAAGAAGTTACTGTTTTTGTTTTATTCATTTATTCATTTATTTAATTTTTTGAGATTTATTTAATTTTTATTTAATTTTATTTATTTTTATTTAATTTTTATTTAATTTTAATTTTTATTTAATTTTTTGAGATTTATTTATTCATTTATTTAATTTTTTGAGATGGAGTCTCGCCCTGTCTCCCAGGCTGGAGTGCAAAAAAGTTACCGTTGCGGTTTTTATTTATTTCTATTTACTTACTTACTTATTTATTTATTTATTTTGAGACGGAGTTTCACTCTTGTTGCCCAGGCTGGAGTGCAGTGGCACGATCTCGGCTTGCTGCAACCTCCGCCTCCCGGGTTCAAGTGATTCTCCTGCCTCAGCCTCCCGAGTAGCTGGGATGACAGGCACCTGCCACCACACCTGGCTAATGTTTGTATTTTCAGTAGAGACGGGGTTTCACCATGTTGGCCAGGCTGGTCTCGAACTCTTGACCTCAGGTGATCCACCCGCCTTGGCGTCCTAAAGTGCTGGGAATACACGTGTGAGCCACCGCACCCGGCCTATCCATTTTTATTTTTTGAGACAGAGTCTCACTCTGCTGCTCAGGCTGGAGTGCAGTGGTGCAATCTTGACTCCTGGCAACCTCCACCTCCCGGTTTCATGAGATTTTCCTGCCCCAGCCTCCCGAGTAGCTGGGATTACAGGTGCCACCCACCACGCCCACCTAATTTTTTTTTTCTATTTTTAGTGGAGACGGGGGTTTCCCCATGTTGGCCAGGCTGGTCTCGAACTCCTGACCTCAAATGATCCACCCACCTCAGACTCCCAAAGGGCTGGGATGACAGGTGTGAGCCACCGTCATAGGTTCCTGACGTTGCCGTGGCATTTGTAGACTGCTGGGATTGTAGCACTGAGGATGACCAGAAGTCAGTCTCCTTGCCATCTTGATTTGAGTGGGTTTTAGTGCGCTTCTTTATTGCAGCCTGTTTTATCAGCAGGATTTTTAATGACCTGTATTTTGTGCTGACCTCCTGTCTCCTTCTGTGAGTTCAAATGCCTGAACTGTGGGCCGGGCGTGGGGGCTCACGCCTGTAATCCCAGCACTTTGGGAGGCCGAGGCAGGTGGATCACGAGGTCAGGAGACCAGCCTGGCCAACATGGTGAAACCCCATGTCTACTAAAAATACAAAAAATTAGCCAGGTGTGGTGGTGCATGCCTGTCATCCCAGCTACTCGGGAGGCTGAAGCAGGAGAATCGCTTGAATCCGGGAGGCGGAGCTGGCAGTGAGCCGAGATCGCGCCCCTGCACTCCAGCCTGGGCGACCAGAGCGAGACTTTGTCTTGAGAAAAAATAAAAAATAAATACATAATAACAAATAAAAGATGAAAAATAGGCCTAGCACGGTGGCTCATGCCTTTAATCCCAGCACTTTGGGAGGCCGAGGCAGGAGGATCGCTTGAGCCCAGGAGTTCAAGACCAGCCTGGCCAACACAGCGAGACTGTCTCAAAAAATAAAAATAAAAAAAGAGAGAGAGAAATAAGCAGGAAAAAAAAAAAAAAGTCTTAACGGGGGCCAGGGACAGCTGTTTTGGGTTTTCAGTTTGGGTGGAATTCCCAGGACCATCAGGCTTTTTTTTTTTTTCTTTGAGATGGAGTCTTGCTCTGTCTCTCAGGCTGGAGTGCAGTGGCACGATCTCAGCTCACCGCAACCTCCATCTCCTGGGTTCAAGCGATTCTCCTGCCTCAGCCTCCTGAGTAGGTGGGATTACAGGCATCTGCCACCACAACTGGATAATTTTTGTATTTTTAGTAGAGATGAGGTTTCACGATGTTGGCCAGGCTGGTCTTGAACTCCTGACCTCAGGTAGGTAATCCACCCACCTCGGCCTCTCAAAGTGCTGGGATGACAGGCATGAGCCACTGCACCCACCTTTTTTTTTCTTTGAGATGGAGTCTCACTCTGTGTCCCAGGCTGGAGTGCAGTGGTGCCACCTCGGCTCACCACAACGTCCGCCTCCTGGGTTCAAGCCATTCTCCTGCCTCAGTCTCCCGAGTAGCTGAGATGACAGGCCTGTTCCACCACGCCTGGCTACTTTTTGTATTTTTAGTAGAGACAGGGGTTCACCATGTTGGCCAGGCTGGTCTCGAACTCCTGACCTCAAGCGATCCACCCGCCTCGGCCTCCCAAAGTGCTGGGATGACAGGCACGAGCCGCCGCGCCCGGCCAACCCTCAGACTTTAAACAAGCTCCCAGCCTCTTCCTAGCTGTCTCTGGCTAAAAGTGGAGTCCAGGAACCTCAATAGCCTAGAGGCGCCTTCCGTGATTTGGGTAACACCAGGGAGGGCTAAGTGGTCTGGGCTGGACAGAGACCTTCCTGGTACAACGTGACATTTCCTGTCCCAGAGACAGCTCCAGCAGAAAGAGCTACAGGCGTCCCTAGGAATCCTCATCGCAAACTCCTTCCAGGGCTCACAGAGTCGGTGATGTGGGATTCATCCAACCTGCTGGGTCTATTGGAGGCTTGCCAGACAGCCTGGCTCCAGCCTGGCTCCTGAGTGCCTCGGGGTTCCCGCTGTGACCTGCCTTTCCAGTCCTTTGTGTGATCCCCTTGTACTGCCGACAGCCGCTGGGGCCTGAACCGGCCAGGGCTGAATCTGCAGAGGATGCCCCTGGCCCCTCTTGTGTTCAAGAGTCCCAAATCAGGGTGCTGACGAGTTGCTGGGTGCAGCACACCAACATGGCACAAGGATACATACGTAACAAACCTGCACGTTATGTACATGTACCCTAGAACTTACAGTATAATAAAAATAAAAAATAAAAAAAAAGATTCCCAAATCAAAGGCCTGTCCCAGAGCAAGGACTGGGCGGGCTCAGGGGCCCGGGGCCTATAGTTTAACGAGCTCTGCACGGACATTGGAGGCCCCATCTATGCCGGAGGTTGCAAGTTCTTTTGTGTGTAAAACCAGATCTTGGCCAAGACCTTCAGTAGGAGGCTAGAAGGAACTCCTACCAGCTTAGCGTTCCAATAGTGGAACGCTACGCATACGTGGGTTTCTCATGAGCTCTCCACCCAGGAAAACCGGCCTTTCTGCAGCTGAGGACAGGAAGAGGCAGAAGACGGGGGAAACGCGCCTGGATCGTCTGGTGGCCGGTCTCTGGGAATGAGACTTTATTTGCAATTCCCTTGCGGATGGAATTAGTTAAAAGAAAGGCACTGGGGCCAGCCGTTAAATTCAAGACTCCTGGCGTCCTTGGGGTAACAGGGAAATCTGAGCCTGGCTGCTGCTTTGGAATTCCAGGGTTGGGGGAGGGATTCCTTTAACGCTTTCTTCTCCGGTTTGCGAGTACTGAATCCAGGCCCCAGGACACTGAACCTGCAGAACCTAGCAGCAGAAAAGTGACAGCTGTAACTCACCCTGGAATCCCTCCCCTCCACCCTCCACGAGAAAAGTCCGGGGTTTTCCGGCACCCCTCAACACAACGGGTGGGTACAGACTGTCTATTTTCTTTCTTCTTTCTTCTTTCTTCTTCTTCTTTCTTCTTTCTTCTTCTCCTTCTCCTCCTTCTCCTTCTCCTTCTCCTTCTCCTTCTTCGCCTCCTCCTCCTCCTCCTCCTTCTCAATGTGGGTACAGACTATTTTCTTTCTTCTTTCTTCTTCTTCTTCTCCTCCTCCTCTTCCTCTTCTTCCTCCTCCTCCTTCTCCTCTTCCTTCTTCTTTTTCTTTTTGTTCTTCTCTGCCTCCTCCTTAACGCGTGGGTACAGACTATTTTCTTTCTTCTTCCCCTTCCTCCTCCTCCTCCTCCTTCTTCTTTCTTCTTTCTTCTTCTTCTTTCCTCTTCTTCTTCTCTCTTCTTCCTTTTTTTTTTTTTTTTTTCAGACAGAGTTTCGCTCTTGTTGCCCAGGTTGGAGTGCAATGGCACGATCTCGGCTCATCGCAACCTCTCCCTCCCGGGTTCAAGTGATTCTCCTGCCTCAGCCTCCCGAGTAGCTGGAATCACTGAGCCACCACGTCTGCCTAATTTTGTATTTTTAGTACAGATGGAGTTTCTCCATGTTGGTCAGGCTGGTCTCGAACTCCTGACCTCCGGTGATCCACCCACCTCGGCCTCCCAAAGTGCTGGAATGACGGCCGTGAGCCACTGCGACTGGCTCGAATTCTTTCATGCACGAGATCCAAGAACCCTGTGCTGGGGTCTTGGAACCTCCTACGCTGTATTTGGTTTTTTTTTTTTTTTTTTTTGAGATGGAGTCTTACTTTGTTGCTCAGGCTGGAGTGCACCTGCACGATCTTGGCTCACTGCAATCTCTGCCTCCCGGGTTCAAGCGATTCTTCCGCTACAGCCTCCCGAGTAGCTGGGATGACAGGCACCCGCCACCACCCCTGGCTAATTTTTTGTATTTTTAGTAGAGACGGGGGTTTGTCCATGTTGGCCAGGCTGGTCTCGAACTCCTGACCTCGTGATTACCGTATTTATCCAAATCCAGGAACCTTAAACCGATCAGGAACCCAGCCACGCAGTTTCTTTCTGGGGGCTTGACTGCCACCTGCTGGCCGTGCCTGTGCTTGCAGGAGTGTGGTGCTGGGAGAATTCGGCTTGGAGCCTCTGCATTTCTGGGGTGGGTAGTTTTTTCGGGAGGACAGAGCAAACCAAGGGTCTTAAAACACCTGCAATTTATCCTCTCTGAGTCCTGCAGACCAGGAGTCTCAAGATCCAGGTGTCTCAGGACTGCACTCCCTCTGCAGGCTCTAGGAGACCATCCTTCCTGCCTCTCCCAGCTCCTGGGGGCTCCAGGCGTCCCTGGGCGTGTGGCCATGTCCCTCCAGTCTCTGCCTCCGTCTCCACGTGGCCTTCTGCTCTGTGTTTCTGTCTCCTCTTTTCTCTGATAAAAAACATCAGTTAGGCCGGACGCGGTGGCTCACGCCTGTCATCCCAGCACTTTGGGAGGCTGAGGCAGGTGGATCACCTGAGGTCAGGAGTTTGAGACCGGCCTGACCAACATGGGGAAACCTCGTCTCTGCTAAAAATACAAAAACTTAGTCGGATGGGCCGGGTGCGGTGGCTCACGTCTGTCATCCCAGCACTTTGAGAGGCCGAGTCAGGCGCATCCCCTGAGGTCGGGAGTTTGGGACCAGCCTGACCAACACGGAGAAACCCCGTCTCTATTAAAAATACAAAATTAGCCAGGCGTGCTGGCACGTGACTGTAATCCCAGCTCCTCGGGAGGCTGAGGCAGGAGCATGGCTTAAACCCAGGAGGCGGAGCTTGCGGTGAGCCAAGATCCTGCCGCTGCACTCCAGCCTGGGGGACAGAGCAAGACTCTGTCTCAAAAAATAAAATAAAATAAAATAATAAAAACATCAGCTATTGTATTTTGCACCTATTCTAATCCAGATTGACTGGATCTTGACATCCAGGCATCCCTGGGCTTGTGGCTGCATCACTCCAGTCTCTGCCTCTGTCTCCACGTGGCCACCTGTCATTGCATTTTGGACCTTTCCTAATCCAGGCAGATCGGATCTTGAGATCCTTGAGAAATTACTTCTGCAAAGACCTGTTTCAAAATAAGGTCCCACTCCAGGTTCTGGCCTTTAGGATGTGAACAGGTATTTCTGAGGGCCACTGTTTTTCATCCAGTTCCTTCCGGAGGCTCTAGGGGAGGGTCCTTCCTGTCTCTGCCAGCTCCTGGGGGCTCCAGGCACCCCTTGGCTTGTGGCCACATCACTCTGGTCTCTGCCTCCGTCTCCATGCGGCCTCCTCCTCTGTGTCTGTGTCTCCTCTTCTGTCTCTCTGTCTCTTTTTTTTTTTTTTTCAGATGGAGTCTCACTCTATCGCCTGGCCGGAGTGCAGTGCTGTGATCTCGGCTCACTGCAAGCTCCGCCTCCCGGGTTCAAGCGATTCTCCTGCCTCAGCCCCCCAAGTAGCGGGGACCACAGGCACCCGCCACCACGCCCGGCTAATTTTTGTATTTTTAGTAGAGATGCAGTTTCGCCGTGTTAGCCAGGATGGTCTCGATCTCCTGACCTCGTGATCCGCCCGCCTCGGCCTCCCAAAGTGCTGGGATGACAGGCTTGAGCCACTGCGCCCGGCCCCGTCTCTTAGACCCACACTCATGGGATTTGTGGCTCACCTTCATCCAATTTACATTTTAATTACATTTCCAAATAAGGTCCCATTATTCACATACATTTTGGGGGACAGAATTCGCCCCTTAACAAATGATCCTGGTTCATCTCCCTGCTTCTGCCTCTGGTTGTTGTTGCTGTAGAAACTCTGCCCTTCAGGTTTTCCTGGATGAAGAGTTCATCAATAACCCATTTATAGGCCGGGCACGGTGGCTCACACCTGTCATCCCAGCCCTTTGGGAGGCCCAGGCGGGTGGATCACCTGAGGCCAGGAGATCGAGACCAGCCTGGCCAACAGGGTGAAACCCCGTCTCTACTAAAAATACAAAAATTAGCCACACGTGGTGGCAGGTGCCTGTCATCCCAGCTACTCAGGAGGCTGAGGCAGGAGAACGGCTTGGACCCGGGAGGTGGAGCTTGCAGTGAGCGGAGATCGCGCCACTGCACTCCAGCCTGGGCGACAGAACGAGACGAAGTCTAAACAACAACAACAAAAAAATAGATGGGTTTCAAGTGTCTGTGCGGAGCTCGTTAAACCGCAGGCCCGGTCCCCCTCATCCCACCCAGCTCTTGCTCAGGGACACGCCTTTAATGTGGACGTTTTGGACACTAGGGGTCAGAAGCATCCTCTGCAAATTCAGCTTTGGCTGGCTCAGCCCTCCGCGGCTGTGGGTGATGAAAGGGCCACCGGAGGGGCTGGAAAAGCCTCTCTGTATCCTGCAGTACTGGGAGACCCAGTGTGGGCTGGGGCTGGAGCCAAGCTGTCTCGCCAGCCTCCTCAAAGGTAACCAGCCGCTTGTGTTAATCCCACACCTGGGACGCAGTGAGCTGTGGAAGCAATTTGGGGTGGGGGATTCCTGGGATGCCTGAGGCCCTTCCTCTCCCTCCCTCCCTCCTTCCTTCCTTCTTTCCTTTCTCCCTCCTTTTTTCTTTCTTTCTTTCTTTCTTTCTTCCTTTCTCTTTCTTCCTTCCTTCCTTCTTCCTTCCTCTCTCTGACCCTCCCTCCTTTCTTCCTTCCTCTTTCTTTCCTTCTTTCCTTCCTCTCTCCCTCTTTCTTATTTCTTTCCTGTCTCTCTCCCTCCATCCTTCCTTCCTTCCTTCATTCCTTCCATCCTCTCTCTCCCTCATTTCTTTCCTTCCTTCCTTCCTTCCTTTCTTTCTTTTTCTTTTTTTCTTCTTTCCTTCCTTCTTTCCTTTCTCTCCCTCCTTTTTCTTTCTTCCTTCCTTCCTTCCTTTCTCTTTCCTTCTTTCTTTCTTTCTTTCTTTCTTTCTTTCTTTCTTTCTTTCTTTCTTTCTCTCTCTCTCTCTCTCTCTCTCTCTTTCTTTCTTTCTTTCTTTCTTTCTCTTTCTTTCTTTCTCCTTCCTTCCTTCTTCTTTTCCTTTCCTTTCCTTTCTTTCTCTCCCTCTCTCTCTTCTTCCTTCCTTCCTTCCGTCTTTTCTTTCTTTTTTTTGGAGTCTCGCCCTGTCGCCCAGGCTGTACGCCAATGGTGTGATCTCGGTTCACTGCAACCTCCGCCTCCCGGGTTCAAGCCCTTCTCCTGCCTCAGCCTCCTGAGTAGCTGGGATGACAGGCACCCGCCACCACGCCCCGCTAACTTTTTGTGTTTTGGGTAAAGATGGGGTTTCACCAAGTTGGCCAGGCTGGTCTCGAACTTCTGACCACGTGATCCACCTGCCTCTGCCTCCCAAAGTGCTGGGATGACAGGTGTGAACCACCGGGCCTGGGCCAGACTTTTATTTTTTTGAGACAGAGTCTGGCTCTGTCACCAGGCTGGAGTGCAGTGGCGCGATCTCGGCTCACTGAAACCTCCGCCTCCCGGGTTGAAGCCATTCTCCTGCCTCAGCCTCCCGAGTAGCTGGGACGACAGGTGTGCGCCATCATGCCCAGCAGACTTTTGTGTTTTTAGAAGAGACGGGGTTTCACTATTTGGCCAGGATGGTCTCGAACTCTTGACCTTTGGTGAGCCACCTGCCTCGGCCTCTCAAAGTGTTGGGATGACAGACGTGAGCCACTGCACCTGGCCTGATGTCTTTATTTTTTATTTTTTTATTATTTTATTTTATTTATTTATTTGAGATGGAGTTCCAGACCATCCTGCCCTCGGCTAGGGCACTTGTTGCTTCTGTTTCCTGCTGGCTGCAGAACCGGTTCTGCCTGAAAACTGTCAGCGTCCTTATCTCCTGGAGTTATCTTGTCTGTGGGTGCTTCGGAAACCCCATTCTCACCTCCAAAAATCTTCAGAAGAAAAGAGACATCTGATGCCTTCCAGCAGGCCAGGACGCGCTCTGGTTTGCCAAGTTTTGACAAACATCCTGGGCTGGGAGACCCGCAAACTGGGGTGTAACTGCCACGTACTGGGTCCTTCCTGGGCTGGGGGGGACCTTCCTGGGCGGGGGAGCCTCCCAATATCTTTGTTACCAGTCAGCCCACGCTGTTTTCTCCTCAGGGGTTCAGTCCTAGGCCTCAGGGCACGTTCCCACACCCCAAAAGCAAGCATTGAAGCCACAGCTGGGAACAGGAGGCATCGCTGTGTGTTGGTTTTTTTTAAATTTTTTTGAGGTGGAGTTTCGTTCTCGTCGCCCCGGCTGGAGTGCAGTGGCGCGATCTCGGCTCACGGCCACCTCCACCTCCCGGGTTCACACGATGCTCCTGCCTCAGCCTCCTGAGTAGCTGGGATGACAGGCGCCCACCGCCACGCCTGGGTAATTTTTGTATTTTTAGGAGTGACCGGGTTTCACCATGTTGGTCAGGCTGGTCTCACACTCCTGACCTCAAGTGATCCGCCCGCCTCGGCCTCCCAAAGTGCTGGGATGACAGACGTGAGCCACTGCGCCCGGCCCTTTTTATTTATTGATTGATATTTTTTTCGAGGCAGACGTTTGCTCTTGTCGCCCAGGCTGGAGTGCAGTGGCGCGATCTGGGCTCACGGCAACCTCCGCCTCCCGGGTTCAAGAGATTCTCCTGCCTCGGCCTCCCAAGGAGCTGGGATTATAGGCGCCCGCCACCATGCCTGGGTAATTTTTGAATTTTTAGTAGGGACAGGGTTTCACCATGTTGGCCAGCCTGGTCTCGAACTGCTGACCTCAAGTGATCCGCCCGCCTCAGCCTCCCAAACTGCTGGGGTGACAGGCGTGAGCCACTGTGCCCGCCCCTTTTTATTTTATTTAATTATTTGTTAATTAATTAATTAATTAATTAATTTTTTGAGGCAGATTTTCGCTCTTCTTACCCAAGCTGGAGTGCAGGGGCGCAATCTCGGCTCACTGCAGCCTCCACCTCCCAGTTTCAAGTGATTCTCCTGCCTCAGCCTCCTGAGTAGCTGGGATTATAGGTGCCTGCCACCACACCCAGCTAATTTTTGTATTTTTAATAGTGACGGGGTTTCACCGTGTTGGCCAGCCTGATCTCGAGCTCCTGACCTAGTGACCCGCCTGCCCTCAGCCTCCCAAAGTGCTGGGATTAAAGGCGTGAGCCTCCATGCCTGGCCTGCCCTTTTTTTTTTCAATTTAATTTTTTTTTGAGATGGACTTTTGCTCTTGTTGGCCTGGCTGGAGTGCAGTGGTGGGATCTGGGCTCATTGAAACCTCCATCTCCCAGGTTCAAGCCATTCTTTCTCCTCAGCCTTCTGAGTAGCTGGGATGACAGGCATGCGTCACCACGCCCGGCTAATTTTATTTATTTATTATTATTATTATTTTTAATTTATTTTTCCAAGACAGAGACTCACTCTGTCGCCCAGGCTGGAGTGCAGTGGCGCGATCTGGGCTCACTGCAGCCTCCATCTCCCAGGTTCAAGCCATTCATTCTCCTCAGCCTCCTGAGTAGCTGGGATGACAGGTGCCGCCACCTTATTCCCCCTGTGTCTCAATCTTGGCTCAGAAGGAAGAGCCCATCCCAGTTCTTTAGGCCCAAACCCAGTGCCAGGAAAAAATGCAGGAGAGAAAATGTGACCAGGTTACTGCATTTTATGGCGTCACCCCATGGATGATCTTCACCCCAAATCTCCATCCCTCAGAGACAGACCACCACTCACCCCCAATCTCCACCATCCCCCAGAGGCCCCACTCAGCCAGGGGGCTCTGAGGCTGGGGTCAGGAGCCTCTGGGTTGGGGCTGTGGCCACCTGCTCAGTGGTCCTAGGTAGTGTCTCCTCTCCTCTCCTCTGCCCTTCCCTCCCCTTCCCTCCCCTCTCCTCCCCTCTCCTCCCCTCTCCTTTCCTCTCCTCCCCTCTCCTCCCCTCCCCTCCCCTCCCCTCCCCTCCCCTCTCCTCTCCTCCCCTCCCCTTTTTTTCTGAGATGGAGTCTCCATCTGTCACCCAGGCTGGAGCACAGTGGCGCACTCTCGGCTCACTGCAACCTCCACCTTCCAGGTTCAAGCGATTCTCCTGCCTCAGCCTCCCGAGTAGCTGGGAATACAGGCGCCCGCCACCACACCCAGCTAATTTTGTCTGTCTGTCTATCTATCTATCTATCTATCTATCTATCTATCTATTTATTACAGGCGCCCGCCACCACACCCAGCTAATTTTGTCTATCTATCTATCTATCTATCTATTTATTACAGGCGCCCGCCACCACACCCAGCTAATTTTGTCTGTCTATCTATCTATCTATCTATCTATCTATCTATCCATCCATCCATCCATCTAAGACAGAGTCTTGCTCTGTCACCCAGGCTGGAGTGCAATGGAGTTATCTCACCTCACTGCAACCTCCGCCTCCCGGGTTCCAGTGATTCTCCTGCCTCAGCCTCTGCCTCAGCTTCCCCAGTAGCTGGGATTACAGGCGCCCGCCACCACAGCCGGCTAATTATTTGTGTTTTTAGTAGGGATGGGGTTTCTCCATGTTGGGGACGCTGCTTTACTCCTGACCTCAGGTAATCTGCCCGCCTCAGCCTCCCAGAGTGCTGGGATCACAGGCGTGAGTCACCGCGCCCAGCCAACTGTTTTTTTTCTGGACAGCACCCAGCACCAAAGGATGGCTCTGGAGGCTTCTCCCTCACACCCGTGCGTCAGTGCCGTGGGTGGGTGGAATATTCCTAGAAGATACTCAGGTCGTCATGGAAGAGGCCAGAACCGGGTGAGGCAGATCTGGCCGTGACGTTGGAACCCACGGACGGATCCCTCAAACCCCCCCCCACACAAATCAGCTGCAGATCAACTTCCCTGTCTCACCTCTGCAGAAACTCAGCACTGCCCGGGAGCCACCCAGCACACGGGGAAGTGAGGCAGAGGGGAAGCGGGAGTGGAGAGAAACCGCAGCTAAACGGAGCCGAAATGTCTCATTTTGGCCAATTTTACAAAGCCCGTGATCCTGTGAAGGTAGGCCCTTTGTAGACCCCAAGACGAGTCAGACTCCTGGGTAATTCACTTGTCTCTTATTTCTGTGTTTTTACTTATTTTATTTTATTTTATTTATTTATTTATTTATTTTTTGAGACGGAGTCTCGCTCTGTCGCCCAGGCTGGAGTGCAGTGGCCGGATCTCAGCTCACTGCAAGCTCCGCCTCCCGGGTTCACGCCATTCTCCTGCCTCAGCCTCCCGAGTAGCTGGGATGACAGGTGCCGCCACCTCGCCCGGCTAGTTTTTTGTATTTTTAGTAGAGACGGGGTTTCACCAGGTTAGCCAGGATGGTCTCGATCTCCTGACCTTGTGATCCACCCACCTTGGCCTCCCAGAGTGCTGGGATCACAGGCGTGAGCCACTGCGCCTAGCCGATTTTTTTTTAATTTTATTTTTGAGGATGAGTGGGGTTTTCCTTGCTGTGTGGACCCAGAACATCTGAGACAGGTCTCAGTACATTTATTTTATTTTATTTATTTATTTATTTATTTATTTTAACTTTCTTTGAGACAGAGCTTTGCTCTTGTCACCCAGGCTGCAGTGTAAGGTGCGATCTCGGCTCACTGCAACCTCCACCTCCCAGGTTCAAGCGATTCTCCCATCTCAGTCTCCCGAGTAGCTGGGATTACAGGCACCCACCACCACACTCGGCTAATTATCTGTGTTTACTATTTAGTAGAGACGGGGTTTCGCCATGTTGGGGAGGCTGGTCTCCAACTCCCGACCTCAAGTGATCCTCCCGCCTGGGCCTCCCTAAGTGCTGGGATGACAGGCCTGAGCCACCACCATGCGTGGCCTTTATTTTATTTATTTAGTATTTTATTTTTTTGAGACAGAGTCTCGCTCGGTCACCCAGGCTGGAGTGCAGTGGCCAGATCTCGGCTCACTGCAGGCTCTGCCTCCTGGGTTCACGCCATTCTCCTGCCTCAGCCTCCCGAGTAGCTGGGACTACAGGTGCCCGCCACCATGCCCAGCTACTTTTTGTATTTTTAGTAGAGACTGGGTTTTTCCAGGTTGGTCAGGCTGGTCTCGAACTCCCAACCTCAGGTGATCTGCCCACCTTGGCCTTGCTACGTGCTAGGATGACAGGTGTGAGCCCCCGTGCCTGGCCTATTTTGTTGTATTTTTTGAGATGGAGTTTCACTCTCCTCACCCAGGCTGCAGTGCCATGGTGCCATCTCAGCTCACTGCAACTTACATTTCCCGGGTTCAGATGATTCTCCCGTCTCAGCCTCCTGAGCAGCTGCGATGAGAGGTGCCTGCCACCATGCCTGGTTAATTTTTTTTTTAAATTGTTTTTTTTCGAGACAGAGTCTAACTCTGTTACCCAGGCTGGCGTGCAGTGGCGTGATCTCAGCTCACTGCAACCTCTGCCTCCTGGGTTCAAGCGATTCTCCTGTCTCAACCTCCCGAGTAGCTGGGATTACAAGTGTGTGTCCTGGGTAGCTGGGATTACAAGTGTGTGCCACCACACCAGGCGAATTTCCATATTTTTAGTAGAGACAGAATTTCACCATGTTGGCCAAACTGGTCTCGATCTCCTGGCCTCAGACGATCCGCCCGCCTCAGCCTCTCAAAGTGCTGGGATGACAGGCATGAGCCACCGCGCCCGGCCACAGGTCTCAGTTAATTTGGAAAGTTTATTTTGCCAAGACTGGGGACTTGAAGAAGGTCCTGATGACATATGCCCAGGTTGGTTGGGGTCCAGCTTGGTGTCCTACATTTTAGTGAGACAAGAAACATCCATCAATATGTATAAGAACACTGGTTCGGTGTAGAAAGGCGAGGAGAAGGCCAGGTGTGGGGGCTCACGCGTGTAATCCCAGCACCCACCACCATATATATAAATATATAAATTTATATATATATAAATATATATATAAAACTCATCCTTTTTCATGGCTGCGTAGTATTCCACGGTGTCTATGTGCCACATTTTCTTCATCCAGTCTGTCACTGATGGACATTTGGGTTGGTTCTAAGTCTAGGTTTTAAGCCCCACATGCATTAGGTATGTGTCCTAAGGCTCTCCCTCCCCTAGTCCTCACCCCCCGACAGGCCCCAGTGTGAGATGTTCCCCTCCCTGTGTCCATGTGATCTCATTGTTCACCTCCCACTGATGAGTGAGAACATGTGGTGTTTGGTTTTCTGTTCTTGTGATAGTCTGCTGAGAATGGTGGTTTTCAACTTCATCCATGTCCCTGCAAAGACAGGGCTTTCTTGTGTTGGCCAGGCTGGTCTTGAACTCCTGACTTCAAGTGATCCACCCACGCTGGCCTTGGTCAGGTTACAGGTGTGAGCCAGCACACCCGGCCTAAAAAGTATGTTTTGTTCCCCTGAAATAGGAAGAGAATTTTCTTTCAAGACCAAAGGTAGGAAAGGAAGGCTGTAGGGAAAATTCAACCTGGAAAGTGCTTAACGCCTCTGCCTCCCGTTTCATTCAAAGTCACCCCTCTGTTCACTGAGATAAATGTATATCGGATTGTCTCCTTTGGGAAGGCTCATCGGAAACCCAAAACAATCAACCATTTGTGTCTTTTTTTTTTTTTTGAGACGGAGTCTCGCTCTGTCGCCCAGGCTGGAGTGCGGTGGCGCGATCTCGGCTCACTGCAAGCTCCGCCTCCTGGGTTCACGCCATTCTCCTGCCTCAGCCTCCCGAGTAGCTGGGACTACAGGCGCCCGCCACGACGCCCGGCTAATTTTTTTGTGTTTTCAGTAAAGACGGGGTTTCACCGTGTTAGGCAGGATGGTCTCGATCTCCTGACCTCGTGATCTGCCTGCCTCGGCCTCCCTAAGTGTTGGGATGACAGGCATGAACCACCACACCCAGCCAACCATTTGTGTCTTCCCTACCTGTGAGCTGGAAACCTCCTCCCGTCTTCGAGTCTTCCTGGCTTTGCTTCAAGTTATCCCCACGTTCCTTTTTTTGCTTGTCGTTAAGACAGAGTCTCACTCTTGTTGCCCAGGCTGGAGTGCAGTGGTGCAATCTCGGCTCACTGCAACCTCCGCCTCCCGGATTCAAGTGATTCTCCTGCCTCAGCCTCCCAAGTAGCTGGGACTAGAAGCACCTGCCAGCACGCCCAGCTAATTTTCATATTTTTAGTAGACATGGAGTTTCACCACGCCGGGCAGGCTGGTCTCGAACTCCTGACCTTAAGTGATCCTCCCGCCTCGGCCTTGCAACGTGCTGGGATGACAGGCGGGAGCCACCGTGACTGGCCCAAGACAGGCAGTTCACAACCGCCTGTCTCGCCTGTCTATCATGCAATGATCACCTGGACATTCCTGGCATTAGGGGGGTGGTCCCCTCTGCTACTGTAACATGCCCACCTTCTTCCCTCTCCCACTCACTGGTCCCTAAGTTCTATAGTTCACATCTTTTTTTTTAAACTTTTTTTTTTTTTTTGAGACGTATTCTCACTCTGTCACCCAGGCTGGAGTGCAGTGGCACGATCTCAGCTCACTGCAACCTCTGCCTCCTGGGTTTAAGCGATTCTCCTGCCTCAAACTCAGCCTCCCGAGTAGCTGGGATGACAGGCACCTGCCACCACACCCGACTAATTTTTGTATTTTTATTTATTTATTTATTTATTTATTTATTTATTTTTGAGACGGAGTCTGGCTCTGTCGCCCAGGCTGGAGTGCAGTGGCCGGATCTCAGCTCACTGCAAGCTCCGCCTCCCGGGTTGACGCCATTCTCCTGCCTCAGCCTCCCAAGTAGCTGGGACTACAAGCGCCTGCCACCTCGCCCGGCTAGTTTTTTGTATTCTTTAGTAGAGACGGGGTTTCACTGTGTTAGCCAGGATGGTCTCGATCTCCTGACCTCGTGATCCGCCCGCCTCGGCCTCCCGAAGTGCTGGGATGACAGGTGTGAGCCACCGCGCCCGGCCAATTTTTGTATTTTTAGTAGAGACAGGGTTTTGCCATGTTGGCCAGGCTGGTCTTGAACGCCTGACCTCAAGTGATCCGCCCGCCTCAGCCTCCCAAAGTGCTGGGATGACAGGCGTGAGCCACCGCACCTGCCCTATAGTTTGCATCTTTATGTCCGTGGGTGCTCAGTCCTTAGCTCCCGCTTTTAAGTATGAGCATATGTGATTATTTCATTTTCTGTTTCTGTGCTAATTTGCTTAGGGTAACGACCTCCAGTTCCATCTGTGTTGCTGCAAAGGCCGTGATCGCTCTCTTTTTCTTGGCTTTGTAGTACTCCACGGTCTCGCTGATGAAAAGAGTCAAACGTGGCTGGGCTCGGTGCCTCAGGCTTGTCATCCCAGCACTTTGGGAGGGCGAGACGAGTGGATCACCTGAGGTCAGTGTGGCCAACATGGTGAAACCCCATCTCTACTAAGAACACAAAAATTAGCCTGGGCGTGCTGGCGGGTGCCTGTCATCCCCGTGACTGGAGAGACTGAGACGGGAGAATCTCTTGAACCTGGCAGGTGGAGGTTGCAGTGAGTCGAGATTGTGCCACTGCACTGGTCCAGCCTGGGTGACAGAGCTAGATTCGATCTCAAACAAAACAAAGCAAAACAAAACAAAACAAAAAAGAAAGGAAATAAATAAAAGTCAAACTTGTCAGGCCTCTGAGCTGAATCTCAGCCATTATCACCCTCGTGACCTGCAGAGACACATCCAGGTGGCCTGCAGGAGCCAAGAAGTCTGGAGCAGCCAAAGACAAAAAACAAACAAACAAAAAAAAGACAGAAGTAAAACAGCCAGTTCCTGACTTCACTGATTAACTAAAATTACAACATTTTACTATGGTCCCTTGTCCCTGCCCTGCGTTAGCTATAATCAGTCGACTTTGTGCCCTTAGTCTTCTGGACAAAGACTCTTAGGATTTCTCCGCCGTGTACCTTGCAACCCCCTCCTCTGCTAACCATGGACAACCACCTTTTGCTGTCATTTTCCGTGACGCCACTTCTGCCCCACGTCTGCCTCCAGAGAAAGAAGAAGTAAAAACGAAAAGGCAGAAATAAAATCCACAAGCAGACTGCCCGGCGCCGCACCCTGAGGCCTGGTAGTTAAAGACGGAGCCCTGACCTAATCGGTTATCTATAGATCCCAGACGTTGTATAGAAAAGTGCTGTGAAGGCCGGGCGCGGTGGCTCAAGCCTGTAATCCCAGCACTTTGGGAGGCCGAGACGGGCGGATCACGAGGTCAGGAGATCGAGACCATCCTGGCTAACACGGTGAAACCCCGTCTCTACTAAAAAATACAAAAAACTAGCCGGGCGACGTGGCAGGTGCCTGTAGTCCCAGCTACTCAGGAGGCTGAGGCAGGAGAATGGCGTAAACCCGGGAGACGGAGCTTGCAGTGAACTGAGATCCGGCCACTGCACTCCAGCCTGGGCGACAGAGCGAGACTCCGTCTCAAAAAAAAAAAAAAAAAGAAAAGTGCTGTGAACATCCCTGCTCTGTTCTGTTCTGTTGTGATGACGGGTGCATGCAGCCCCCAGTCACGTACCCCCTGCTTGCTCCATCCATCACGCCCCTCTCACGCAGACGCCCTTAGAGCCGTAAAGAGGGACAGGAACTGCCCACTCGGGGAGGTCGGTTGTTGGAGACATGAGTGTTGCCCATCCACGGTCCCGGCCAAATAAAGCCCTTCCTTCTTTAACTCCCTGCGTGAGGGGTTTTGCCTGCAGCTGGTCCTGCTACTTTGGCCCAAGCTCCCGGCCGAACAAAGCCCTTCCCTCTTTAACTAGATGTCTCAGGGGTTTTGCCTGCGGCTGGTCCTGCTACACCATAAAAGCAATCCCTCGCCCACCTCCCTTTGCTGACTCTCTTTTCAGACTCAGGCCACGCGCACCGAGTGAACGAACAGCTTTATGAGGCTGAGACAGGCCTGTCTGGTGGGCTCTCCACACGGACGCACGTGACAAAACACTGTCAAATATTTGCAAAGATTTATTCGGAGCCAAATGGGAGTGACTGTGGCCCGTGACGCAGCCCTCAGGAGGTCCTGAGAACAAGAAACCCCATCTCTACTAAACTGCAAGAATTAGCCGGGCGTGGTGATGGGCGCCTGGAGTCCCAGCTACTCCGGAGGCTGAGGCAGGAGAATCGCTTGAACCCGGGAGGTAGAGGCTGCAGTGAGCCAAGACCGTGCCACTGCACTCCAGCCCGGGGGACAGAGCAAGAGTCCATCTCGAAAAAACATAACAATATAAATAAATACAGTCACAGATACAGGTCTCCCTGACAAGGCTGCAGGAAGGAGTGAATAAAGCCATGCATCTCAAGACGCCAGCCCACTGCTGAGCCACAGTGTTCTGAGGCCCTTGATCTCTGCAAGCCTTGATTTTTATCACAAAGCAGCAGGAACTGCAAGAAACGGTTTGCAATTCCGACCAGAGAGACTTTCACAGACCTGCCACAAAAGAAAGCCTTCTCTTTCCTTCTATCTCATTAGGAAATGTATGTATTCATTTTAATTGGTAAATAAAAACTGTGTGAAGTCCTAAGATTTGTGACAGGTCTCATTTAACTTAGCTTCTTTTGCCAAAGCTGAGGATGCATTCCCGTGACACGTCAAAAAAGAAAAAAAAAAAGTTCCCAAAGTACTGGGATTACATGTGGGAGGCACCACCCCCGGCTGTTTTTTTTAAATTTTTATTTCATTTTATTTTCTATTTTTTTGAGACGGAGTCTCACCCTGTCGCCCAGGCTGGAGTGCAGTGGTGTGATCTTGGCTCTCGGCAGCCTCCGCCTCCCGGGTTCAAGCGATTCTCCTGCCTCAGCCTCCCGAGTGGCTGGGACTACAGGCACCTGCCACCACGCCCGGCTAATTTTTGTATTTTTAGTAGAGACGGGATTTCGCCATGTTGGCCAGGCTGGTCTTGAACTCCTGACTTCAGGAGATCCACCTGCCTCGGGCTCCCACAGTGCCGGGATGACAGGCAGGAGGCACCACCCCTGGCTGATTTTTTTCTTTTTTCTTGAGACGGAGTCTTACCCTGTTGCCCAGGCTGGAGTGCAGTGGTGTGATCTTGGCTCACTGCAGCCTCCGCCTCCCGGGTTCAAGGTTTTCTGCCTCAGCCTCCCGATTAACTGGGACTACAGACATGTCCCACCATGCCCGGCTAATTTACTGTATTTTAGTAGAAACGGGGATTGACCGTGTTAGCCAGGATAGTCTTGAACTGCTGACCTCAGGCAGTCCACCTGCCTTGGCCTCCCAAAGTGCTAGGATTACAGGCAGGATCCACGGTGCCTGGCCATTATTTTCATTTATTTTTTCCGAGACAGAGTCTGGCTCCCTCGCCCAGACTGCAGTGCAGTGGCGTGATCTCTGCTCACTGCAAGCTCTGCCTCCCAGTTCAGGCAATTCTCCTGCCTCAGCCTCCCAAGTAGCTGGGACTACAGGCGCCCGCCACTGCACCTGGCTAATTTTTTTTGTATTTTAAGTAGAGACAGGGTTTCTCCATGTTGGCCAGGCTGGTCTTGAACTCTTGACCTCAGGTGATCCACCCGCCTCGGCCTCCCAAAGTGCTGGGATGACAGGCGTGAGCCACCGTGCCTGGCCTTACAGCTTGGTTTTATACTTTTTTTTTCTTTTTTGAGATATTGTCTCACTCTGTCGCCCAGGCATGAGTGCAGTGGCATGATCTCGGCTCACTGTAACCTCCACCTCCTGGTTCAAGTGATTCTCCTGCCTCCTCCTCCCAGGTAGCTGGGATGACAGGTGCGCACCACCATGCCCGGCTAATTTTTGTATTTTTCGGAGACACCAGGTTCACACTGTTGGCCAGGCTGGTCTCAAACTCCTGACCTCAGACGATCCGCCCGACTCAACTTTCCAAAGCGCTGGGATGACAGGCGTGAGCCACCACGCCGGCTCGTTTTATCCGTTTGAAGGAGACATGAGATCTCAAACAGAGAGGATAAAGGCCGGGCGCGGTGGCTCACGCCTGTCATCTCAGCACTTTGGGAGACCGAGGCGGGCGGATCACAAGGTCCGGAGTTCGAGACCAGCCTGACCAACATTTACTAAACATCTACGCTAGTCTCTACGAAAAGCGCCGTCTCTACTAAAAATACCAAAGTTAGCCGGGCGTGGTGGCAGGTGCCTGGAATCCCGGCGACTCCGGAGGCTGAGGCAGGAGAATCGTTTAAACCCGGGAGGTGGAGGTGGCCATAAGCCGAGATGGCGCCACTGCCCTCCAGCCTGGGAGACAGAGTGAGACTCCGTCTGAAAAAAAATAAATAAATAAAAAGCAAAGAATGGAGACAGTACGATGATCGGGGTTGCCAGAGGTGACAGGGCGAGAAGAATCATATGATAGTCGATCCAACGTCACTCTGTGTTTGTGCAAACGCACAAAAGTTACACCGGCAACAAAAAACTCTAAGATGGGCGGGGAGTGGTGGTTCACGCCTGTAATCCAGGCACTTTGGGAGGCTGAGGTGGGTGGTTGAGGTTGGGAGTTCGAGACCAGCCTGACCAACATGGCGAAACCCCGTCTCTACTAAAATTACAAAACTTAGCTGGGCGTGGTGGCAGGTGCCTATAGTCCCAGCTACCGGGGAGGCTGAGGCAAGAGAATCTCTTGAACCCGGGAGGTGGAGTGTGCAGTGAGCCGAGATTGCGACACTGCACTCCAGCCTGGACGGGAAAGTGAGACTCTGTCTCAAAAAAATAGAAAATAGAAAATATTGACTATTCCGTTCATAATATATCAGTATTAGTTCCTTGTTTATAACAAGCATACTGTAGAGGAAGCTGTGAGTTGTGGAGAAGATATGTAAGAACTTTCTGTACTTTCTGCAAGTTTTGCTCTAAACCTAAAAACACTCTAAAAATAGCCTGTATACATTTTTTTTTTAAAGAAAACCACTTGTGTATACCCGTTGTACTTGCTTTCATGGATCTCACGGATTTCTGGTAACGATGTTTACATATTACCTATAGGAAGTTTTCTTTGGAGTCACTCCACACGTTTCCAAAAAAGAAAAAGGCAGCTGATGGTAAATCAAGGGTAGGAAAATGGTTGAATAGAGAGGTGAAGGACCATTTACCTAATTATATTATTATTATTTTATAATAATAAAGGAATATGGCTGGGCACAGTGGCTCACACCTGTAATCCCAACACTTCGGGAGACTGAGTTGGGTGGATCACCTGAGGTCAGGAGTTTGAGACCAGCCTGGCCAACATGGTGAAACCCCATCTCTACCAAAAATAAAAAAAAATTAGCCGGGTCTGGTGGTGCACGCCTATAATCCCAGCACTTTGGGAGGCTGAGGCAGAAGAATCACTTGAACCTGGGAGGTGGAGGTTGCAGTGAGCCAAGATCGCACCTTGCACTCTAGTCTGGGCGACAGAGTGAGACTCTGCCTCAAAAAATAAAATAAAATAAAATGAAATAAAATAAAATAAAACAAAATTAAATTAAATTTAAAAAACACTGCAGTACCATGCACATAGCCATTCCCTGTGCTGGAATGGCAAAACACTTTCATTGGGGTTCTCTCTAAGAGGAAATACTCCTTTTTAAAAATGTAATGGAACCGAGTAGCTGTAATAATCCGTTTTCAGGAACCACATGTTTCTGTGTCCATAAAACACCTGTGTCTCCAGATCACGATTCCTGAGGCTCAAAAGAGCCAAGGTGAACCCTGGTTGTCTTTTTGACTTCAGATCAGCCTCTGTGGCCTGCCACATCTCCCCTCGTAATCAGCCTACAGTTGTCTCCGCTTCCTGTGTAAAATTCCTGAAATGACAGCTCCCAGGAGGCAACTGGAGAAGAAGGAGCTGGAAGGTCCAGTGATCCTGGGGTGTTGGTGACCATGGAAGTTCGGGAGGGGTGGGGAATCGTCACAGCAACGTGCAGTCAACCGGCTTGGGCTCAGCAGTGAATCTGATAGCAAACCACCTTGCTCCCGGCAGCAAGTCCCTGTTTCTTTTCAAGATTAGATCCAGCTGGTTCGGCAGATTTTTGAAAGAGAAACAGCTAGACTAGAGATAAGAGATCACCTCACCGTATACATTTTGACTCAGTTAAATACAGAAAGTGTCTAACATTTACGGTTAAGGCATTACCCTTAGGAAGAGCAGACTGAATCTGGAGTCTGTATTTTATTTTTAAAAAATGTTTCTTTATTACTTTTTTTGAGACAGAGTCTTGCTCTGTTGCCCAGCCTAGAGTGCAGTGGCGCGATCTCGGCTCACTGCATCCTCTGTCTCCTGGGTTCAAGTGATTCTCCTGTCTCAGCCTCCGGAGTAGCGGGGACTACAGGTGCACCCCCCCCCACCACCATGTCGGGCTAATTTTTGTATTTTTATTTTTTATTTTTTATTTATTTATTTATTTATTTATTTTGAGACGGAGTCTCGCTCTGTCACCCAAGCTGGAGTGCACTGGCCAGATCTCAGCTCACTGCAAGCTCCGCCTCCCGGGTTCACGCCATTCTCCTGCCTCAGCCTCCCGAGTAGCTGGGACTACAGGCGCCCGCCACCTCGCCCGGCTAGTTTTTTGTATTTTTTAGTAGAGACGGGGTTTCACTGTGTTAGCCAGGATGGTCTCGATCTCCTGACCTCGTGATCCGCCCGTCTCGGCCTCCCAAAGTGCTGGGATTACAGGCGTGAGCCACCGCGCCCGGCCTTTTTGTATTTTTAGTAGAGATGGGGTTTCACCATCTTGGCCACGCTGGTCTCGAACTCCTGACCTCGTGATCCGCCCGCCTCGGCCTCCCAAAGTGCTGGGATGACAGGCGTGAGCCACTGTGCCAGGCCAGTACGGGTGCAAATGCTCCACAGACCCCTTTTCCCAACTCCCAGGAGAGCTGGAGTACACTTTGCCTCCCGTTGAATCTGGGCTAACCCATGGTTTGCTTTGGCCAATAGAATGTGGTGGATATGAAAGTCTTATGAGTTGAGCCATCTAGAATGTTCTGGTTCTATCAGCCTTCCAGCACAAATGGGCAGACTGTCAGCCCAGCCTCCGCATACGTAAGCCAACCATCTAGAAGTTTCCACACCGAGTAAGTCTGCACATAGATGGATAGAGCCCTAGTCTAGCTCTCAACTGAGCCTTCTGCCCAGCTTCCAGGTGAGCTTCCATATCAATGGGCCCTTGAGAATGTTCTGGACCTATTAACTTTGTAGATAGAGATGGCCTAAGTCAAGCCCTGTCAGATGACATTCAGCCCAGCTTCCAGGTATGTGAAGGAGCCATCTAGAATGTTCTAGATCTATTCAGCCAGCAGATCGGGACAGCCCAAATCAGCTGACATGCAGTCCAGGTATGTGAAGGAACCATCTAGAATGTTCTAGATCTATTAATCCAGCAGATAGGGACAGCCCAAGTCAGCTGACATGCAGCCCAGCTTCCAGGTATGTGAAGGAACCATCTAGAATGTTCTGGATCCATTAAGCCTGCAGATACAGCACAAGTCAGCTGACATGCAGCCCAGCTTCCAGGTATGTGACGGAATCATCTAGAATGTTCTGGATCCATTAAGCCTGCAGATACACACAGCCCAAGTCAGCTGACATGCAGCCCAGCTTCCAGGTATGTGAGTGAGCCATCTAGAATGTTCTGGATCCATTAAGCCTGCAGATACAGCACAAGTCAGCTGACATGCAGCCCAGCTTCCAGGTATGTGATGGAATCATCTAGAATGTTCTGGATCCATTAAGCCTGCAGATACACACAGCACAAGTCAGCTGACATGCAGCCCAGCCTCCAGGTATGTGAATGAGCCATCTAGAATGTTCCGGATCCATTAAGCCAGCAGATAGATATATCCCAAGTCAAGCCCTCAGTTGAACTTCAGCACAGCTACAAGACACGTGATTGAACCAACTAGAACACACCTGCCCAGCCAATCCACAAGCTCCCTACAGCCCCAGTCAACACCATGTAGAGCAGAAGAACCCCCAGCTGAGCCCTGTCAGCCCTCAGAATCACACCACATAACAACAAGTTGGAGTTCCTCGATGCCTCTACGTTTCTGGGTTAATGTGTTACACGTCAACTGATAACCAAAACAATCCCGTCACTCAGGATTAGTAAAAAGCAATCTATGGAAGAAATTACAAAGGCCTTCTTAGAGTAGCGGTTCCATGTTGAGCTGCATCCGAAGAGATGTTTGATGGCTGCCATCCTCCCGTTTTCCTCCCAGCTGACTCATTGTCCATGGCTGCTATTGTGAAACACAAACCGCACAATATTGGTTTGTGGTTTGGGATCAAGATGATGAAGAAACAGGAAGCCGCGCAGGTGGGTGTGTGTCATCTGCGTGACAGACAAGGATGACCTTCAGAACGTACATAGAATAAGTTTCCACTTTGGAGTCCAGAAGGAAGGACGTGCTTTGCCTGCCCTTTCAGACCTTAACGCTCCCAAACGTATCCCCTTGTAAAGGGAAGAACCAGAGCACTGAAGTGGCTGAAGAATTTTCCTGCTACCTGCTCTGCCCTGACTCCCACCAAAGCACTGACCCTGTCTCTCTTTAAATTAGCCAATCGGAATTAGTTTAGCCTGTGCAGTCTAACCCTAGCCTTCCCCTCCTTTATCCGCGTGTGCACTGGCCATTTTTCCATCTGTAAGGGCGCACCCTTTTATAGAAGTACCTTGCCTTGCTGAAAATTAAAAAGAAAATTTTATATTTGAGTGTTATTTCTTTTGTGGCATCGAAACTTTATATATAACACCTGGCAGCCGGGCATGATGGCTCACGCCTGTCATCCCAGCACTTTAGGAGGCTGAGGTGGGTGGAGTCACCTGAGGTCAGGAGTTTGAGATCAGCCTGGCCAACATGGTGAAACCCCATCTCTACTAAAAATACAAAAATTAGCTGGGCGTGGTCATGGGTGCCTGTAATCCCAGCTACTTGGGAGGCTGAGGCAGGAGAATTGCTTGAACCCAGGAGGTAGATATTGCAGTGAGCCAAGATTGAGCCACTGCACTCCAGCTTGGGTGACAGAGCGAGACTCCGTCTCAAAAACAAACAAACAAACAAAAAAACACCTGGCAGTTCATCTCACTCGCCTAACTCCAGCAAACGTGTTTTTCCCGTGGTATCATCCTTCCCAGAGTCATTCTGCATTTCAGAGGAAGGAGCTGTGAAGCCTGGGGGAAACAGGCTTAGTAACTGACAAGGAGGTGCAAGAGAACTGGGTGTGTTCCAAGTTCCTCGCCATGCCTCACGGGTTACCCCGAAGAGCAAATACTCCTTTTATTAATGTAATTGAGCTGAGTAGCTGTAATAATCCATTTTCAGGAACCACATGTTTCTGTGTCCGTAAAAGATCCATGTCTCCAGATTACAATTCCTGATTCTCAGAAGAGCCAAGGTGAACCCTGGTTGTCTTCTTTGACTTCAGATTGGCCTCTGTGGCCCTCCACATCCCCCCTTGTTATTAGCCTACAATTCTCTCCTCTTCATATGTAAAATTCCTGAAATCACAGCTCCCAGAAGGCAAGTGGAGGACAGCTGGCAGCTCCCTGGGGCGTTGAGGACAATGGAGGGTTGGGAAGGGAGAGGAAGGGAGGTCTCTCAACTTTCAGTGGACATTTGGAAAAGGATGGAGACGTTTTTTGCTCCTCATGACTTGGTGGGGGATACTGCTGATATTTACTGCATAGAGTCTAGAGATTTGCTCCACGTCCCCCAGTGCACAGGACCGGCCTCACAGCAGAGAACGATGCGGATGAAAATATCCTGGATGGAAATAGCTTCAAGGTTGAGAAACCCTGACTTAGTGTGAGAAATTCTCTTTATTTTGTGTTCTTTCTCTCTATCTATCATTCATCTATCTATCCATTCATCCATACTTCTATCTTTTTATCTACATATCAATTAGCATCTATCCATTGATGTATCTATTCATCCATTGTTCTACCTTTCTATGTATCTATCATCTACCCAACCATTTGTCCATCTATTCATCGATCTATTTATTCTATCTATCTATCTATCTATCATCTACTCATTCATTAATCTGTTTATCTATGTATTTATCATCTATCTAATAATTTATCCATCTATTCAACTATCTAGTGATCCATTCTATCATCTATCTAGTATGTATCATCTAACCATTCATCTATCTATCCATGCATCCATATACATATCCATCTATTTATCCATTCATTCATCTATCTATCCCGCCATTCTTCTATGTTTCTATGTGTCTATTATCTATCCATTTATCTTTCTATTCATCTATTCTTCTACCTTTCTATTTGTCTATGTATCTATCATCTCTGTAACCATTTATCCATCTGTTCAGCTATCTATCTATCTATCTATCTATGTATCTATCTATCTATCTATGTATCTATGTATCTATGTATCTATCTATCTATCTATCTATCTATCTATCTATGTATCTATTATCTATCTATCTATCTATCTATCTCTATCTATCTATCTATCTATCTATCTATGTATCTATGTATCTATCTATCTATCTATCTATCTATCTATCTATCTATGTATCTATCTATCTATTTTTTGAGATGGAGTTTCACTCTGTCACTCAGGCTAGAGTGCAGTGGCATGATCTCAGCTCACTGCAACCTCCGCCTCCTGGGTTCAAGCAATTCTCCTGCCTCAGCCTCCCGAATAGCTGGGATTACAGGCGCACACCACAATGCCAAACTAATTTTTGTACTTTTAGTAGAGACGGGGTTTCACCGTGCTGGCCAGGATGGTCTCGATCTCTTGACCTTGTGATCCGCCAACCTCGGCCTCCCAAAGTGCTGGGATTACAGGCATGAGCCACCACGCCCGGCTCTATCTATCTATCTATCTATCTATCTATCTATCTATCATCTATCTATCCACTCCTTCATCTATGTATGTATCTATGTATGTACGGATCTATATATCTATCATCTATCTATCCATTTTTCTATCTACCTTTGCATCTCTGTATCTACCTATC
Organism: Trachypithecus francoisi; assembly: GCF_009764315.1. Classification (NCBI taxonomy): domain Eukaryota; kingdom Metazoa; phylum Chordata; class Mammalia; order Primates; family Cercopithecidae; genus Trachypithecus; species Trachypithecus francoisi. Next base: position 85,196 of record NW_022681451.1, on the reverse strand, counting down.
ATCTATTTATCCATTCATCTATCTATCCATCTATCTATCTATCTATCATCTATCCATTCATTTATCTATTTTTTTTTTGTTAGTTTTTGTTTTTTTGGTTTTTTTTGAGACGAAGTCTCGCTCTGTCACCCAGGCTGGAGTGCAGTGGCGCGATCTCGGCTCACTGCAACCTCTGCCTCCCGGGTTCGCGCCATTCTCCTGCCTCAGCCTCCCGAGTAGCTGGGACTACAGGCACCTGCCACCACACCCAGTTTTTTTTGTATTTTTGGTAGAGATGGAGTTTGACTGTGTTAGCGAGGATGATCTCAATCTCCTGACCTCGTGATCCACCTGCCTCGGCCTCCCAGAGTGCTGGGATGACAAGCGTGAGCCACCGCGCCCGGCCCACATTTATTTATGTTTCCATGTGTCTATCATCTGTCTATACATTCATCCATCTATGTATCCATCTATTTATCTATCTATTTACCCACTTATCTATCATCTATCTCCCCACTCATTCATCTATGTACTTTGTATCTATGTATCTACCTATTATGTATCTATCCTTTCGTCTATCTGTCACCTATCCGTTCATTTATCTATATATCTATGTATCTATCTATCATCTATCTTTCCATTCATCCATCTATCCATCTATTTATCCATTCATGTATCATCTATTTGTCTATCCATCCTTCATCTATCTATGTACCCACTCATTCATGTATGTGTGTATGTATGTGTCTATCTGTCTATCATTTATCTACCCACTTATCTATCATCTATTTACCCACTCATTCATCTACCTACCTTTGTATCTATCTATGTATCTACCTATCATCTATCTGTCTATCCGTCTATCTATCTGTCATATCTCTCCATTCATTGATCCATGTATCTATGTATCTATCTGTCCATTTATCTATCATCTATTTATCTATCAATCTGTTATCTATCTATGTATCTATCATCTATTTATCTATCATCCATTATCTATCATCTATCTATTCATCTAGCAATCCATTATCTATCTATGTATCTATCTATCTATCATCTATCAATTGGCTATCTATCTATCATCTATTTATCTATCAATCTGTTATCTATCTATCTACCCACTTATCTATCATCTATCTCCCTACTCATTCATCTATCTACCTTTGTATCTATGTATCTACTTATCATCTATCTATCTGTCTATCCATCTATCTAATCTATCTGTATCTATCCTTTCGTCCATCTGTCACCTATCCGTTCATTTATCTACATATCTACATATCTATCTATCATCTCTCTTTCCATTCATCCATCTATCCATCTATTTATCCATTCATGTATCACCTATTTGTCTATCCATCCATCATCTATATACCCACTCATTCATGTATGTATGTATGTGTCTATCTATCTATCATTCATCTACCCACTTATCTATCATCTATTTACCCACTCATTCATCTACCTACCTTTGTATCTATCTGTGTATGTACCTATCATCTATCTATCTGTCTATCCGTTTATCTGTCATATCTATCCATTCATTTATCCATGTATCTATGTACTTATCTGTCCATTTATCTATCATCTATTTATCTATCAGTCTGTTATCTATGTATCTATTATCTATTCATCTATCAATCCATTATCTATCTATATGTCTATGTATCTATCTATCTATCATCTACCGATATATCTATCAATCTGCTATCTATCATCTATTTATCTATCAATCGGTTATCTATCTATCTATCTATCTATCTATCTATGAAAGACAATGATTTACAATGAGGAGTGATTTCGCCCCGCAGGGAACACTTGGCAACCTCAGTGGAATTTTTGGTTGTCATAGCAAGAGCTGGGAGGTGCTACTGACATTTAGTGGTTGGACGTCATAGATACTGCTCAACATCTTATGATGCATAGCACGGCCCCCACAACCAAGAATTATCCAGCGAAAATATCACTAGGGCAGAGATCGAGAACCCCTGGGTAAGGGAGAGGCCGAGGCTGGCTTTGGGGACTTCTTCCTTTACGCCTGAAGGTCCCCAATCCAAAAACCTTCCTGACCACAGAAGTGAGCAGTTCTGCCTCTGCCCTTCCTCCCCCTCCACTTCCCTTTTCCTTTTCTATTTTTTCTTTTCTTTTCTTTTTTTTTTTTTTGAGATGGTGTCTCACTCTGTCACTCAGTTTGGGGTGCAGTCACACGATCTCGGCTCACTGCAACCTACACCTCCCGAGTTCAAGTGATTCTCCTGCCTCAGCCTCCCCAGTAGCTGGGATTACAGGCACCCGCCACCGTGCCCAGCTTATTTTTGTATTTTTAATAGAGATGGGGTTTCACCGTATTGACCAGGCTGGTCTCAAACTCCTGACCTTGTGATCCACCTGCCTTGGTATCCCAAAGTGCTGGGATTACAGGTGTGAGCCACCGCACCTGGCTTCTCTTCTTCTTCTTCTTTTTTTTTTTTTTAAGAGGGAGTCTCACTCTGTCACCCAGGCTGGAGTACAGGGTCGTGATGTTGGCTCACTGCAAGTTCCACCTCCTGGGTTCAAGTGATCCTCCTGCCTCAGCCTCCTGAGTAGCTGGGATTACAGGCACCTGCCACCACACCTGGCTAATTTTTTATTTTTATTTTTTGTATTTATAGTAGAGATGGGGTTTCACTCTATTGTGCAGGCAGTATTGAACTCCTGGTCTCAGATGACCCACTCACCTCGTCCTCCCAAAGTCTTGGGATTACAGGCGTGAACCACTGCGCCCGGCCACTTCTTTTTTTTCCCAGCGCTCACCATGACCATGTTCAGGGCATACATACTTATTTGAGCTTCCTCTCCTCCTACAGAACGCATTCTTCATGAGGGCAGAGAGTCCTGTCTGTTTTTAGGCCAACCTCCTTTCTCTCGCTCTGCAGACTTGACTGCTTTGGATGCAAGAGCATCTATCATCCAGCAGTCACAGTGGACATTGATTGGGTGCTGAGATCCGAACAGTGCTCAGTCTTTTACGTCTATTGTTGCTTTGTCTCTCTAAGCCAGGTCATATTATTGTCACCTCCCCAGTGCCTGGGAGATATCAGACCCTCAAGAACTGTATCTTGAGTGACTATTGAATGAAGCCACTTCTGACACCTGTAGGTGCAGAAGTTGTGGAGGGTTCTGGGCAAAGATGGTTCCTTTTTGTTTGTTTGTTTGTTTGAGACGGAGTCTGGCTCTGTCACCAGGCTGGAGCGCAGTGGCGCGATCTCAGCTCTCTGCAACCTCCGCCTCCCGGGTTCAAGCGATTCTCGTGCCTCAGCCTCCCGAGTAGCTAGGATTGCAGGCACCCGCCACCATGCCTGGCTAATTTTTCTGTTTTTTTCAGACAGAGTCTCGCTCTGTCGCCCAGGCTGGAGTGCAGTGGCACAATCTCGGCTCACTGCAAGCTCCGCCTCCCGGGTTCACGCCATTCTCCTGCCTCAGCCTCCCAAGTAGCTGGGATTACAGGCGCCCGCCACCACGCCCGGCTAATTTTTTGTATTTTTAGTAGAGACGGGGTTTCACCGTGTTAGCCAGGGTGGTCTCGATCTCCTGACCTTGTGATCTGCCCGTCTCGGCCTCCCAAAGTGCTGGGATGACAGGCTTGAGCCACCGCACCCGGCCTTATTTTTTTATTTTTTGAGTAGAGACAGGGTCTCCCCATGTTGGCCAGCACTTTGGGAGGCCGAGGCGGGTGGATCACTTAGGTAAAGGAGTTTGAGACCAGCCTGGTCAACATGGCGAAACCCTGTCTCTACTAAAAATACAAAAATTAGCAGGGTGGGTGGCATGCATCTGCAATCCTGGCTTCGAGGGAGGTTGAGGCAACAGGATGGCTTGAGTCCAGGCGTTTGAGGCTATGGTGAGCCCTGATTGCACCACTGCACTCCTGCATGGGTGCCAGACGGAGACCCCGTCTCAAAGAAAAGGCAAGAAAAGCTGGGCACGGAGGCTGATGCCTATAATCCTAGCACTTTGAGAGGCTGGCGTGGGCGGATCAGCTGAGGTCAGAAGTTTGAGACCAGCCTGGCCAACATGGCAAAACCCCGTCTCTACTGAAAATACAAAAATTAGCTGGGTGTGGTGGTGGGTGCCTGTCATCCCAGCTAGTCGGCAGGCTGAGGCAGGAGAATCGCTTGAACCTGGGAGGAGGAGGTTGCCGTGAGATGAGATCGTGCCACTGCACTCCAGCCTGGGTGACAGAGTGAGACTCTGTCTCAGAAAGAAGAAAGGAAAAGAAAGGGAAAGGAAGGGGAGGGGAGGGGAGGAGGGAGGGGGTAGGGGGAGGCAAAGGAAGGTGGGGAGGGGGAGGGGAGGAGAGGAGAGGGAAAGGGTAAGTGGAGGGGAGGGGAGGGGAAGGTGGAGGGGGAGGGGAGGGAAGGATAGGTGGAGGGGAGGGGAGGGGGGAAGGAGGTGGAGGGGGAGGAGGGGGAGGGGGGAAGGAGGTGGAGGGGAGGGGAGGTGGAGAGGAGGGGAGGGGAGGGGAGGTGGAGGGGAGGGGGAGGGGGGAAGGAGGTGGGGGGAGGGGGAAGGGGAGGGAAGGGGGAAGGAGGTGGAGGGGAGGGGAAGGGGAGGAGGGGGAAGGAGGTGGAAGGGAGGGGAGGGAAGGGGGGGGAGGGGGAAGGGGGAAGGAGGTGGAGGGGAGGGGAGGGGAGGGGAAGGGGGAAGGAGGTGGAGGGGAGGGGGAGCGGAAGGGGGAAGGAGGTGGAGGGGAGGGGAGGGGGAGGGGAGGGAAGGGGGAAGGAGGTGGAGGGGAGGGGAGGGAAGGAGGAAGGAGGTGGAGGGGAAGGGAAGGGGAGGGAAGGGGGAAGGAGGTGGACGGGAGGGGAGGGGGAGGGGAGGGAAGGGGGAAGGAGGTGGAGGGGAGGGGGAGGGGAGGGGAGGGGGGAAGGAGGTGGAGGGGAGGGGAACGGGAGGGAAGGGGGAAGGAGGTGGAGGGGAAGGGAAGGGGGAAGGAGGTGGAGGGGAGGGGAGGGGGAGGGGGAGAGGAGGGGAGGGGGAGGGGAGGGGAAGGGGAGGAGGGGGAGGGGGGGAGGGGAGGGGAGGGGAGGGGAGGGGGAAGGAGGTGGAGGGGAGGGGGAGGGGAGGGAAAGAGGGAAAGGAGGGGGAGGGGGGGGGAGGGGAGGGGGGAAGGAGGTGGAGGGGAGGGGAAGGGGAGGGGAGGGGAGGGAAGGGATAGGTGGAGAGGAGGGGGAGGTGAAGGGGAGGGGGGAAGGAGCAGAGGGGAGGGGGAGGGAGGGAAGAGAAAGGAAAGGAAGGGAAGGCTCAGCTCAGCCCTGTGTGTGGTACTCCTGAGCCTGGATTGATTGTGTGTGTGTGTGTGTGTGTGTGTGTGTGTGTGTGACAAGCGTATCTTTTAAAATCGAGCGTCACTGTGCTTCCTGCCTGTAATCATTTCCCTAATTTCCTTTCTGCCTGTTTAAAATCGAGGGTGACCTCTGCTTATGAGTCACGAGCGATCTGTTGGTGGCAGGTTCCTGAGGACCTCACTCTCCACTCCTGTTTCAGGCATGGGACGGTTCGTTCTGCTGGGGGCAGCTGCTGTCTTCCTGCTGGGAGGCTGCATGGCTTTGGGGCAAGTGAGAACAGGTAAGTTTCCACCACTGGCCTGCATAAAATATCCTTTATGTAAGCGCCCTCTTCTTGTCGTACTTTGGTTTGTGGTTTCCTTTGCAACCAGGCACTGTTTATTTTGTAAAACTTAAACAACGAGTGTGGAAGTTTCTTTTTTCTTTTCTTTTCTTTTTTTTCCTTGATACGGAGTCTCGCTCTTGTCGCCCAAGCTGGACGGCCGTGGTATGATCTCGGCTCACTGCAACCTCCACCTCCTGGGTTCCAGCAATTCTCCTGCCTCAGCCTCCCAAGTAGCTGGGACGAAATGTGTTTATAAGTAAATACATGAATAATAACTGTATTTATTGCTCCTGGAATATCCACTGCTTATATGCCCTTTCGGTGGCCAGAACTAGGAACTGTATGTGTGCGTGTGTGTGTTTATCTATGATTGATTGATCAGTAGATATATTCATTTTTAATCTATCCATCAATTTAGCTCATCTATCTTTTCCCATTCATCATCCACCCATCAACCATCCATCTATTATTCATTGATCCATCCACCAATATATCCATCCACCCATCCATCAAACTATCCATCCACTCATACATTCACCCACCCATCAACCCACTCAGCCATCCATCCAGCCATCCACCATCCACCCATCTGTTATCCATCCATCCATCCATCCATCCTCCCTTCCACCATCCACCCATCATCCATCCAGCCATCCATCCACCCATCCTTTCATCCATCCATCCACCCATCCATCCACCATGCACGCATCTATTATCCATCCATCCATCCATCCATCCATCCTCCCTTCCACCATCCACCCATCATCCATCCAGCCATCCACCCATCCTTTCATCCATCCATCCACCCATCCATCCACCATCCACGCATCTATTATCCATCCATCCATCCATCCATCCTCCCTTCCACCATCCACCCATCATCCATCCAGCCATCCATCCACCCATCCTTTCATCCATCCATCCACCCATCCATCCACCATCCACCTATCTATTATCCATCCATCCATCCATCCATCCATCCATTCTCCCTTCCACCATCCACCCATCATCCATCCAGCCATCCATCCACCCATCCTTTCATCCATCCATCCACCCATCCATCCACCATCCACCTATCTATTATCCATCCATCCATCCATCCATCCATCCATCCATTCTCCCTTCCACCATCCACCCATCATCCATCCATCCGCCAACACATCCATCCATCCACCCATCAAACCATCCATCTACCCATGCATTCACCTACACTTTTATCCATCCATCCATCCATCCATCCATCCATCCATCCGTCCATGTACGCATCTACATATCCATCTATCCATGCATCCATCCATCCATCTACCCACTCACCTATCTGTTCATCCATTTATCCATCCATCCCCTCACTCATCCACCCACCCATCCACCCACCCTTTCATCCATCTATGCATCCATCCATCCATCCATCCACCCACTCACCTATCTGTTCATCCATTTATCTATCAATCCACTCACTCATCCACCCACCGATCCACCCACCTTTCATCCATCTATGCATCCATCCATCCATCCATCCACCCACTCACCTATCTGTTCATCCATTTATCTATCAATCCACTCACTCATCCACCCACCGATCCACCCACCCTTTCATCCACTTATCCATCCATCCATCCATCCATCCACCCACCATCCATCCACCAATACATCCATCTATCCATCCATCAAACCATCCATCCACCCATGCGCTCAGCCACACTTTCATCCACTCATCCATCCATCCATTCACCCATCCATGTACACACCTACATATCCATCTCTCCATGCATCCGTCCACCCATCCACACATTCAACTATGTATCTGTTCATCCATTTTTTCATGCATCCAGTCACCCATCCACTCACCCATCCACTTGCCTTCCATCTATACACCCACCTGTCCATTGATTCATCCATCTACCCACCCATCCCTACCTATCTGTGTCTGTCTGTCTATTTCTATCATCATCTATATAATTCTCTCTAACATTACTATGTATGTATGTATGTATGTATCTCTCTCTCTCTCTCTCTCTCTCTCTCTCCTCCAGATACCTCCACTTAAAACCCAGCATGACAAGGTTCACTGTAGCCTGTCTTTCCAAACCTGTAACTCACTTCTTTGACAGTGAGAGACTTGGTTGCCATTATCCAAAATATCATTGCATGTTTGCTCAATTCTAAAATATTCCCATTCCCCATGTTCAGAATTACAAACCCATAGTTCTTGAAACGTCGAAGCTACTGAAGTCTGAGCAACCTTCTAAGCAAAGATAGACATACTTCTTTAGAGTTGGTCCATTTCTGTTATTTTATTTTAGTTTAGTTTATTTTGATATGGAGTCTTGCTGTGTCGCCCAGGCTGGAGTGCAGTGACACGATCTTGGTTCACTACAACTTCTGCCTCCTGGGTTCAAGTCATTCTCCTGCCTCAGCCTCCTGGGTAGCTGGGATTACAGGCGCCTGCCACCATGCCCAGCTCATTTGTTGTGTTTTTAATAGAGACGGGGGTTTCACCATGTTGGCCAGGCTGGTCTTGAACTCCTGACCTCAGGTGATCCTCCCACCTCGGCCTCCCAAAATGTTAAGATTACAGACGTGAGCCACCGCGCCCAGCCGGTCCATTTCTGAAGTTGGTGTGTGTGGTGTTTTGAAAAAGACAGTCAGGTGGATCGATGGGGACACTTTCCGAAGCCACCTTAGGTATCCACAGGGGATGTGTCACTGGATACATGATTGATGCTCGTATCTGTGCATGGCACTAGTGGGCAAAGATTACCTTTTGCAAAAACAAACAAAAGCAGCCGGGCACAGTGGCTCATGCCACTGTGGTCAGGAGATCGAGACCATCCTGGCTAACACAGTGAAACCCCGTCTGTACTAAAAACACAAAAAACTAGCCAGGTGTGGTGGCAGGCACCTGTAGTCCCAGCTACTCAGCAGGCTGAGGCAGGAGAATGGTGTGAACCTGGGAGGCGGAGGTTGCCGTGAGCTGAGATCACACCACTGCACTCCAGCCTGGGCGACAGAATGAGACTCTGTCTTGGAAAAAAAAAAAAAGCAACTATAATTGTACTTGCACAGATATGAGCATCAATCATGTATCCAAGGACACATCTTCTGTGGATATGTAAGGTGGCATTGTCTCTTCTGGACCAGCCTTTATGTATTCTGCAGCTCTTGCTCAAGGAATTAACGGGTAACCCATGCATACAAACCTTGGTTTTCTCTGTCCTTTGACTTTTTATTTATTATTTTTTGAGACGGAATCTAGCTCTGTCACCCAGGCTGGAGTGCAGTGGTGCAATCTCGGCTCACTGCAACCTTCTCCCAGGTTCAAGCGATTCTTCTGCCTCAGCCTCCCAAGTAGCTGGGATTACAGGCACCCACCACCACACCTGGCTAATTTTTGTAGTTTTAGTAGAGACAGTGTTTCACCGTGTTGGCCAGGGCTGGTCTTCAACGCATGACCTCAGGTGATCCACCTGCCCCAGCCTTCCAAAGTGTTGGCATTACAGGCATGAGCCACCGCACCCAGGCAGACCTCTGTTCTTTTCTTATTTATTTATTTTTGAGATGGAGTCTCACTCTGTCACCCAGGCTGGAGTGCAGTGGCACAATCTCAGCTCACTGCAACCTCCACCTCCCGGGTTCAAGTGATTCTCCTGCCTCAGCCTCCCGAGTAGCTGGGATGACAGGTGCCCACCACCATGCCCGGCTAACGTTTTGTATTTTTAGTGGAGATGGGGTTTCTCCATGTTGGCCAGGATGGCCTCGATCTCCTGACCTCATGATCCATCTGCCTCGGCCTCCCAAAGTGCTGGGATGACAGAGGTGAGCCACTGCGCCTGGCCAGATCTCTGTCCTTTTAAACCAGCATCTCCTTCTTAGGACGAAAGTGCTAGCTTCATGCTGTAAGTTTCTAGCTCTTTTTAGAGTTGCCTCGCCGAGCGCGGTGGCTCACGCCTGTAATCCCAGCCCTTTGGGGGGCTGAGGCGGGCGCATCATGAGGTCAGGAGATCCAGACCATCCTGTTCAATATGATGAAACCCCGTCTCTACTAAAAATGCAAAAAATTAGCTGGGCATGGTGGCGGGCACCTGTCATCCCAGCTACTCGGGAGGCTGAGGCAGGAGAATCGCTTGAACCCTGAGGTGAAGGTTGCAGTGAGCCGAGATCGCGGCACTGGACTCCAGCCTGGGCGACAGAGAGAGACTCCATCTCAAAAACAACAATAAATTAAGAGATAAAAATAAAAAGTAAAATAGAGTTGCCTGACAGTGAACTTCCTGCATCTCTCTGTGTCTAGGAGAAGGCGTACAGATTCAGATCATCTACTTTAATTTAGAAACGGTGCAGGTGACATGGAATGCCACCCGCGACCCCAGGAGCAATCTGACTTTCCACTACACGTAAGTGGCCCCACCCTGGAAAGCAAACCCCACAGCCTGGGGCTCAAAATAGCTCTTCTGAGCCGTCAGCGACTGGGAATCGCTCGAGAACGAAAGTGTGAAGCGGCACACTCGGCAAGCCAGAATGTTTGTTCTGTGAAACCCTCAGCCCTCACCACAACCACAAGCTCATTGTCCCAGACCTTCTTGCCAAGGGATGGCTGACTCACGCGCAAAATCACCTACATTCTTTTTGTTGGTTTGTTTGTTTTTGAGTCGGAGCCTCGCTCTGTCACCCAGGCTGGAGTGCCGTGGTGTGATCTCGGCTCACTGCAACCTCCGCTTCCCGGGTTCAAGCGATCCTCCTGCCTCAGCCTCCTGAGCAGCTGGGATGACAGGCACCTGCCACCACGCCCGGCTAATTTTTGTATTTTTAGTACAGACAGTGTTTCGCCGTGTCGGCCGGGCTGGTTTCCATCTCCTGACTTCATGGGATCCACCCGCCTCGGCCTCCCAAAGTGCTGGGATGACAGGCGTGAGTCACGACGCGAGATGAAGAAAGAGATTTGTTCACCTAGGGCTGTGGGTGAACTTGAAATCTTATCTGCTAGGCAGCTGGGGAAGGAAAGATTCAGTGTCTGAAACATGTCACAGCCTTACCCGGGGCTGCGTCCAACCCTGTGTCTCCCTGATGTGACTTTATTCTTATTTTTACCTTGGCTTAGTTACACACCCAGAAGTATGCGTGCGAACATTGGAGGAAGGGTTTTTCCAATATATTTAGTCATGGGTGCTTGATTCTTCAGTTTGATAGCAAAACCGATACATGGGAAAGTGTCCAGAACAGGGGAATTTTAAAATGAAGTTACTTGGAAAGTAAGACTCACGGCTGAGAGGCTGAGGTGGGCAGATCACCTGAGGTCAGGAGTTCAAGACCAGCCTGGCCGATACGAGGAAACGCTGTCTACTGAAAATATGAAAATTAACTGGGCGTGCTGGCAGGTGCCAGTAATCCCAGCAACTTGCGAGGCTGAGACGGGAGAATCGCTTGAACCCTGGAGGCAGTGGTTGCGGTGAGCCGAGATCGCGCCACTGCACTCCAGCCTGGGTGACAGAGGGAGATTTCATCTCAAAAACAAACAAAAAAAACACCAGTTCCTGAGCCAGGAATTCCCCCCGGACATTGTTGACGAGGAATAAGCCACTTGGTTTCACGCTGGGTGACATTTTTTTTCCCTGTGCAGAAAAACCAGACTGATATGTGATCTTGGCACATTCTTTTATTTTTTTGAGATGGGAGTGTCGCTCTGTCACCCAGGCTGGAGTGCAGTGGTGTGATCTCGGCTCATGGCAACCTCCGCCTCTCGGGTTCCAGCGATTCTCCTGGCTCAGCCTCCCCAGTAGCTGGGACTACAGGCACCTGCCACCACGCCCAGCTACTTTGTTTGTATTCTTAGAGATGGGGTTTCCCCCATATTGGCCAGGCTGGTCTTGAACTCCTGACCTCATGATCTGCCCCTCAAAGTGCTGGGATGACAGGTGTGAGCTACTGTGCCCGGCCATTCTTTTACCACAAAGACCCTCCTGAAAGCAGGAGTTTCCTAAGGTGCCATAACAAAGCACCATACGCTAAGCAGTTAAGATCCACAGTTATTCTCCCCCTCCACAGGCTCTAGGGGAGGATCCCTCCTGCCTCTCCCAGCTCCTGGGGTCTCCAGGCGTCCCTGGGCTTGTGGCTGCATCACTCCAGTCTCTGCCTCCGTCTCTACGTGGCCTTCTCCTCTGTGTCTGTGTCTCCTCTTCTGTCTGTTAGAAGGACACCTGTCATTCCATTTAGAGCTCATCCTCCTCCAGGGTGATCTCATGTCAAGATACTCAACTGAATGACACCTGCAGAGACCTTCTTTCTAAATGAGATTCTATTCACAAGTCTACGGGTTAGGACATGGACGATCTTTTGGACGTCTCCATCCCAATCCATTGCAATTGTGTTTGGTTCTTTCTGGAGCCTCTAGGGGAGGCTCCTTCCTGCCTTTGTCAGCTCCTGGGGGCTCCAGGCATCCCTGGGCTTGTGGCCACATCACTCCAGTCTCTGCCTCCGTCTCCACGTGGCCTTCTCCTCTGTGTCTGTGTCTCCTCTTCTGTCTCTTAGAAAGACACCCATGACGGCATTTTGCATGTAAGGACCATCTGCTTCAGAACAAGGTAATCTCCAGATTGACCTTAATTACATCTGCAAAGACCTCTGTGTCTCCTCTTCTGTCTCTTAGGATCTGTCATTGGATTTAGGACCCAGCCTCATCCAGGAGGATCTCATCTCTAGATCCTTTACTTAATTGCATCTGCAAAGAGCCTATTGCTGAATAAGGCCTTATTCCTGGTCTGGGCGTTAGGACACGGAGAGATCTTTCTGAGGGACACAGATCAGTCCACTACAGCTGTATCTCGTTGCCTCCAGAGGCTCAAGGGGAGGATCCTTCCTGCCTCTCTCAGCTCCTGGGGGCTCCAGGTGTCCCTGGGCTTGTGGCTGCATCACTCCAGTCTCTGCCTCCGTCTCCACGTGGCCTTCTCCTGTGTGTCTGTGTCTCCTCTTCTGTCTCTTAGAAGAATATTTTTCACTGTATTTCTTTGCTATCTCATAAAAATACTCTAATTGGATTGAGGGCTCACATTAATCCAGGAGGATTAAAAAATTTTTTTTTTCTTTTGAGGCAGAGTCTTGCTCTGCCACCCAGGCTGGAGTGCAGTGGTGTGATCTTAGCTTGCTGCAACCTCTGCACCGTGCCGGAGGCCATGGTGAGAATGCAGCCTGAAGGAACGGCCATTAGATTTGTTAAATGCTGTTTTAAGAAATGTCCAGGCTGGGCGTCGTGGCTCACGCCTGTAATCCCAGCATTTTGAGAGGCTGAGGCAGGAGGATCACCTGAGGTCAGGAGTTGGAGACCAGCCTGGTCAACATGGCGAAATCCCGTCTCTACTAAAAACACAAAAATTAGCTGGGCTTGGTGGTGGGTGCCTGTAATCCCAGCTACTCAGGAGGCAGAGGCAGGAGAACCGCTTGAACCCGGGAGGCAGACATTGCAGTGAGCCGAGATTGCGCCACTACACTCCAGCCTCAAGGACAGAGCAAGACACTGTCCAAAAGGAAAAAAAAAAAAAAAAAAGGTCAGCGTGCTAGCTCACACCTGTAATCCCAGAACTTTGGGAGGCCGAGGCGGGTGGGTCACCTGAGGTCAGGAGTTCAAGACCAGCCTGGGCAACATGGTGAAACCCCGTCTCTACTAAAAACACAAAAATTAGCCAGGCATGGTGGCAGGCACCTGTAATCCCACCTACTCAGGAGGCTGAGACAGGAGAATCTCTTGAACCTGAGAGGTGGAGGTTGCAGTGAGCTGAGATTGCGCCACTGCGCTCCAGCCTGGCGACAGGGCGAGGCTCTGTCTCAAAAAAAAAAAAAAAAAAAAAAAAAAAAGCCAGGCGTGGTAGCTCACACCTCTAATCCCAGCACTTTGGGAGGCCAAGGTGTGTGGATCACCTGAGGTCAGGGAGACCAGCCTGGCTAACGCGGTGTAACCGTGTCTCCAGTAAAACTACCAAAATTACCTGGGCATGGTGGTGGTTGCCTGTAATCCCAGCTACTCCGGAGGCTGAGACAGGAGAATTGCTTGAACCCAGGAGGCGGAGGTTGCAATGAGTTGAGATTGCACCATTGCACTCCAGCCTGGGCGGCAAGAGCAAGACCCCATCTCTAAATACATAAATGAATAAATAAAGCACTGTTGCTAACTGGCCATTTTAAACCCCAGATTCAATCCAGATGAGGCCTATGACCAGTGCACCATCTACATTCTCCAGGAAGATCACACTTCGGGGTGCCTCCTAGACGCAGAGCAGCAAGACGATATTCTCTATTTCTCCATCAGAAACGGGACGCACCCCGTGTTCACCGCCAGTCGCTGGATCTATTATTACCGTAAGTATTGTAAAGCCAGCTCACCATGCTTGTCGGTACTTCCTTCACCTTATTACCCCAAGGGCTGAAAACCAAGCTCGTGCAAATCGCCGGATCCATGATTACCGTTAACTCTTGAAAAGCAAGCTCACCATGCTTTTCAGTACTTCCTTCAGCTTATTACCATAAGTACTGAAAAGCTCGTGCAAATCGCCGGATCCATGATGACCGTAGCTATTGAAAAGCAAGCTCAGCACACTTTTCAGTACTTCCTTCAGCTTATTGCCATAAGTACTGAAAAGCTCGTGCAAATCGCCGGATTCATGATGACCGTAGCTATTGAAAAGCAAGCCACGCTTTTCAGTACTCCCTTCAGCTTATTATCGTAAGTAATGAAAAGCAAGTTCATGCCAGTAGCGGGATCAATGATTACCGTAACAATTGAAAAGCAAGCTCAGCACCCTTATCAGTACTTTAAATTCACGCAAATCGCCGGATCCATGATGACCGTAGCTATTGCAAAGCAAGCTCACCACGCTTTTCAGTAGTTCCTTCAGCTTATTACCGTAAGTAAGGAAAGGCAAGTTCGTGCCAGTCACAAGTTCACGCGGGATCAGTGGTTACCGTAACAATTGAAAAGCCAGCTCAGCCCACTTTTCAGTACTTCTTTCAGCTGATTACCCTAAGTACTGAAAAGCCATCTCATGATAGTCGCTGGATCAATGATTACCGTAACTACTGAAAAGCAAGCTCAGCATACTTTTCAGTACTTCCTGCGGCTGATTACCGTAAGTACTGAAAAGCTCATGAAAATCGCCGGATCCATGATTACCGTAGCTATTGAAAAGCAAGCTCACCACGCTTTTCAGTACTTCCTTCAGCTGATTGCCCTAAGTACTGAAAAGCAATCTCATGATAGTCGCTGGATCAATGATTACCGTAACGATGGAAAAGCACGCCCAGCCTACTTTTTAGTACTTCCTTCAGCGGATTACCATAAGTACTGACAAGCAAGCTCAGACAAGCCACTGGATTAGTGATTACTGTAGCTATTGAAAAGCAAGCTCACCATGCTTTTCAGTACTTCCCTCAGCTTATTACCATAAGTACTGAAAAGCAAGCTCTGGCCAGTCGCGGGATCAATGATTACCGTAACTATTGAAAAGCAAGCCCAGCACACTCTTCAGTACTCTTTCAGCTCGTCACGTTCAGTTAGTTTCAATAAATTCTGAAAAGCAACCTCATGGACCATTGGCCACAGGAGCCCAGTGCCCAGTTCCTGACTCCAAGTGAGGAGAAACCGGCCTTCTAGAAAGTTCCCTCTTACACACACACGGGTCGGGGATGAACCTGCCTCCAGTGGGGAGACCACATGACTATGATTTAAGGGAATTAATTAAAGCTTCGGCGCGGTGGCTCACGCCTGTAATCCCAGCACTATGGGAGGCCAAGGCGGGCGGAGCACTTGAGGTCTGGAGTTCGAGACCAGCCTCACCAACATGGTGAAACCCTGTCTCTATTAAAAATAAAAAATAAACAAAATTAGCTGGGCGTGGTGGCGCACGCCTGTAATCCCAGCTATCCGGGAGGCTGAGGCAGGGCAATTGCCTGAACCTGGGAGACAGAGGCTGCAGTGAGCCAAGATCACACCACGGCACTCCAGCCTGGCCGATTTATAAATTCATTGTTGAAAAATACATAAGACCGGGCCCGGTGGCTCACGCTTTTCATCCCAGTACTTTGGGAGGCCGAGGCAGGAGGATCACCTGAGGTGGGGAGTTCGAGACCAGCCTGACCAACATGGAGAAATCCCGTCTCTACTAAAAATACAAAACTAGCCGGGCGTGGTGGCGGGCACCTGTAGTCCCAGCTACTCAGGAAGCTGAGGCAGGAGAATCGCTTGAACCCGGGAGGCGGAGGTTGTAGTGAGTTGAGATCCAGCCACTGCACTCTAGCTTGGGCAACAAGAGGGAAACTTAATCTCAAATAAATAAATAAATAAAATAAGGGAATTAATTAGTGATGCTGCCCTCTGGTGCCCTGCCTACACACACACACCACACACACACACACACAGACACGTGCAGTGATGCAATCACAGCTCACTGCAGCCTCCACCTCCTGGGCTCAAGCGATCCTCCCGCCTCAGCCTCCAGAGTAGCTCAGACCACAGACACACACCACCACGCCTGGCAAACGTTCTCATGCTTTGTAGACCTGGGGTCTCACCATATTGCCCAGGCTGATCTCGAACTTCTGGGCTCAAGAGATCCTCCTGCCTTGGCCTCCCAAATTTCTGGGATGACAGGCATGAGCCACTGCACCTGGCAGGTTTCCTTATGTGCGCGGAGAACTGGCTGTAGGGAAACCCTCTTTCCAAAATGTTTCTTCTTTATCCCAGAATTCTGGAAGGCTGTGGCTCTTTTTTCCTTTTTTATTTTTTAGAGGTGGGGGAAACAGATCTGTTTCAGAATCCCGTGAGAACTGCGAACTCTTTATTCGCGAAATTACTCATAGATACTGGATGTGTTTCCTGGGTTATAATAGGTTACCACAAATGGGAGGTTTAAAACAACAGAAACTTATTCTCTCCCAGTGAGATGGACGTGTCTGTCAGCCGCATTCCCTCCGGAGGCTCTAGGGGAGGATCCTTCCTGCCTCTCCCAGCTCCTGGGGGTTTCAGGCGTCCCTGGGCTTGTGGCCGCATCACTCCAGTCTCTGCCTCCGTCTCCACGTGGCCTCCTGCTCTGTGTCTGTGTCTCCTCTGTCTCTGAGAAGGACACCTATCGTTGCATTTAGAATGCTTCGTTCTCCGGTATGACCTCATCTTAACTAACTAAATGCACCTACAAGGATCCCCTCCCCCCCACTTTGTTTTGAGATGGAGCCTCGCTCTATTGCCAGGCTGGAGTGCAGTGGCGCCATCTCGGCTCAATGCAACCTCCACCTCCTAAGTTCAAGCAATTCTTCTGCCTCAGCCTACCGAGTAGCTGGGACTACAGGCGTGTGCCACCACGCCTGGCTAGTTTTTTAATTTTTTTTTTAGTAGAGACGGGGTTTCACCCATATTGGCCAGGCTGGTCTCGAACTCCTGACCTTGTGATCCACTCGCCTTGGACTCCCAAACTGCTGAGATTACAGGCGTGAGCCACTGTGTCCAGCCAGATGGAATTTTTCTTTTTTTTTTTTTTTGGATAGAGTTTCGCTCTTGTGGCCCAGGCTGGGTGCAATAGCATGATCTCGGCTCACGGCAACCTCTGCTTCTGGGGTTAAAGCGATTCTCCTGCCTCAGCCTCCCGAGTAGCTGGGATTACAGACAGGCATGCACCACCACGCCCGGCTAGTTTTGTATTTTTAGCAGAGACAGGGTTTCTCCATGTTGGTCAGTCTGGTCTCGAACTCCTGACCTCAGGTGATCCACCTGCCTCAGCCTCCCAAAGGATCCTATTTTTAAATACAGTCTCATTCAGAGTTTCTGGGGAGTTGGGATTTTAACATGTATTTTTGTGGGGGACATAATTTAGCCTGTAACAGACACACAGGACATTTTCCACAGAATTTTAGAGAGTTCCTTCACAAACCTACAGGTTCTCAGAGCTCTGGTGGAAGCTTCTTCTGTAAAAGTCATGAAGACAGGTGAACCCCAAGCCCCATAAGATATGCAGGGAAGGGAGGGGTACACGCTAGAGAAAGGGGATGAAATAAGCCTGTCACATTCAGCTCAGAGAGGAGGGATATCACTGTCTGCAACATGAAGCTTCTGTTATTTCTTCTTCTCAGTGAAGCCCGGTTCGCCGAAGCAGGTGAGCTTTTCGTGGCATCAGGATGCGGTGACGGTGACGTGTTCTGAGCTGTCCTACAGGGGTCTCCTCTATGAGGTTCAGTACCGGAGCCCCTTCGACACGGAGTGGCAGGTGAGCCGGGCGGCTGTGACTCAGGGCGATGGTGGCTGAGCGTCCCCCAGGTGCGGGCTGTGGGATTCGCTGTTCAGTCAGACCCCCGGGTCCCCTCTGTCTACACCTGCCTGAATTCCACTCTGCTCTTTCTTCCTGAGAGAGCTCTAGTCCAGCTCGCATTTCTCTCTGTGTCTCTGAGGGGTCTCCAGAGAAAGAAAACTAATAATATGTCTGTCTGTCTGTCTATCTATCTATCTATCTATCTATCCACCTCTATATCATTCTTTCTGTCTTTCAACCTATTATCTATCTATCTAATTCTATTTTATCTGTCTCTATCTCTTTCTATCTATCTATCTATCCATCTGTCTCATTCTATTTTACCTCTATCTCTGTCTTTCTATCATCCATATTGTTCTATTTTATCTCTATCTCTATCTTTCAAACTATTACCTATCTATCTATCTATGATCTATATATATCTATCTGTCTATCTCTATATCATTCTCTCTTTCAATTTATCTATCTATCCATATCATTCTATTATATCTCTCTCTATCTCTTTCAATCTATCATCTATGTATGTATGTATGTATGTATCTACCTATCGCATTCTATTTTATCTGACTCTATCTCTTTCTTTCTATCTATCTATCTATCTATCTATCTATCTATCTATCTATCTATCTATATCATTCTATTTTATCTCTCTCTAGCTCTTTCAATCTGCTGTCTATCTCATTCTATTTGATGTGTCTTTCTCTTTCAATCTATCATCTATCTATGTCATTTTATTTTGTCTCTGTCTTTCAATCTATCATGTAGTTTATCGATTAACTCTCTTTGTTCTATCTCTCTATTGCTCTATCCATATCTATTTTATGTACCAACTCTCTTTTATCTATCTATGTACTATCAGTCATCTATGTATATCATCCCTATCTCTATCTAGCTCATCTGTCTATCATCTCTATCTACCTGTCTATTATCTCTCTTTATTCTACCATCTAGTATGCTATCTATGTATTATCTATCTATGTATGTATCTATATCTATCATCTATCTGTATCTATTTATGTATCATCTATCTGTCTACTTCTCTCTATCATCTGTCTATGTATTATCTATCTGTCTATCTGTCTATCTATCTATCTATCATCTATTTCTCTCTATCATCTATGTATCATCTATCAAGTCTATCATCTCTCAGTTTTATCTATTTATCTATCATTTCTTTATCTACCTCTAGTCATACCTCTATCTCTACATATCTGTCTCTCTACACACACACACAGACACACACAGACACACAAACACAGGCACACAAACACACACACAGACACACGCAGACACACAGACACACACACACAGAGACACACACAGACACACAAACACAGGCACACAGACACACACACAGACACACACAGACACACAGACACGCACACATAGATGCAGACGCACACACAGACACACACAGACAGACACACACAGAGTCATGTGCTGCCTGAGGACCTTTTCATCATCAGCAGACAGCATGTATCACGGTAGTCCTCTGTGATTATCACGGCTGTCCTGTGCGACTGTCCCAATTAGTTTCTTCTATACCCTATTTTTCCTGTAGCTTTTCTATGTTTAGATATGTTTAGATACACAAATACTTGCGTTAGGTTTGCCTGCAGTATTCAGTACAGTAACGTGCTGTACAGGTGCGTAGCCCAGGAGCAATGTGCTATACAGCCGAGGTGTGCAACGGGCTAGACCAGCGAGGTGTGTCTCAATAAACTCTACAATATTCTCACAATGGAGAAGTCACCTCACAAAGCATTTCTCAGAACATGTCCCATCGTTAAGCAATGCATGACTGTATAGCTACATATATGTGTGTATACATACTTTTAGTAGAAACGGAGTTTCACCATGTTGGTCAGGCTGGTCTCGAACTCCTGACCTAGTGATCCACCTGCTTCGGCCTCCCAAAGTGCTGGGATGACAGGCGTGAGCCACCGCGCCCGGCCTAATGAAATCTTTAAGAGTCATCCAAGGGTGGTTGAAAGAATATTTAGTCATAACAGCAATGCCTACAACCAAATACAAAAATTAGCCGGGCGTGGTGGCAGGTGCCTGTAATCCCAGCTACTCTGGAAGCTGAGGCAGGAGAATCGCTTGAACTCGGGAGGCGAAGTTTGCGGTAAGCTGAGATCGTGCCACTGCGCTCTAGACTGGGCGACAGAGCGAGTCTCTGTCTCAACAACAAAAACAACAACAAAAACAAGTGTTACTGTATTGCTGAATCTGTAGTTGTCGTAGTTGGAATAAAAGTCTGCAGAGAGGGAGGACGCAAACAACAGAGCGAAAACGTGGGAGTAGGAGCCTTGTGCAAATCCCAGGGGGTGTACAATGAAAGGTCCAAGTGAGAGGCGAAGCCAGCTGGACTTCTGGGTTGGGTGAGGACTTGGAGAACTTTTCTGCCTTACAAGAGGTTTGTAAAATGCACCAATCACTACTCTGTAAAAACGCACCAGTCGGTGCTCTGTGACTAGCTGGAGGTTTGTAAAATGCGCCAATCAGTGCTCCATAAAAATGCACCAATCAGCGCTCTGTGGCTAGCCAGAGGTTTGTAAAATGCACAAATCACTGCTCTGTAAAAATGCACCAATCAGCACTCTGTGGCTAGCTAGAGGTTTGCAAAATGGATCAATCGGCCCTCTGTAAAAATGCACCAATTGGCGCTCTGCAGCTAGCTAGAGGTTTGTAAAATGCGCCAATCAGTGTTCCATAAAAATGCACCAATCAGCGCTCTGTGGCTAGCTAGAGGTTTGTAAAATGGACCAATCAGCGCTCTGTAAAAATGCACCAATCAGTGCTCTGTGGCTAGCTAGAGGGTTGTAAAATGTGCCAATCAGCACTCCGTAAAAACACACCAATCAGCACTCTGCAGCTAGCTAGAGGTTTGTAAAATGCACCAATCAGCAGGACATGGGCGGGGACAAATAAGGGAATTAAAAACTGGCCACCCCAGCCAGCAGCTGGGGTCTTCACAATAAATTCTCGCTCTTCACAATAAATCTTGCTGCTGCCCACTGTTCGGGTCCGTGCCACCTTTAAGAGCTGTAACCCTCACTGAGAAGGTCCACGGCTCCATTCTTTTGTTTTTTTGAGACAGAGTTTCGCTCTTGTTGCCCAGGCTGGAGTGCAGTGGCACAAACTTGGCTCACTGCAACCTCTGCCTCCCGGGTTCAAGCCATTCTGGTGCCTCCACCTCCCAGGTAGTTGGGATTACAGGCATGTGCCACCACGCCCGGCTAATTTTTTTTTTTTTTTTTGAGACGGAGTCTCGCTCTGTTGCCCAGGCTGGAGTGCAGTGGCCGGATCTCAGCTCACTGCAAGCTCCGCCTCCCGGGTTTACGCCATTCTCCTGCCTCAGCCTCCCGAGTAGCTGGGACGACAGGCACCTGCCACCTGGCCCGGATAGTTTTTTGTATTTTTTAGTAGAGACGGGGTTTCACCATGTTAGCCAGGATGGTGTCGATCTCCTGACCTCGTGATCCGCCCGTCTCGGCCTCCCAAAGTGCTGGGATGACAGGCTTGAGCCATCGCGCCCGGTCTGCCCGGCTAATTTTTGTATTTTTAGTAGAGACCGGCTTTCTCCATTTTGGTCAGGCTGGTCTCGAACTTGCGACCTCAGCTGATCTGCCCACCTTGACCTCCCAAAGTGCTGGGATGACAGGCGTGAGCCACCATGTCCGGCCTTGCAGCTTCATTCGTGAAGTCAGCGAGACCATGAACCCACCGGAAGGAAAACTCCAGACTCACAGGTTACATCACTAATCACTGTGTGTGTGTGTGTGTGTGTGTGTGTCTGTTTCTCCAGTCCAAACAGGAAAATACCTGCAATGTCACCATAGAAGACTTGGATGCTGAGAAGTGTTACGCTTTCCGCGCCCGAGTGAAGGCCATGGAGGATGTATACGGGCCAGACACGTACCCGAGTGACTGGTCAGAGGTGACGTGCTGGCAGAGAGGCGAGACTCGGGGTAATGTTTGTTACGCAGCAGTGCCGCATAACCTCGTCACCAGGCTGGAGTAGCCATATAGCCACCGACACTGTCCTGCCTTCTTGGGAGGTGGGAGGGAGGGTGTGTTTGAGCAGAGCATGTGTCTCAGCAAGCTCAGTCTTCTCCAGTCTTCCAGGGCTCCATCTGAAAGCAACAAGCAATTCCGCTCCTTGCTTCGCTCCCTACCTGCTTTCACTCGGGCTAGTTTTCCTTCTTTTGTTTTGTTTTTGAGACAGAGTCTCGCTCTGTCACCCAGGCTGGAGTGCAGTGGCCGGATCTCAGCTCACGGCAAGCTCCGCCTCCCGGGTTTACGCCATTCTCCTGCCTCAGCCTCCCGAGTAGCTGGGACTACAGGCGCCCGCCACCTCGCCCGGCTAGTTTTTTCATATTTTTTTTACTAGAGACAGGGTTTCACTGTGTTCGCCAGGATGGTCTCGATCTCCTGACTTCGTGATCCACCCGTCTCGGCCTCCCAAAGTGCTGGGATGACAGCCGTGAGCCACCACGCCTGGTCCTTGTTTGTTTGTTTTTTTTTGAGACAGAGTCTCAGTCTGTTGCCCAGGCTGGAGTGCAGTGGCGTGATCTCAGCTCACTGCAACCTCCGCCTCCTGGGTTCATCCCGTTCCCTGCCTCAGCCTCCCGAGTAGCTGGGATGACAGGCACGCACCACCAAGCACGGCTAATTTTTGTATTTTTAGTAGGGACGGGGTTTCTTCATATTGGCCAGGCTGGTCTCAAACTCCTGACCTTGTGATCTGCCCGCCTCAGCCTCCCAAAGTGCTGGGATTAAAGGTGTGGGCACAATTTCAGGGGTACAGCCACCAACAGCCAAAAGCAAGCTCTCCTATGCTGTAAAGACCGCCAGCAACCACAAGCCTCCAAAGGCTGCCTGTGGAACCTGCCCTTCCTTCCTGGAAGTGTCTCTTTCCAGGATATTTTCCGTAGGGATCAAAATTTGTTGACACTAACATTCATTTAAAAAAAAAATTAAGGCCCGTCTCTACTAAAAATACAAAAATTAGCCCGATGTGGTGGTGGACGCCTGTAGTCCCAGCTACTCAGGAGGCTGAGGCAGGAGAATCACTGTATTAAAAATACCAGACTGGGTTGGGCCCAGGGGTTCAAGCCTGTGATCCCAGCACTGTGGGAGGCTGAGGCGGGCAGATCACCTGAGGTCCGGAGTTCAAGACCAGCCTGGCCAACATGGAGAAACCCCGTCTCTACTAAAAAATACAAAAAATTAGCCGGGCGTGGTGGCGGGCGCCTGTCATCCGAGCTACTCAGGAGGCTGAGGCAGGAGAATCACTTGAATCCGGGAGGTGGAGGTTGCAGTGAGCGGAGTTCGCGCCGCTGCACTCCAGCCTGGGCGACGGAGTGAGATTCTGTCTCAGAAAAAAAAAAAAAGTAAGTAAAAGATTTGCTGACACTAATATTTACAAAAACAAAACAAAACAAAACAAAAACAAAACAACAAATAACGAAGAAGAAAAAAACATGAAACGATGAGGAGGGTGGTTGGGGTGGAGATGTACCATCATGTTGAAAACGTACAGCAGAGCCTTTTCGTTTCGTTTCAGATTCGTGCCCACAGACACGCACACCTCCCAAACCAAAGCTGTCCAAATTTATTTTAGTTTCCAGCCTGGCCATCCTTCTGATGGCGTCTCTTCTCCTTCTGTCTTTATGGAAATTATGGAGGTAAGGAGGACACCTGCCACGCATCGGTGGAGGGTTTTGCTTCCAGAATATGTGTGAAGTGGGGGAAAAGATCAGTAGCCCTGACAGAATCATTTCGCTGGGCTTCAGTTTCCATACAATGTCCACTTTTCTGACAGTGGATTACAAGAAATTTCAGAGGGGCCGGGCACGGTGGCTGCCACCTGTCATCCCAGCACTTTGGGAGGCTGAGGCAGGCAGATCACAAGGTCACGAGATTGAGACCAGCCTGGCCAATATGGTGAAATCCTGTCTCTACTAAGAATACAAAAATTCGGGCCGAGCGCAGTGGTTCATGCCCGTGATCCCAGCACTTTGGGAGGCTGAGGCAGGTGAATCATGAGGTCAAGAGATCGAGACCATCCTGGCCACCAGCCTGGCCAACGTGGTGAAACCCCGTCTCTAATAAAAACACAAAAATTAGCCAGGCGTGCTGACGTGCACCTGTCGTCCCAGCTACCCGGGAGGCTGAGGCAGGAGAATCGCTTGAACCGGGGTGTGGAAGTTGCAGTGAGCCGAGATTGCACCACTGCACTCCAGCCGGGGTGACAGAGCAAGACTTTGTTTCAAAACAAAACAAAACAAAACAAAAAACACACAAAAAAAATTAGTTCGGCTAGGTGCAGTGGCTCACGCCTGTAATCCCAGTACTTTAGGAGGCCGAGGCGGGCGGATCACCTGAGGTCAGGAGTCCGAGACTGGCCTGGCCAACATGGCAAAACCCCCACCTCTACTAAAAATATAAAAATTAGCTGGGTGCAGTAGCACACGCCTGTATTCCCAGCTACTCCGGAGGCTGAGGCAGGAGAATCACTTGAACCCAGGAGCTGGAGGTTGCCGTGAGCCGAGATCGCACCATTATACTCCAGCCTGGGCGACAAGAGTAAAACTCTATCTGAAAGAAAAAAAACACAAAATGGGCCGGGCATGGTAGCGTGCACTTGTTGCCCCAGCTACTTGGGAGGCTGAGGTGGAAGGACGGCTTGAGCCTGGGAGTTTAAGGCTGTCGTGAGCTGCGACTGCACCACTGCGCTCCAGCCTGGGTGACAGAGTGAGATTCCGTCTCTCGAAAAGAAAAGAAGCCCAGGTAAGCTGATGAGGGCAGCAAGAAGAATTGTACAAGGTCTAATATTGTGGTTGCTCAAGCTGTGACTGAATGTTCAGCTTTGAATCCAGTTAGAGATCTAGCCGAAACAATATTCTTTCAGACCACAGAGAGAGCTTTTCAAAGATGTGGAGGTTGAGACATTTTCTTATTTATTTATGTGTATATTTATTTTGAGACGGAGTCTCGCTCTGTCACCCAGGCTGGAGTGCAATGGCGTGATCTCGGCTCACTGCAAGCTCCGCCTCCCGGGTTCAAGCGATTCTCCTGCCTCAGCCTCCCGAGTCGCTGGGGAGTTGAGCCATTTTCTTATTTATTTATTTATGTATGTATTTAGTTTGAGACAGAGTC
This sequence comes from Trachypithecus francoisi, assembly GCF_009764315.1. Taxonomy (NCBI): domain Eukaryota; kingdom Metazoa; phylum Chordata; class Mammalia; order Primates; family Cercopithecidae; genus Trachypithecus; species Trachypithecus francoisi. The sequence goes on along the minus strand of NW_022681451.1, from coordinate 60,117 downwards.
TCACTCTGTCACCCAGGCTGGAGTGCAGTGGCGTGATCTCGGCTCACCGCAACCTCCGCCTCCCGGGTTCAAGCAATTCTCCTGCCTCAGCCTCTTGAATAGCTGGGACTAAAGGTGTGTGCCACCACGCCTGGCTAATTTTTGTATTTTTAGTAGAGACGGGGTTTCACCATGTTGGCCAGGCTGGTCTTGAACACCTGACCTCAGGAGATCTGTCTGCCTTGGCCTCCCAAAGTGCTGGGATGACAGGCATGAGCCATTGCACCTGGCCAAACTCCTCTTCTTATAAAGACCTCAGCCCTGTTGAAACAGACCCTCCCTAGTGACCTCATTTTACCATCATCACCTTTTTAGAGACCCCCTACCCCATTTCCAAATATAGTTTCATTGTGAGGTTGAGGATTAGAATTTCAACACAGGAATTTTCAAGAGTGACGGTCTCCTTTTAGCCCGTCTCATCAACAAGGTGCCAATCATCACGTATTTAATGCAAATCCGTTGTGTGCATAGGACGTGGCTCACTGTCCATCACACCTTATTCCTGGTGGGAACTTTTATATTTTTAAGACAGTCTTGCTCTGTCACCCAGGCGGGAGTGTAAGGTGCGATCTCGGCTCACTGCAACCTCCACCTCCCGAGTTCAAGCGATTCTCCTGCCTCAGCCTCCCGAGTAGCTGGGAGTACAGGCATGTGCCACCACACTCGGTTAATTTTTGTATTTTTTGCATTTTTTTTTTTAAGATGGAGTCTCGCTCTGTCACCCAGGCTGGAGTGCAGTGGCGCGATCTCGGCTCACTGCAACCTCTGCCTCCCGGGTTCAAGCGATTCTTCTGCCTCAGCCTCCCGAGTAGCTGGGACTACAGGCGTCCGCCACCACGCCCAGTTAATTTTTGTATTTTTTTTTTTTTTAAGACAGAGTCTGGCTCTGTCGCCCAGGCTGGAGTGCAGTGGCACGATCTCGGCTCACTGCAACCTCCGCCTCCCAGGTTCAAGCGATTCTCCTGCCTCAGCCTCCCGAGTAGCTGGGGAGTTGAGTCATTTATTTATTTATTTTTTTATGGTATGTATTTAAGATAGAGTCTCGCTCTGTCACCCAGGCTGGAGTGCTGTGGCCGGATCTCAGCTCACTGCAACTTCCGCCTCTCGGGTTCACGCCATTCTCCTGCCTCAGCCTCCCGAGTAGCTGGGACTACAGGTGCCCTGGCTCATTTTTTTCTTGTATTTTCACTAGAGATGGGGTTTCACCAGGTTGGCCAGGCTGGTCTCGATCACTTGACCTCAGGTGATCCGCCCGCCTCGGCCTCCCAACGTGCTGGGATGACAGGCGTGAGCCACTGCGCCCGGCCTCCTGGTGGGAACTTTGTGAGGACCCCAGAGGCAGGGTCCCTGGGGAGGGTGAGGAGACACGTGTATCCACGTGGAAGACCACTGTGGCTGACCTGACCACCTTCTCCGTCTCTGTTTCAGAGTGAAGAAGTTTCTGATGCCCAGCGTGCCAGACCCGAAATCCACCTTCCCTGGGCTCTTTGAGATACACCAAGGGAACTTCCAGGTACCTGCCCTCTCCTTGTGTCTCCTCTCCTCTCCACCAAGCGGGTGCACCGTGCCTGCACTCATTCCCCCTGAGCGACCCTTTTAGAGAATGGTATTTACGGCCAGGCGCGGTGGCTCATGCCTGTCATCCCAGCACTTTGGGAGGCCGAGGCAGGTGGATCACTTCAGGTCAGGAGTTCGAGACCAGTCTGGTCAATGTGGTGCAACCCCGTCTCTACTAAAACTACAAGAATTAGCCGGGCGTGGTAGTGCACGCCTGTCATCCCAGCTACTCTGGAGGCTGGGGCAGGAGAATCGCTTGAACCGTGGAGGCAGAGGTTGCGGTGAGCTGAGATTGTGCCATTGCACTCCAGCCTGTGGGTGACAGAGCCAGAGTCTGTCAAGAAAAAAAAAAAAAAGGAAGGAAGGAAGGGAAGGAGGGAGGGAGGGAGGGAGGAAAGGGGGAGAGAGAAAGGAAGGAAGGAAGGAGGGAAGGAGGAAAAACAAGAAAGAAAGAAAAGAAAGAAAAGAAAGAGAAAGAAAGAAAGGGAAAGAAAGGAGGGAGGGAGGGAGGGACGAAAGGAAGGAAGGAAGGAAGGAAAAGGAAGGAATAGAGAAGAAGGAAAGAAAGAAAAGAAAAATGAAGAGAGAAAGAAAAAAAAAAAGAAAGAAAAGAAGAAATAAAACGGGCATGATCTCTGCTCACTGCAATCTCTGTCTCCCGCGGTCAAGCGATTCTCATGCCCCAGCCTCCTGGGTAGCTGGGATGACAGGCACCTGCCACCACACCCGGCTTATTTTTGTATTTTTAGTACAGATGAGTTTTCACCATGTTGTCCAGGCTGGTCTCGAACTCAAGTCCACCCACCTCGGCTCCCAAAGTGCTGGGATGACAGGCGTGAGCCACCGTGCCTGGCCTGTGTCTTGATTTTAATGCTGCTTGGTTGTGTCTGAATTTCAAAGAGAGCAGGGTATAATGAAGCATGTCCAACTTTGACTTCCCGTTATGTCTCAAACTAGGTTTTTTTTTTTTTTTTTTTTTGAGATGGAGTCTCGCTCTGTCACCCAGTCTGAAGTGCAGTGGCCGGATCTCAGCTCACTGCAAGCTCCACCTCCCGGGTTCACGCCATTCTCCTGCCTCAGCCTCCCGAGTAGCTGGGACTACAGGCGCCGCCACCTCGCCCGGCTAGTTTTTTTTTTGTATTTTTAGTAGAGACGGGGTTTCACCGTGTTAGCCAGGATGGTCTCGATCTCCTGACCTTGTGATCCGCCCGTCTCGGCCTCCCAAAGTGCTGGGATTACATCAAACTAGGTTTTAAGATAACTTTGGAATCACCTTGACTGAGTGGAGAGTCCATCAGTCTGTTGGAAGGCTTAGAATTTTATTTTTGGGGGCCGGGCGCGGTGGCTCACGCCTTTGGTCCCAGCACTTTGGGAGGCCGAGGCGGGTGGATCACCTGAGCTTGGGAGTTCGAGACCAGCCTGACCAACATGGGGAAACCCTGTCTCTACTAAAAATACGAACTTAGCCGGGTGTGGTGGTGGATGCCTGTCATCCCAGCAACTCAGGAGGCTGAGGCAGGAGAATGGATGAGAACCGGGCAGGTGGAGGTTGCGGTGAGCCGAGATCATGTCATTGCGCTCCAGCCTGGGCAACGAGAGTGAAATTCGGTCTCAAAAAAAAAACAAAAGAAGAATTTTATTCTTGGTTCAGAAGGGTATCCGTTTCAGAGCCCCTGCATGCCCCAGACAAGAGCTTTGGAGGGGACTTAGACCTCCCAGACGAGAGGGCTTTTCCTGTTCTCTTGGGAATGGCGTTTGCGGGGGAGGCTGCCCGGTGCCGGGGAGGGATGTCTGTGTTGGGCACCCTGTGGACACTGTCTCTGGTATATCCGTTGTGTTCGAGCTAGAATGTTTCCTCCTGGTAGGAGTGGATCACAGACACCCAGAACGTGGCCCACCTCCCCAAGATGGCAGGTGCAGAGCCAGAAAGTGGCCCTGAGGACTCCCTGGTGGTCCAGTTGGCCAAGACGGAAGCCGACGCACCCAGGACGCTGGAGCCACAGACCGAGGAGAAAGAGGCCGCTGGGGGACCCCTCCGGCTTCCTCACCAGCCGCCCCTGCCAGGCGGTGATGTGGTCACTCTTGGGGGCTTTACCTTTGTGATGAACGACAGCGCGTATGTGGCCTTATGATGGACAGACGACTGTCAACGTCAACGTCAGGCTCCACGTTGACGTTTCAAGACCGGGGGGAGGGTCCCGGGGACTCCACAGGGCTAGGAGCCTTTGAAGACCCAGCTTTGCTGCCTAAGGAAGGCACTCTTACGCTCAGTTTCCCCCACGTGGGTCTCTCAGTTCAAAGGCTTGATGGCAGATGGGAGCCAATGGCTGGAGGAGATGGTCTCCCCGTTCCCTTTTGTGCCTGAACGTTGCAACATAAACCCCAACGCAGGACGTCCAAAATGCTGTAAGACCGTCTTCCGCACTCTGTGAACCCCCAGTTCTGTCCATATTCCATGTCCATAGGACTGGATTCTCTGAGGATTTTTTGTTGGTTTGTTTGGAGACGGAGTCTCGCTCTCTCGCCCAGGCTGGAGTGCAGGGGCGCGATCTCGGCTCGCTGCCGCCTCTGCCTCCCCGCGTTCAAGTGATTCTCCCGCCTCAGCCTCCTGGGTACCTGGCATGACAGGTGCCCACCACCAGGCTCGGCTCATTTTTGTATTTTTAGTAGAGATGGGGTTTCACCACGTTGGCCAGGCTGGTCTCGAACTCCTGACCTCAGGCGATCCACCCGCCTTGAACTCCCAGAGTGCTGGGATGACGGGCGTGAGCCACCACGCCCGGCTTTCTTGTTTTGTTTTGTTTTTTTTTTTGAGACAGAGTCTCGCTCTGTTGCCCAGGCTGGAGTGCAGTGACAGAGTCTTGGCTCACTGCAGCCTCCACCTCCCGGGTTCTCGCAATGCTCCTGCTTTAGCTTCCTGAGTAGCTGAGACTACAGTCATGCACCACTGCACCCGGCTCATTTTTGCATGTTTAGTAGAGACGGGGTTTCACCACGTTGACCAGGCTGGTCTCGAACTCCTGACCTCAGGTGATCCACCCGCCACAGCCTCCCGAAGTGCTGGGATCACAGGCGTGAGCCACCTGATCCGGCTTTCAGAGGATTTTCTTATTTTTTTTTCAACAAAGAATAAAGCATTTCATTTTTTTTGTTTTTTTTTTGAGACGGAGTCTGCCTGTGTCGCCCAGGCTGGAGTGCAGTGGCTGGATCTCAGCTCACTGCAACCTCTGCCTCCCGGGTTCCCGCCATTCTCCTGCCTCAGCCTCCCGAGTAGCTGGGACGACAGGCGCCGCCACCACGCCCGGCTAATTTTTTGTATTTTTAGTAGAGACGGGGTTTCACCGTGTTAGCCAGGATGGTCTCGATCTCCCGGCCTCATGATCTGCCCGCCTCGGCCTCCCAGACTGCTGGGATGACAGGCATGAGCCACCGCACCTGGCCCGCGTTTCATCTTCACTTATTCTGTTCCACTCTACCGAGTGAAGACAAGAGAGAAAAACTGAAATTAAAGCATTTTCACGTGTTTCTTTCTTCAGCGTTTATTTCAGGTCTGGGTACACGTGCAGGTTTGTTACATGGACGCATTGCGTGATGCTGAGGTTTGCGGTATGAAGGATCTGGTTACCCTGATAATGAACATAGTATGCAACAGTGAATTTTTCTTTTTTCTTTTTTTTTTTCCTTTTGAGATGGAGTTTCCCTCCTGTCACCCAGGCTGGAGTGCAGGGGCGCGATCTGGGCTCACTGCAACCTCCACCTCCCGGGTTCAAGTGATTCTCCTGCCTCAGCCTCCCGAGTAGCTGGGACTACAGGCACCTGCCCCCAGGCCTGGCTAACATTTTTGTATTTTTAGTAGAGATGGGGTTCATCATATTGGTCAGGCTGCTCTTGAACTCCTGACCTGGTGATCCACCTGCATCAGCCTCCCAAAGCGCTGGGATGACAGTTTTTTGCAACGGAGTCTCGCTCTGTCGCCTACGCTGGAGTGCCGTGGCACGATCTCAGCTCACTGCAAGCTCCAGCTCGTGGGTTCAAGCGATTCTCCTGCCTCAGCCTCCCGAGTAGCTGGGACTACAGGCACCTGCCCCCAGGCCTGGCTAACATTTTTGTATTTTCAGTAGAGACGGGGTTTCACCGTGTTAGCCAGGATGGTCTCGATCTCCTGACCTCGTGATCCGCCCGTCTCGGCCTCCCAAGTGCTGGGATGACAGGCGTGAGCTACCGCGCCTGGCCAGCAATCTTATAGTATATATATATATGTATATATAGACACTAATCGTTGATAGCAATCTTATAGTGTGTGTGTGTATATACATGTTAGTGCATAGCAATGTTACAGACTGTGTGTGTGTGTGTGTACACATACTCATACATACGAGCTGCTGCGCCCGTCCTGTACTTCTGTTTTGATTTTTGAGACCGAGTCTCACTCTGTCGCCCAGGCTGGAGTGCAGTAGCGCGATCTCAGCTCACTGCAAGCTCCGCCTGCCTAAAATATATAAAACGAAGTTGTGGCCAGACACGGTGGCTCACGCCTGTTATCCCAGCACTTTGGGAGGCCGAGGCGGGTGGATCACTTGAGGTCAGGAGTTCAAGACCAGCCTGGCCAACATGGTGGAACCTGGCCTCTACTAAAAGTGCAAAAATTAGCCAGGCGTGGTGGTGCGTGCCTGTCATCCCAGCTACTCGGGAGGCTGAGGCATGAGAATTGCTTGAACCAGGATCCGGGAGGCAGAGGTGGCAGTGAGCCGAGATCGCGTCACTGCACTCCAGCCTGGGCGACAGAGCGAGACTCTGAACCACCCCTCCCTCCCTCAAAAGGAAAAAACAAAAAACAACAACAACAAAAAAAACAAGCTATGTCCCCACCTGTCTCAGATTTTCCGGGTTTACGCATTGTTGGAAATGAAGTTTTTGGTGTCACACACAAAAAAGAATTAACACAGGAACAAATGATCTGTCTCAGCAAGATGAGCTTTCCTTTGTGTGCTGTTCAACAGCTGTCCAGCCACAAGAGCACACCGAACAAAGGAGACAGAGTTATTTATAACCTGAGGCATCTATCCTACTGCTGTGTCCACTTTCCATCGACTGGAATACGACGTCACATTTTACACTTTACCCAATTGGCTATTAGTTGAAGACTTTATTTTTATTATTTTATTTTATTTTTTTGAGACGGAGTCTCGCTCTGTGGTCCAGGCTGGAGTGCAGTGGCGCGATCCCAGCTCACTGCAAGCTCCGCCTCCCGGGTTCACGCCTTTCTCCTGCCTCAAGTTTAAAACTTTTTTAATTGGGTAAGGGGAACAGAACAAAGAAAGAAAAAGAAGTTGCCCAGGGATTGTTAAGGAAACGTCGGCAAATAAGAAACGGCAGGTCGTATGGGCTGGGGCTTGCCTAGTTCTGTCCAGGTGTGATGGAGCAAGCTAGGACAGCTGATTTGGATTATCTATCTATATATACACACACACACACATATACTAATAGTGGATAGCTATCTTATAGTATATATATGTACACACACACTAATAGTGGATAGCAATCCTAGTGTATATATGTATAGATCTATATACACACACTAATAGTGAATAACAATCTTATAGTGTATGTGTGTGTGTATATATATGCCTCAGCATCCCAAAGTGCTAGGATGACAGGCGTGAGCCACCGTATCTGGCTTTCAGAGGATTTTCTTTTTTTTTTTAAACAAAGAATAAAGCATTTCGTCTTTTTTTTTTATGTAGACACACTAATAGTGGATAGCAATCTTACAGTGTATGTGCATATGTATATATACACACTAATAATGGATAGCAATGTTATAGTGTGTATATATATGTGTATATATACACACACACAAATAGTGGATAGCAATCTTACAGTGTGTGTGTGTATATATATACACACTAATAGTGGATAGCAATCTTATAGTGTGTATATATATATGCTAATAGTGGATAGCAATCTTTTTTTTTTTTTTTTTTTTTTTTTTTTGAGACGGAGTCTGGCTCTCTCGCCCAGGCTGGAGTGCAGTGGCCGGATCTCAGCTCACTGCAAGCTCCGCCTCCCGGGTTCACGCCATTCTCCTGCCTCCGCCTCCCAAGTAGCTGGGACTACAGGCGCCTGCCTCGTCGCCCGGCTAGTTTTTTGTATTCTTTAGTAGAGACGGGGTTTCACCGTATTAGCCAGGATGGTCTCGATCTCCTGACCTTGTGATCCACCCGTCTCAGCCTCCCAAAGTGCTGGGATTACAGGCTTGAGCCACCGCGCCCAGCCAGGATAGCAATCTTATAGTGTGTATATATATGCTAATAGTGGCTAGCAATCTTATAGAATATATATACACACACTAATCGTGGATAGCAATCTTATGGAATATACACATACACACACACTAATGGGGATAGCAATCTTAAAGTAAGAAATTGTGACTTTTTATCATCTTTGATGGAGAACTTTCTCATTTCTCACAACATTACTCTGTGTCCGAAGGACGTTCGAATTTTGAAACTCTCTGTGCAGTTACCTGAAGGCCCCCTCCCTCGGCTGTCTGTTTGGTTTTCTCATGACCGGAAGGGTGTGAGAGGTGTCCCGAGGTGTGATCGGTTTCTGCTGTCCCTGCAGATAGTGGAGAAGGCTACTGTAGCAGGTTCCCCGTGGGCCCTTGGCTTGAAGGATGACATGCTATGTCTGAGTGATGGGGATTTTGCTTCTTTGGGTGGGATTGGGTGTAAGTAATTTTCCTGCAGGTACAGTAAGTAAGCTTTCAGCAGTCGCGCTTGGAATCGTTGTCTGTGTCTGTGTGTGTGTGTGTGTGTGTGAGATTGTTGTAGGGAATACAGAATTAAAATCTTTTTCCCACCAGGCGTCCTGGTGGCTCACACCTGTCATCCCAGCACTTTGGGAGGCCGAGGCGGGCGGATCACCTGAGGTCAGGAGTTCGAGACCAGCCTGGCCAACATGGTGAAACCCCATCTCTACTAAAAACACAACAATTAGCTGGGTGTGGTGGTGAGTGCCTGTCACATCCCAGCTACTCGGGAGGCTGAGGCAGAAGAATTGCTTGAACCCGGGAGGCAGAGGGTGCAGTGAGCTGAGGCCGTACCATCGCACTCCAGCCTAGGTGACAAGAGCGAAACTCCATCCTCCCATCCCCCCCGCAGAAAAAAACCCCAGCAGAAACAGCCCCGCAGGGCATGCTCTAGAGAATTAGTCATGAGTCGCAGATGTTATCTCTCCTTTGGGGAGCATATTCTGTATCAGCCAGGGGCCCCTGTTCCTTTCTCCTGAAATAATCGTTACTTGTGATCAGTAGCAGACATGTTGGGCCCACCGCTGAAAGCCCCAGCTGAAAACCCGGGTGTTCCCAGCCCAGAGTGTGACTTAAAAAGGCAGACAAGAAAGAACCCAGAAGCCAGGTGCAGTGGCTCATGCCTGTAATCCTGGCACTTTGGCAAGGCTGGGCTGGGTGGATCCCTTGAGCCCAGGAGTTCAAGACCAGCCTGGACAACATAGCGAGACCCCATCTCTACAAAAATTAATAATAATAAAAATTAACTGGGTGTGCTGGCTAGTTTTTGTAATACACTCAGTATTATCTAAAGTTTTTGCAAAAAAAAAAAGTATTTTCATTTCTTTTTTTATTTTTGAGACGGAGTCTCGCTCTGTTGCCCAGGCCGGAGTGCAGTGGCGCGAGCTTGGCTCACTGCAAGCTCTGCCTCCCGGGTTCACGCCATTCTCCTGCCTCAGCCTCCTGAGTAGCTGGGACTACAGGCACCTGCCACCACGCCTGGCTAGTTTTTTGTGTTTTTTAGTAGAGACTAGGAGAAGAGCCGGGCACGGTGGCTCAAGCCTGTAATCCCAGCCCTTTGGGAGCCCGAGGAGGGTGGATCACGAGATCGAGAGATGGAGACTATCCTGGCTAACACGATGCAACCCCGTTTCTATTAAAAATACAAAAAAAAAAAAAAAATTAGCCGGGGGCAGTGGTGCACGCCTGTCATCCCAGCTACTCAGGAGGCGGAGGCAGGAGAATGGCTTGAACCGGGAGGCAGAGGTTGCAGTGAACCAAGACCGTGCCACTGCACTCCAGCCTGGGCGACAGAGGGAGACTCCGTCTCAAAATAAATAAATACATAAATACATAAAAAAAAAAAAAAGATGCCTGCTTACCCGTAGCATCATTCTTGTTGGGAGGGCTGGCTAGACCGTGACGTTCACAGTCAGTACTGAGTTGGCGTGGTTATTTTGCGTGTACCTGGGCAGGTCCTGCTGGGTGCCTTCCTGGCTGTTTTGTCCTGGGGTGGTGGTAAAAAGCCTGGGGGAGGGGGGTGGGTGACCAAGCACTGGGTCTCATGGGCGGGATTCCAGCCGGCCCTCCTGCACCAGCCTACAGGTGCCAAGGAGGTTGGTTGGGTGACTGAGCATTGGGTATAGAGGTCAGGAGTCTGACCGGCCCCTCTGCACCTGTCTACAGGTGCCAAAGAAGCTGGTTGGGGTGACTGACAATTGCATCCCGTGTAAAGGAGTCTGGCTGGCTCTTTTGCATTTCTGTAGGGACCTTGGCCAGCGTGGCCCCCCACTCTGGTCCTGCCTGTCTGTGGCCAAACGGCACACCTTCCTCTGCTGCTGAGCCTCAGCTGAGCGTGCACAGACTGTCTTGGTTCATTGCATCTCAGCAAACTCCTGAGCCCTTCCAGGGGACGAGGGAACCATGCCGGGTATCCCCGAGTTTCTGGGGTGGGGGGAACGGCTGATTCCGATTTCTCTGCCCTGTGGCAGCCTCTGCAGCCACCTGTGCTGGCTGCTTTCTATGGAGGCACGCAGTTCACTTCAGCTGTTCCCTGGGTCTCAGCCTCAGGAAGCAGGCCAGGGGCCCGCCTCTCAGCTCCCAAAATGAGGATACGGCTTTTTCTCTCTCCTGGCTGAATATGCCTCCGAATTTTACCTCCCGGCCCTCAGGACCTCTTCACTCTGCAAAGACGATTCCAGGGACAGCCCGGGAACCCCCAGACACGCAAGAGGAAATCGTGAATCAATTGTGAGGTGTGTTTTTCGTGTGCAACAGTTGGTGATACCCCGTCTCTACTAAAAATACAAAAATTAGCCAGGCGTGGTGGTGGGCACCTGTCATCCCAGCTACTTGGGAGGCTGAGGCAGGAGAATCGCTTGAACCCAGGAGGCGGAGGTTGCAGTGAGCCGAGATCGTGCCATGGCACTCTAGCCTGGGCCACAGAGCCAGACTCTGTCTCAAAAAAAAAAAAAAACAAAAAACCCCCCAAAAAACCCAAACCAAACCCAACCAAACAAAAAAACTCCCGTGGCAGAGATATCATCTTGGCCTACACATACAAGTTGTGGAAAGTTCTGTGAATCACCCTCCACATTGTGATCAGATATTTGTCAGAAGACTTTGACCAGTCATTTGCTCAGTAGGTATTTACAGATTTTTTTACTCACTCTGAGGAAGCAGTGGGTGAAACGGCGTCTCTGTCCCCAAATTCATGTTCATGCTGTCCTTCAGAATGAGAGTTTATTTGGATATAGGGTCTTTGCAGGTGTATTTAAGGAAAAGATCTGCAGATGAGATCATTCTGGAGTAGGCTGGGTCCTACATGCAATGACAGGTGTCCTTCTAAGAGACAGAAGAGGAGACACAGACACAGAGGAGGAGGCCACGTGGAGACGGAGGCAGAGACTGGAGTGATGTGGCCACAAGCCCAGGGACGCCTGGAGCCTCCAGGAGCTGAGAGAGGCAGGAAGGAGCCTCCCCTAGAGCCTCCGGAGGGAACACAGCCCTCTCCACATGTTAACCTCAGACTCCTGGTCTCCAGGACTGGAAGAAAATACATGTGTGTTGTTTTAGCACCTACTTTGTGGTTTGTGGTCTTTCTTTTGTTTTCTTTTCTTTTTTTGAGACAGAGTCTCCCTCTGTCGCCCAGGCTGGAGTGCAATGGCACGATCTCGGCTCACTGCAACCTCCGCCTCCCAGGTTCAAGCGATTCTCCTGCCTCAGCCTCCCGAGTAGCGGGGATTACTGGCATCCGCCGTCACGACGGGCTAAATGTTGTATTTTTAGGAGAGACGAGGTTTCTCCATGTTGGTCGTCCTGGTCTCGAATTCCTGACCTCAGGTGATCCACCCACCTCGGCCTCCCAGAGTGCTGGGATGACAGGCGTGCGCCACTGCACCCAGCCAATTATTATTATTATTTATTTTGAGATGGAGTCTTGCTCTGTCGCCCAGGCTGGAGTGCAGTGGCGCCATCTCGGCTCACTGCAACCTCCGCCTCCTGGGTTCAAGCCATTCTCCTGCCTCAACCCCCCCAGTAGCTGGGATTACCGATGTGTGCCACCACGCCCAGCTCATTTTGTAGTTTTAATAGAGATCGAGTTTCTCCATGTTGGTCAGCCTGGTCTCGAACTCCCAAGTTCAGGTGATCCAACCACCTCGGCCTCCCAAAGTGCTGGGATCACTTGCTATTGCTTTGCACTGTGTGAACTGGACCTGAATTCTTCCTTGCACAAGACCCAGGAACCTCTCTTGGGGTCCGGACCGGGAACCCTGTCCTGTCACAAAACCAGGCACATGAGTCCCTGGTTCCTGGGAAGACAAGGGGTGATGAGGAAGTGGCTGAATCAAGAAGAGATTTTCTTATCTCCCCTTCTTCTCACTGGTTTTCCTTTCAGGAATCCTTATGACAAAGCTGGATGTTTTTGGGCGGTGTGTTCTGCAGCCTTTGCAGGGATAGGATGAGCCGCAGACAAAACTCCTCAGACACTGGATTAAAGAAGGAAGAGGTTTTTTATTTGGCTGGGAGCGTCGGCAGACTCGCGTCTTAAGAGCTGAGCTCCCCGAGAAAGAAATTCTTGGCCTTTTTGAAGGCTTACAACTGTAAGGAGTCCACGGGAAAGGGTCGTGATAAATCGAGCCAGCGTGGGGGGAATTATGCTGCAATTCACCAGGAAAGCAAGAAATGCATTTGAAAGACCATTTCCACGGAAGCAAGAAATGCATTTGACAGACAATTTCCAGGAAAGCAAGAAATGCATTTGAAAGACCATTTCCAGGCCGGGCGCGGTGGCTCAAACCTGTAATCCCAGCACTTTGGGAGGCCGAGGCGGGCAGATCACAAGGTCAGGAGTTCGAGACCATCCTGGCTAACACGGTGAAACCCCGTCTCTACTAAAAATACAAAAAAAAAAAAATACAAAAAACTAGCTGGGCGTGGTGGCGGGCGCCTGTAGTCCCAGCTACTCGGGAGGCTGAGGCAGGAGAATGGCGTGAACCCGGGAGGCGGAGCTTGCAGTGAGCTGAGATCCGGCCACTGCACTCCAGCCTGGGTGACAGAGCGAGACTCCGTCTCAAAAAAAAAAAAAAAAAAGAAACAAAGACCATTTCCACGAAGCAAGAAATGCATTTGACAGACAATTTCCAGGAAAGCAAGAAATGCATTTGATTGACAGTTTCCATGGAGGCAAGAAATGCATTTGACAATTTCCAGGAAGCAAGAAATGCATTTGAAAGACCATTTCCACGAAGCAGAAATGCATTTGACAGACAATTTCCAGGAAAGCAAGAAATGCATTGACAGACAATTTCCAGGAAAGCAAGAAATGCATTTGACAGACAATTTCCAGGAAAGCAAGAAATGCATTTGATTGACAGTTTCCATGGAGGCAAGAAATGCATTTGACAATTTCCAGGAAGCAAGAAATGCATTTGAAAGACCATTTCCACGAAGCAAGAAATGCATTTGACAGACAATTTCCAGGAAAGCAAGAAATGCATTTGACAGACAATTTCCAGGAAGCAAGAAATGCATTTGATTGACAGTTTCCATGGAGCAAGAAATGCATTTGACATTTCCAGGAAGCAAGAAATGCATTTGAAAGACCATTTCCACGAAGCAAGAAATGCATTTGACAGACAATTTCCAGGAAAGCAAGAAATGCATTTGACAGACAATTTCCAGGAAAGCAAGAAATGCATTTGACAGACAATTTTCATGGAAGCAAGAAATGCATTTGACAATTTCCAGGAAGCAAGAAATGCATTTGATAGACAATTTCCATGGAAGCAAGAAATGCATTTGACAATTTCCAGGAAGCAAGAAATGCATTTGATTGACAGTTTCCACGGAAGCAAGAAATGCATTTGACAATTTCCAGGAAGCAAGAAACGCATTTGACAGACAATTTCCATGGAAGCAAGAAATGCATTTGATTGACAGTTTCCACGGAAGCAAGAAATGCATTTCAAAGACCATTTTCACGAAGCAAGAAATGCATTTGAAAGACCATTTCCACACCAGGCATGATGTCAGGGAAATTTATGGCATGAATTGAGTCTGTGCGTTACTTCCTGGGGGTCTGCAGCCCTCATGCCTCCTCTGCACTGACCAGCTCGGGATTTATTCATTGTTTTCTGGTAGGGAGGACGTTTTGTTACTTCTAGGAAAAAAAAAAAATTGGCCTTTGTGCAGGCCATGAACAAAGTCTTCTAGACTGATTCCTGCAAGCTTCAGAATTGAGTGTTCATGCTGAGGTCTACCTGCAGCTGTGTTTTGGGCATGGTGGATGGTAGGGATGCGTTTTCCAACGTTTGCCACAGTGTATGACCCTTGCTCCTTCCAGCGATAAAAGGTTTTGTGAGTACTTTGGTTCGTCACAAAACCTCAGCACAGGTGTTAAAACCAGAACGGGTCTCCTGGGTGTCTGCAGTGCGGCCTTCTGTCCTCGCAATGTCCCTGAGCACCTGTGTCGGTCCTGGAATCTGTGCGCTGTCGGGCTGACTCAGAGTCCCTCGCACTGTGGCTGCACTGGCTTCATTGAACAACTTTCTAATCCATGTTGAGATCCTGACATTGGACTCTCGGACAGACCATATTTCTGGCTTCTCTTCCCTCCTCCTGCTTCTCCCCCTCCTCCCCCTCTTTCCAGTCCTCCTTGCTCCCCCTTCCCCTCCTCCTCCCTCGTCCTCACTCCTCCTCTTCCTCCTCCTCCCCCGTCCCCCTCCCCCATTCTCCTCCTCCCTCCTCCCTTCCCCTCCTCCTCCTCCCTCGTCCTCACTCCCCTTCCTTCTTCTCCCCCCTCCTACCTTCCTCTCCTCCCACCCCCTTCTCCTGATGCCCCTCCTCCTCCCTCCACCTTCTCCTCCTCCTTCTCTTTTTCTCCCCTCGTCTTCCCTTCCCTTCTCTCTTCTCCTCCTCCTCCTCTCTCGTCCTCACTCCGCCTCCTCCCTTCCCCCTCCCCCACTTCTCTTCCTCCCCTTCTCCTCCCTTCTCTTCCTTTCCCCTCCTCCTCCCCCTCCTACCCTTCACCTGCTCCTCCCCTTCCTCTGCTCCTCCCCCTCCTCCCTTTTCTCCTCCTGCCTCCTCTGCCTCTCCTCCCCCGCTCTTTCTCTCTCTTCTGCCTCTCTTCCCCTCCTTCTTTCTCTCCCTCGCTTTCCTCTTCCCCATTCTCATCCTCCTCCTGTTCCTCTTCCTCCTCCTCTTCCTCCTCCCTCTCCTCCTCCTCTTTGTCCTCCTTTTTAATCTTCCCCACCTCTGCCTCTTCCTCCTCCTCATCTCCCTCCTCCTCCTTCTCCCCTCCTCTTCCTCTACCTCCCCTTCCTCCTTCTCCCCCTCCTCCTCTTCCTCCTTCTCCTCTTTCTCTTTCTGTCCCCCCTCCCTCTCCCTCCTCCCCTCCCCATTCCCTTCTCTTTCTAGTGTCACTCCCATTTACATTTTACAAACAGCTCCTCCAGTTCCACAGAAAAACCGATTGAAATGTTGATTTGAATTACATGAGACCTGAAAATGAATTTGAAGACTCCATCAGCCTCCTGAAAATACTGAGTCTCTTAATCGATATGCACATGTATTGTCTTTCTCTCCCTTTATACGATTTATTGTAAAGTTTTTAGGTTTCTATTGAGGCCGGGCATGGTGGCTCATGCCTGTCATCCCAGCACTTTGGAAGGCCAAGGCGGTTGGATCACCTGAGGTCAGGAGTTCAAGACCAGCCTGACCAACATGGTGAAACCCCGTCTCTACTAAAAATACAAAAATTAGCTGGGCATGGTGGTGGGCGCCTGTAATCCCAGCGCTACTTGGGAGGCTGAGGCAGGAAAATCGCTTGAACCTAGGAGGGAGGCGGAGGTTGTGGTGAGCTGAATCATGCCACTGCACTCCAGCGTGGGTGACAGAGCGAGACTCGGTTTCAAAACAAAAGAAAGAAAGAAGGAAGGAAGGAAGGAAGGAGAAAGAAAGGAAGGAAGGAAATAAAGAGAAATAAAGGGAGGAAAAAAGAGGAAGGAAGGAGAGAAAGAAAGAGAAAGAAAGGAAGGAAGGAAAGAGAAAGGAAGGAAGGAAGGAAGGAGAAAGGAAGGAAGGAAGGAGAAAGGAAGGAAGGAAAGAGAAAGGAAGGAAGGAAAGAGAAAGGAAGGAAGGAAAGAGAGAGGAAGGAAGAAAAGAAAGAAAAAGAATGGAAGGAAGGAAAGAGAAAGGAAGGAAGAAAAGAGAAAGGAAGGAAGGAAAGAAAGAGAATCAAAGGAAGGAAGGAAGGAAGGAAAGAAAGAAAAGAAGGAAGGAAAGAGAAAGGAAGGAAGGAAGGAAGGAAAGAGAAAGAAAGAAGGGAAGGAAAGAAAGAGAAATAAAGGAAGGAAGGATAGAGAAAGGAAGGAAGGAAAGAGAAAGAAAGGAAGGAAACAGAAAGGAAGGAAGGAAAGAAAGAGAAAGGAAGGAAGAAAGAAAAGAAAAAAGAGAAAGGAAGGAAGGAAAGAAAGAGAATCAAAGGAAGGAAGGAAGGAAAGAAAAGAAGGAAGGAAAGAGAAAGAAAGGAATGATAGAAAGAAAAAGGAAGGAAGGAAAGAACAAAAGAAAGGAAGGAAGGAAAGAAAGAGAGGAAGGAAGGAAGGAAGGAAGAAGGAAAGAAAGAAGGAAAGGCTATCCGTGAAGTGGAACATTGTCTGGTTGACAATTGGTTGAGTTTGCTTAAAGACCTGGGATCCACAGAAAGGAGATGTTTGGGCTAAGAGAAGAGATTGTGGAGACCAAGAGTCTTTGGAGCTCTCACAGTGGCTGCCCTTAGAGACAACAGAAGACAAATGTTTCCTCTTCAGACCTTGACAAGCTTGCTAAACTCCTAGTCTCTTTAGGATTGGGAGGGCCTGGACGAAAAAGATCTAGCTATGTGAACACAGATTCTCTGCAGGTGCGAATTCCTCCCCCCCCCAAAGAATGGCTTTCCAGGGCCATTTTGAGATATGGCAATGAAACATATTTTGGGGTGAAGTATTTTGATTTTTTTTTCTTGTCTCGTAATGTGATGCCAGAGTCAGGTTGGAAAGTAAGTCACGGTATATAAGGTTAAATAAAACCCATCTGATGAGAATGGATGGTTTGTAGGGCACGACTCCCCAGACCCCTTAGATAGGAATTTGGGCAAGATTAAAAAAAAAATACATAAAATATGTAACATATATATAAAATATAAAATATATAAAATATATAACACATATAAATATATAACATATATAATATATAAAATATATAATATAATATATGATATATGACAGAATATATATTATATCATATATGATATATGATATAATACATAATATATACAATAGATCATATAATATAACATAACATATATTATATAATATATAACACATTATATTATTATATGATATATATAACATATAACATAACTATATTATCTAATATATCTAATATCACATATTAGATATGTGCAGTGGCTCACGCCTGTGATCCCAGCACTTTGGGAGGCCGAGGCAGGTGGATCACCTGAGGTCAGGAGTTCGAGACCAGCCTGGCCAACATGGTGAAACCCCCGTCTCTACTAAAAATACAAACATTAGCTGGGTGTGGTGGCGCACACCTGTAATGCCAAGTACTCGGGAGGCTGAGGCAGGAGAATCGCTTGAAACCGGAAGATGGAGGTTGCAGTGAGCTCAGATTGCACCATTGCACTCCAGCCTGGGTGACAAGAACAAAACTCTGTCTCAAAAAAAGAAAAGAAAAAAATAAAAAAACACAGTGCTGGGTGCAGTGGCTCACACCTGTCATCCCAGCACTTTGGGAGGCCGAGGCGGGTGGATCACCTGAGGTCAGGAGTTTGAGACCAGCCTGGCCAACATGACGAAACCCCGTCTCTACTAAAAATACAAAATTAGCTGGGTGAGGTGGCCCATGCCTGTAGTCCCAGCTACTAGGGAGGCTGAGGCAGGAGAATCGCTTGAACCCGGGAGGCGGAGGTTGCAGTGAGCCGAGATCGCGCCTTTGCACTCCAGCCTGGGCAACAAGAGCGAAGCCTTGTCTCAAAAAAAAAAAAAAAAAAAAAAAAATCAGAGCTTCATTCTCAGAACATTTATATGCATGTTTTTCAGTTTTTTATTTCTCACGAAGTTTTGCCCAGGAGCCCAATAACTGGGTCCCATTTTGTTTCAAATAAGGCTTACTTGTCAGAGAACAAATACCTCTCTGACTCTGGCAAGCTTCAAGAGTGGGAAGTCCCAGTTATAACGGCGTTATCCATAATTCTGGAAGCAGCCTTCATAAGCCAGGCTCCAACGCTTTGCACAAAACCACCGCTTAAATCTTCCTGGCTCCAAGCAACGTGCAGCTTTAAGAGCAAAACCAGACAGCAGGAACCCTTGCCTTCTGAAGAAAGGTGGAGAAGGGGGGGTGGGGGGAAGCAAAAATGCCTCATGTTTCACAGCGTATGAAAGAAAAAAAAAATACAACGTGTGGACTGCTTACTGACAGGTAAAATAGGGTTCCCGTTTTTAAAGAAAAACAGTACTTCCTCCGAGAAAGCCTGCAAGACATTTAGGAATTACTAAATTCCTAGTGTGTGGCGTGTCTTAAAAACATGTGTACGAGATGTAGGAAGCATCCTGAGTAAATTAATACATTAAACCAACTAATTAATTTAATTAATTAATAAAATTAACGAATCAATTAAATCAATAAATTAAATAAATTGAAAAAATAACGAATTAACTAAATCAATAAATTAAATTAATAAAAATAACGAATTAATTAAATCAATAAATTAAATAAATTGAAAAAATAACGAATTAATTAAATCAATAAATTAAATAAATTAATAAAAATAACGAATTAAATCAATAAATTAAATAAATTAATAAAAATAACGAATTAATTAAATCAATAAATTAAATAAATTAAATCAATAAATTAAATAAATTAATAAAAATAACGAATTAATCAATAAATTAAATAAATTATTAATAAAAGTGGTGAATTAATTAATTAATAAAACTAACGAATTAATTAAATCAATGATTCAAATAAACTAAATTAATTAATAAACGCGATGAATTTATTAGATTAATTAACAAATTAATGAATTAATTGGCATATCAAATTTATAATGAATTACTAAATTAATGAATTACTAAATTAATGAATTAAGTAAATCGATTAATGATTAAATTAATTAATGAAATCCTAATTAAATTAATCAGTATAATAAACCACCTAAATGCATTTACCTGGAACTGGGGTCTGCCGCCCTAGGTATAAGCTCTGATGGACAATCCTCGTGAACTGCAAAGAGCAAAAGGCTTTTTTGGATTCTCAGAGTCTGGGCAACATTTGTGCAAGACATTTGGGCCGTCACCTGCCTGCTCCAAGAGGGCTGACCAGGAGCAAGCGGCCAGGTCCGGCTCTCAATCACTGGCCTGTCTGGATGTCACACAAAAGCAACACTTCTTTTAGAATTTCGCGTTTTCAGACTTTCTGTTAGCATTTGCAACAGGCTGGCGCGTGCAGGCAACCAGGCGTTAGGATGCTGGCTGTTGCAGAATTTAACTCTGCATCCTAAGAATGAATGCTATTCATTTTGAGTTTCTGCCTGGCAATCGGCGGGTCTGCAAAAACAGCCATTCAGAGACGGGGAAAACCGGGGGGCAGATACTTGAATGATAGTTTTAAAGTGAGGTGAGTCAATAGAACTAGGAATACGACTCAAGGACACTTAATTTCAATGATAGTTATTTTATTATTTTATTTTATTTCTGAGACTGAGTCTCACTCTGTCACCCAGGCTGGAGTACAGTGGTGTGATTTTGGCTCACCGCAACCTTTGCCTCCCAAGTTCGAGTGATTCTCCTGCCTCAGCCTCCGGAGTACCTGGCGTTCCAGGCACCTGCCACCAAACCCGGCTAGTTTTTGTATTTTTAGTAGAGACGGGGTTTCGCCATGTTGGCCAGGCTGGTCTCGAACTCCCAACCTCAGGTGATCCACCCGCCTCAGCCTCCCAAAGTGCTGGGATTACAAGTGTGAGCTACTGTGCCTTGGCCTCCGCTTCCCTTCCCTTCTCTCTTCTCTTTTCTCTTCTCTTCCTTCTCTTTCCCCTCCCTTCGTCCCTCCCCTCCCCTCCCCTCCCCTTCCCTCCTCTCCCCTCCTTCCTTCCTTCTCTCCTTCCTTCCTTCTCTCTTTCTTTCTGTCTCTCCTTTTCCTTCCCTTCCCTCCCTTCCTTCCTTCCTTCCTTCCTTCCTTCCTCCCTCCCTCCCTCCCTTCCTTCCTTCCTTCTCTCTTTCTTTCTGTCTCTCCTTTTCCTTCCCTTCCCTCCCTTCCTTCCTTCCTTCCTTCCTTCCTTCCTTCCTTCCTTCCTCCCTCCCTCCCTTCCTTCCTTCCTTCCTTCTCTCTTCTTTCTGTCTCTCCTTTTCCTTCCCTTCCCTCCCTTCTTCCTTCCTTCCTCCTTCCTTCCTTCCTTCCTTCCTTCCTTCCTTCCTCCCTCCTCCCTCCCTCCCTTCCTTCCTTCCTTCCTTCTTTCTTTTCTTTCTTCCTTTCTTTTTCTTGTCTTGCTCTGTTGCCTAGGCCGGGGTACAGTGGCACCATCTCGGCTCACTGCAAACTCTGCCTCGTGGGCTCAAGGCATTCTCATGCATCAGCCTTCAAAGTAGCTGGGACTACAGGTGCACACCACCACATCTGAATAATGTTTTCATTGTTTGTAGACACAGGATCTTGCTATGTTGATGAGGCTGGTCTCAAACTCCTGGGCTCAAGGGATCCGCCCTCCTCTGGCCTCCCAAAGTGCTGGGATGACAGGTGTGAGCCACCGTGCCCAGCCCTTTTTTCTTTTTTTGAGACAGAGTCTCAGTGCTGGAGTGCAGCACTGCGATCTGGGCTCACTGCAACCTCCGCCTCCCGGGTTCCAGCGATTCTCCTGCCTCAGCCTCCCGAGTAGCTGGGACTACAGGCATGCATTACCACGTTCGGCTAATTTTGGTATTTTAATAGAGACAGGGTTTCCCCATGTTGGCCAGGCTGGTCTCGAACTCCCGACCTCAGGTGACCCACCCACCTCGGCCTCCCAAAGTGCTGGGATGACAGGCGTGAGCCACCAGGCCCAGCCGGAAGTTTACCTTTCTGCTGCCAGCTTAGGTTGCCTCTCCTCTCAGACAGAGAAAGCTCCAAGTTCACAGCCAATACTGCACCTTGGCAAAAGGTGAAGACACAGAGGAGACATTTGGAAACTTCAGAAAGCAGGAACTGCAGGAGTCTATGCTTGTCTGTAAAACCTTTCACAAACCGGGTGGACGGCGAAGGCGCGTTGCTCCTCAAATCGCCACTTGGTGGCGGCCAATACCTGCAACTTCCAGTGTTGCTTTTTTATTTCTATCTCTTTTTGAAATGGGAGTTTTGTTCTTGTCACCCGGGCTGGAGTGCAGGGGTGCGACCGGGGCTCACTGCAACCTGTGCCTCCCGGGTTCAAGGGATTCTCCTGCCTCAGCCTCCCGAGTAGCTGGGATGACAGGTGCCTGCCACCTCGCCTGGCTAATTTTTAAACATTTAATTATTATTATTTTTGAGATGGAGTCTTGCTCTGTTGCCCAGGCTGGAGTGCAGTGGCGTGATCTCGGCTCACTGCAACCTCTGCCTCCTGGGTTCAAGCGATTCTCCTGCCTCAGCCTCCCGAGTAGCTGGAATTACAGGCACCCGCCACCACACCAGGCTAATTTTTGTATTTTAGTAGAGACGGGGGTTTCACCATGTTGACCAGGCTGGTCTTGAACTCCTGACCTCAGGTGATCCACACGCCTCGGCCTCCCAAAGTGCTAGGATGACAGATGTGAGCCACCGCGCCCGGCCCAATGAAGAGAGGTTTGATTTTGTAGGTGGTGAGTCTCATTGGCCAAAGGCATGGATGCTGCATAGTTTGTTTGGTTTCAGAGATTGAAATATGCACCGTTTTATTGGTGCAAGAGGAGGGTTTTGGAGGTAAGAACCTTCACTGACGGTGTGTCCTGCACACCGTCTGACCCTCAGGCTGGGCACGGTGGCTCACAGGCCTTCTCATCCCAACACTTTGGGAGGCCGAGGCGGGTGGATCACGAGGTCCGGAGATAGAGCCCAGCCTGGCCAACGTGGTAAAACCCTGTCTTTACTAAAAATGCAAAAATTAGCCGGGCGTGGTGTTGGGCACCTGTAGTCCCAGCTACTCTGGAGGCTGAGGCAGGAGAATCACTTGAACCCGGGAGGCAGAGGTTGCAGTGAGCCGAGATCGCGCCACTGCACTCCAGCCTGGGCGACAGAGCCAGACTCCATTTCAAAAGAAAAAAAAAAACCAAAAACATACAGTAGTTTTTTTCAGTACTGAAGCAAAACCAGAATTGAGAATTGATCACCATCATTATATCCACTCAACAGAGAACCAGGAGAGGCCAAATGCAATAAAATGATGGAGGTCTTTCCCCCTGCATTTGCACTTTAGGGCTTTGGATAATCCAAGCAAGTAGTGCCCGTTAAGAATTTTCCAGGAGAGGAAAACTTTGCGATAGGATTAAGCCCCATAAAAATATTATTAAAAATCGTGTACAATTAAATGTCCCCTTTTCTTCAGACTTAAATAATTCAAAGTTTCCTTTTACCTTTTTTTAAACACACACACACACACACACATATGCACACACACGTAGAGAGAACACAATTACGTACAGGTTAACCAAATATTGCAGAGTGCGTTTTAGATTTCATTGCATAGATGTTCTGAAATTCCGAGTGTGCTGTAATTTACCTAATACAGGTGAAATCAATCTGCTGTGATTTCCCTAATACAGGTGAATTCAGAGTCTGCTGTAATTTACCTAATACAGGTGAAATCAGAGTGTGCTGTGATTTACCTAATACAGGTGAAATCAGAGTCTGCTGTGATTTCGCTACTACAGGTGAAATCAGAGTCTACTGTGATTTACCTAACACAGGTGAAATCAGAGTCTGCTGTGATTTCCCTAACACAGGTGAAATCAGAGTCTGCTGTGATGTCCCTAATACAGGTGAAATCAGAGTCTGCTGTGATGTCCCTAATACAGGTGAAATCAGTCTGCTGTGATGTCCCTAATACAGGTGAAATCAGAGTCTGCTGTGATGTCCCTAACACAGGTGAAATCAGAGTCTGCTGTGATGTCCCTAACACAGGTGAAATCAGAGTCTGCTGTGATGTCCCTAATACAGGTGAAATCAGAGTCTGCTGTGATTTCCCTAACACAGGTGAAATCAGAGTCTGCTGTGATGTCCCTAACACAGGTGAAATCAGAGTCTGCTGTGATGTCCCTAATACAGATGAAATCAGAGTCTGCTGTGATGTCCCTATACAGTGAATCAGTCTGCTGTGATGTTCCTAATACAGGTGAAATCAGAGTCTGCTGTGATGTCCCTAACACAGTGAATCAGTCTGGTGATAATACAGGTGAAATCAGAGTCTGCTGTGCTTTAGCTAATACAGGTGAAATCAGAGTCTGCTGTGATTTCCCTAACACAGGTGAAATCAGAGTCTGCTGTGATGTCCCTAACACAGGTGAATCAGAGTCGCTGTGATGTCCCTACACCGGTGAAATCAGAGTCTGCTGTGATGTCCCTAATACAGGTGAAATCAAGTCTGCTGTATTTCGGTACTACAGGTGATGAGTCTGTGATGTCCCTAACACAGGTGAAATCAGAGTCTGCTGTGATTTACCTAACACAGGTGTAATCAGAGTCTGCTGTAATTTACCTAATACAGGTGAAACTCATTAATACTCAAACTCTCAAACTCCACCGGTGGGATTTATGATGATATAATTTCTTAATGCCCCGACTCTTTCCAGTTAAAATGCTACAGATTTGTTCCTAGTCTTTTTCGGGACATTTTTTTCTTTTTTTTTTTTGAGATAGTCTCTCTCTGTCACCCAGGCTGGAGTGCAGTGGCACGATCTCGGCTCACTGCAACGTCCGCCTCCTGGGTTCAAGAGATTCTCCTGCCTCAGCCTCTTGAGTAGCTGGGATGACAGGCACCTGCCACCACACCCAGCTAATTTTTTGTATTTTTAGTAGAGACGGAGTCGGCCTCTCAAAGTGCTACGATGCAGGCGTGAGCCACCGCGCCCGGCCTGTGGTTGTGTTTTTAACATCTCGACATTTCTCCAAGCTTTTCTCTCCCAGCCCATGGGTTTCTGAAGGTTTCCTACAAAAATCAGCTGGGTGTGGTGGCCGGCGCCTGTCATCCCAGTTACTCAGGAGGCTGAGGCAGGAGAATCGCCCGAACCCAGGAGGCAGAGGTTGCAGTGAGTTGAGAGTGCGCCACTGCACTGCAGCCTGGGTGACAGAGTGGGACTCTCTTTCAGAAAAGAAAACAAACCAAAAAAAAAAAAAAAAAGAAAAAGAAAAGAAAGGGGTGAGGAGGGGAGGAGAGGAGAAGAGAGGAGAGGGGAGGAGAGCATCTAAGCAACGCAAGTGGTGTGATGGGGAAGCGGGGAGAGGAGAGGGGAGCAGAGGAGAGGAGCCGCGTGCTTACAGCAGGAAACCTAGGTGCCCTCTTGGGTCAGGACGACCCCAGAACCAAAGTTGTCACGATTTCTCTGTAGTTATTAAGGATCCCTGAAAACTCAAAAACAGAATTAGCTAAATTCCTCCAGGGTGGTTCCAGACATCAAAGTTTTCAACAGGAGGAATTCCTGACTCGGAGACTCCAGCCTGAATTCCACAAACGGCCAAATGCCCGCAGGAAAAAAGGTGGTTTATATTATTCTTAAGTAAGATTTTATTACATCCTGAGGGCAACCGTGATGTTCAGGGGGCTTGTTTTATAGCAAGGAATGTGACAATGAAAGTTAGCGAACAATGAAAGAATCCGGTGAACTTCTGCAGAGTAAATTCTTTTTAAAAATCGTGGTCAAAAATACATCGTGGAAACTTTATTGTCTTAACCACTTTCAACTTTACAACTTTGTGGCATTAACGATGTTCACATTGGCTGGGCCGGGCACGGTGGCTCCTACTTGTCATCCCAGCACTTTGGGAGGCCGAGGAGGGCAGAGCACGAGGTCAGGAGTTCGAGACCAGCCTGGCCAACACGACGAAACCCCATCTCTACTGAAAATACAAAAATTAACCAGACATAGTGGCAGGTGCCTGTCATCCCAGCTACTCGGGAGGCTGAGGCAGGAGAATCGCTTGAACCCGGGAGGCGGAGGTTGCAGTGAGCTGAGATCACACCACTGCACTCCAGCCTCGGCCACAGAGCAAGATTCCATCTCAAAAAAAAAAAGACATTCACCTTTTCATCATCACAAATGGAAATTCGGTACCTGATTTTTTTTTTTTTTTTTTTTTTTTTTTTTTTTGAGATGGAGTCTCGCTCTGTGGCCCGGGCTAGAGTGCAGCGGTGCGATCTCGGCTCACTGCAGCCTCCACCCTCCAGGGTTCAAGCGATTCTCCTGCCTCAGCCTCCCCGGTAGCTGGGATGACAGGTGCACCACCACGCTCGGATAATGTTTTGTATTTTTAGTAGAGACGGGGTTTTGCCATGTTGGCCAGGCTGGTCTCGAACTCCCGACCTCAGGTGATCCGCCCGCCTCGGCCTCCCACAGTGCTGGGATGACAGGCGTGAGCCCCCGCGACCGGCCTGGAGAAAAAACTCTTTATCCAGAGGCTGTTCAGAAAGCCAGTTGGAGACAGTTGAGACACACCCAGCAACAGAAAAGCCAACGTGGCTCTGGAGGTCGAGGCAGAGATTCCTGGGAATCGATTTGCGTGGTGCCTTTTGATTGGGCAGCTGTGATGGGGAAGGTGTAAGGAGGATCTCCTGCCCCAGAGACTCCAACACGGCAAGTTCTACATCCAGGACGAGCCGAGGCATCACCAGTGTGAAATGCACCCTGTCCATGAGCTCCCGTTGGCACGGCCTCCAGAGGCCTGAGAGAGACCACAGTCTTCCTCCCTCCTTCCTCCTTCCAGCCACAGTGGCCCTTTTAGGACCCCCCCTTTCCCCGCTCCCCTCTCCTCCCCACCGGAGGTCTGCGGACGCCCTGACAAGCCTCAGCTGTTGCTGCTGTAGGCACCGAGGCAGGACCAGCCAGGAAGGGATTTCAGCAGCGGGCAGGACTCAGAATTAATGACTTCAGCATCCAGGTGAGAAGCCAAGGAAGCATGGGGCTAAATCGTTCATTGTTTGCAGAAAAATAAATAAAAGAATGGTTCTGTGGTTACCTCCCCCTCTCCCCCCACTTCTTCTTTTTCTTTTTTTTTTTTTAGAAGCCAGGTTGGAAGAGGTGACTGAAAGGGAAGCTTTTTTTTAGGACATTTCGGTCACGCTCAGCCTCTGTATGAAACCCTGCGAGACGGGCTGTCTGTTAGGTGGGAGATTTGCCCTGGGCGTGCGGACCGTGTGCAGGAGAAAACCGTGATTTCCCAAATGGCATCTGGGTTTTGCAGACAACGGCTCAGCCCCACTGCAACTGGGAGGCCATCATGTGGGGTTTCCCCAGTGCTAAATCCTAATTTTAGAAACAGGGAGAAAGAGGTGGGTCTTTCTCTGTCTCTCTCCTCTCTTTCTCTTTCTCTCTTTTCTCTCTCTCTCTCCTGTTTCTTTCTCCGTCCTCTCTCTCTCCTCTCTCTCGTCTCTTTCTCTCTCCTCTCTCTTCTCTTTCTCTCTTTTCTCTCTCTTTCTTTCTCCTCTCTCTTCTCTCTCTCTCGCTCCCCCTCTCTCTCCTCTCTCTGTCTCTCCTCTCTCCCCCACTTCCCTCACTTCTCTCTCTCCTCTCTCTGTCCCTCTTCTCTTTCTGTCTCTCCTGTCTCCCTTCTCTCCTCTCTCTGTCTCCTGTCTCTCTCCTCTCCCTCTCTCCTCTCTCTCCTCTCTCCTCTCTCCCTTCTCTCTCCCCTCTCTGTCTCCTCTGTCTTCTCTCTCCCTCTCTCTCCCCCTGTCGCCGGACATGGATCTAGGATATTCCGAGTTCCAAAGTATCACCCATGAGTAAAGCTCTCAGAGTCAGGGAGACATCAGTGGTGAGACATCCTTTCACGCCTAAGATTCTCTCTTTTTGATGGAGTCTCGCTCTGTCGCCCTGTCTACTTTTCTTTGATTTATTTATCTGTCTATGACATATCTATTTTTTTATCTCTATCCATCTATTTTTCTATCATCTATCTCTCTCGATCCATCCATCATTTATGAATCATCTATTTATGTATCTGTCATCCATCTGTCATTTCTATCCATCTATTATCTATCCATCTATTATCTATTTACCTATTTTTCTGTATTATCTATCTGTCTGTCTATCATCTATTTTCTATGTATTTCTCTATCTGTGCATCCATTTTTCTTTCTGTCTTTTGAGACAGAGTCTCACTCTGTCGCCCAGGCTGGGGTGCAGTGGTGCGATCTCAGCTCACTGAAACCTCTGCCTCCCGGGTTCAAGCAATTCTCCCTGCCTCAGCCTCCCGCATACCTGGGATGACAGGCACCTGCCACCACGGCTGGCTAATTTTTGTATTTTTAGTAGAGACGGGGTTTCACCCTGTTGGCCTGCCTGGTCTCGAACTCCCGACCTCAGGTGCTCCGCCCGCCTCGGCCTCCCAAAGTGCTGGGATGACAGGTGTGAGCCTCTGTGCTCGGCCTATGCGTCCATTTTTCTATGTATCTATTTAGCTATCTGTCTGTTATCTACTATCTCTCATCTATATTGATAGTGACTCCCAACTGGGGATAATTCTGCTCTCAGGTGCCATTGGGTAGTATTGGAGTCGTTTTTGGTTGCCCTGACTGGAGAGTGGGTGGTTTTGGGACCTGGTGGATGGAGCCCAGGGATGCTGTCCAAGTCCCTCCAGTGCCCAGGATGGCCCCACAGCAAAAGAATCCTCCAGCCGTGAACATCAGCAGCTGGGTTTGATCTGAGTACATTTGGACAACGAGCAGTCCTGTCTCCAGGTAAAGTTTCTCCCTGTGTATAAAGGTAGCTTTTGCACCCAGTCTTTAAAGAAATGTGCTTTAGCATGGATCCTTACTACTAGCAAAATAACCAAGAATGTATTATTTTTATCTTTGGCTTTTCACCACTGCCATTTAAAAGCACCTTCTGGGCCGGGCGCGGTGGCTCGCACCTGTCGTCCCAGCACTTTGGGAGGCCGAGGCGGGTGGATCACTTGAGGTCGGGAGTTTAAGACCAGCCTGGCCAACATGGCAAAACCCTGTCTCTACTAAAAATATAAAAATAAACCTGGCATAGAGGCGGGTGCCTGTCATCCCAGCTACTCGGGAGGCTGAGGCAGGAGAATGGCTTGAACCCGGGACGTGGAGGTTGCAGTGAGCCAAGAACGCACCACTGCACTCCAGCCTGGGCAACAGAGCGAGACTCCGTCTCAAAATAAACAAATAAAATAAAATATGGCCGGGCGCAGTGGCTCACGCCTGTCATCCCAGCACTTTGGGAGGCCAAGGTGGGTGGATCACCTGAGGTCAGGAGTTCGAGACCAGCCTGGCCAACAGGGTGAAACCCCATCTCTACTAAAAATACAAAAATTAGCCGGGCGTGGTGGCAGGTGCCTGTCATCCCAGCTACTTGGGAGGCTGAGGCAGGAGAATCGCTTGAACCCGGGAGGCGGAGGTTGCAGTGAGTCAAAATCGCACCACTGCACTCCAGCCTGGGCGACAGAGCGAGACTCCATCTCAAAATAAATAAATAAATAAATAAAATTAAATAATAAAAATAACATCCCAGCACTGTCTGCCTCACATCGGAGGGAGGGAAAGGTAGGAACAGGCTCCCACATGAAAGAGAACGCCTGTTGGAAAAGCCTGTTTTGGCAGCCCGTGCGGAGATAAGCCCCCCCGGTGTCTGACTTCCGTGTGAGACAGCCGGCAGGGCTCTGGAACGTGGGAGGAAGGACTGCGGTCAGCATAGACAGAGAAGCCAGTCGGGCCAGCGCGGACGTTGCTGGGCCCCAGGAAACCAGGAGGCGGTGAGCGTCCACACGGGCATAAAAAACCAGGATCACGTTGCCTCCTGGAGCGTGAAGCTGGAGGCAGAGACTCGCAGGCCTCGGAGAGCTGGTGAATGGCGTTATTCAGAGGTGAGACCCCCTGGTTAATTCTCTCCTGAAAACACTGAACAGACGCGAAGGGAGGCACAGGAATGGCACTCAAGGGGCGTACGTAAGAGGAAGAGAAATGCAGAGCCGGGGAGGGTGCAGACTACGGGCTTGGGGGAGGCACAGATTTCGCCTCAGCCACGCTCACGAGGAAGGGAAGACAGGGTGGATGCATTAGAATCGGGGGCAGATTGAATGGTGGGGGCGTCAACAGTGTCACTCCCAAAGATGTCCACGTCCTAACCCCATGTGGGAGACAGAATAATGGCCTCAGAGATATCTACGTTGTAATTCCCATGTGGGAGACAGAATAATGGTCCCAGAGATGTCCACGTCCTAATCCCATGGAGTAGAAAGAATAGTGGCCCCAAAGATGTCCACATCCTGACTAGCCAGGTGTGGTGACCCAGGTATATGGTCCCAGCTATTTGGAGGCTTGGGTGGGAGGATTGCTTGAGCCTAGGAGTTCGAGGCTGCAGTGAGCCGTGATTTCAGCAGTGCTCTCCAGCCTGGGGGACAGAGCGAGACGCTGTCTCAACAACAACAAAAAATAAAGCGGGCTCCGTGTGGTCTCAGATTCCTGAACTCCAGTCATCCTCCCACTTTCGTCTCCCAAAGTGCTGGGATGACAGGCATGAGCCAGCAAACCCTACCAGAAGGAAACTCTTTTTTTTTTTTTTTTTTTTGAGACGGAGTTTTGCTCTTGTCACCCAGTCTGGAGTGCGGTGGCGCGATCTCGGCTCGCCGCAATCTCCGCCTCCCAGGTTCAAGGGATGCTCCTGCCTCAGCCTCCCGAGTACCTGGCATTACAGGCACCCGCCATGCCTGCCTGATTCTGTATTTTTAGTAGAGACAGGATTTCTCCATGTTGGCCAGGCTGGTCTCGAACTCCCGACCTCAGGTGATCCACCTGCCTCGGCCTCCCAAAGTGCTGGGATGACAGGTGTGAGCCACCAAACCCTGCCAGAAGGATACTCTTATCAGGCAGAACATTCCAAGGGCTCCAGGAAAAATGTCCGTGTTTGCCTGGGTGCCTCGGGCCGTGCTGGGTGGTCTGGGCCATACTGGGGTATTTAAGGTGCTCTGGGACCTATGCCAGGGTTTGGGGGAACATGGATTTACTTTCATGTCTGGAAGGGCTGGATACAGAAGTCAGCCATGCAGGAGGTTCGAGTTGTCTCAGAGACCATCCCCAAGTAAAGAACCTGGAATTCCAGACCTGGATGAAGTTATCTAGTCGGTAATAATCTTCTATGCACGGTTCCACTGGGAAGAGATAACGAGAAGCTCATATACTCTGCTCCATGCATCTCTTCTCTTGGATAATTTTTTTTTTTTTGAGATGGAGTCTCTCTGTTGCCCAGGCTGGAGTGCAGTGGTGCCATCTCAGCTCACTGCACCCTCTGCCTCCTGGGTTCAAGCCATTCTCCTGCCTCAGCCTCCTGAGTAGCTGGGATGACAGATGCCACCACCACGCTTGGTAAATTTTTCTACGTTTAGTAGAGACGGGGTTTCACCATGTTGGCCAGGCTGGGCTCGAACTCCTGATCTCAAGTGATCCGCCCGCCTCGGCCTCCCGGAGGGCTGGGATGACAGGTGTGAGCCACGGCGCCTAGCGTAATTTGTTAATAATTTTATACGATCCCTTCCCTTCTCATACGCTCAGAAGAATTTGCCATGCTGATGT
Source organism: Trachypithecus francoisi (assembly GCF_009764315.1). NCBI lineage: Eukaryota > Metazoa > Chordata > Mammalia > Primates > Cercopithecidae > Trachypithecus > Trachypithecus francoisi. Next base: position 29,449 of record NW_022681451.1, on the reverse strand, counting down.
CATCCGTGAATGGCGTCGATACACTTTTCAATTACAAATCTTTTATGGCCAGGACACCACAAGGCTATAAAGAATCTCTCAAGCAGTATACAGACGGGAAGGACACAGCCAAGCTATCCTGTGATATCGTATCTCAATTACTTCACTAACCTAATTATCTGCGCTGCCCCGGACTCAAACAGCGTCCGAGGACTCATTTCCTGTGTGTTGCATATGTTTACGATCCTTCAAAATGCAGAAAATTCCTGTGGCTTTCATAAAAATCCCCTGCACACCTGTTTGTCTATGTAACTGGCGTCTTCCCCAGTGCCCTGGAAATGATGTGCGTGTGTGGGTGTGTTTTTGAGACGGAGTCTCACGCTGTCGCCCAGGGGTGGTGGAACATGGCAAATAGTCCCAGCTACTCGAAGGTGGAGTCGAAGCCATCATTGCAGCACTGGACTCCAGCCTGGGTAAGACAGTGAGACCGCGTCTCTCACATACACACACAAACACACGCGCTCAACAATGATCCATCCGGCAAGCCCTATATGCTCTGCCTTTGAGCCGTTTAAGAATCACAAAGTCTGTCACACAGTTTATTTGGTGAGTCTGTGGTGATATGTGTGTGTGTGTGTGTTTGAGACACAGTCTGGCTCTGTCGCCCAGGCTGGAGGGCAGTGGCACGATCTCGGCTCACTGCAACCTCCGCCTCCCGGGTTCAAAATTCTTCTGCCTCGGTCTCCTGAGTAGCTGGGATGACAGGCGCCCGTCACCACACCTGGCTAATTTTTGTGTTTTTAGTAGAGACGGGGTTTCACCATATTGGCCAGGCTGATCTCCAACTCCTGACCTCAGGTGATCCACCTGCCTCGGCCTCCCAAAATGCTGGGATGACAGGCGTGAGCCACTGCGCCCGGCCAATGATGCAATTTTCTAAAAAGACCTCATAGTTTTTTTTTTTTTTTCTTTCTTTTGAGACAGAGTCTCGCTGTGTCGCCCAGACTGGAGTGCAGTGGTGCGATCTCGGCTCACTGCAAGCTCCGCCTCCCGGGTTCACACCATTCTCCTGCCTCAGCTTCCCGAGTAGCTGGGAGTACAGGTGCCCGCCACCTCGCCCAGCTAATTTTTTGTATTTTTAGTAGAGACGGGGTTTCACACATGTTGGCCAGGCTGCTCTTGAACTCCCAACCTCAGGTGATCCACCCGTCTCGGCTTCCCAAAGTGCTGGGATGACAGGCGTGAGCCACTGCACCCAGCCGGAAGATTGTGTTTTCAAACGTTCCTTCCCGACTTCGTCATCCTCCTCAGGTGGCCACTTTCCACACCTGCCTCCTCTGCAGGACCGGCCTGGGCTTTGGGCCTCCAGTGGGGGATCTCCGGGAATATTCCAGATCCGGGAACAGACAGGAACACCCTCAGGAGGCTGGATTTCCTTCCCGTTGATCCCTGAGACCTGTTTGCTCAGTTTGGAGACAGTGTCCGTGATCGCGAGAAGGCAGAAGATGACCGTTTGTGGCCGGGCGCGGTGGCTCAAGCCTGTCATCCCAGCACTTTGGGAGGCCGAGACGGGCGGATCACGAGGTCAGGAGATCGAGACCATCCTGGCCAACACGGTGAAACTCCGTCTCTACTAAAAAATACAAAAAAAAATGAGCCGGGCGAGGTGGTGGGCGCCTGTAGTCGCAGCTACTCGGGAGGCTGAGGCAGGAGAATGGCGTCAACCCGGGAGGCGGAGCTTGCAGTGAGCTGAGATCCGGCCACTGCACTCCAGCCCGGGCGACAGAGCGAGACTCCGTCTCAAAAAAAAAAGAAAAAAAAAAAAAAGATGACCGTGTGTGACGCGTGCCGAGGCGGCGGTGGGGGGGGACAATGCCTCTCTGACTGACACGTGTCTGCAGTCGCACGTTCTCTCTCAGCCGGCACAGCAGCTAATTAGAGCCAACAAGAGCTTGACTGACACGTTTTCCTTCCCCGGCTCGCTGGTGACAGCCATTTCTCTGGGGACTCGGGGACCTTTATTTTAACAGGCCTTAAAGTGGGAGCTGCTAAGCGTCAGGTAAATATGAAAGAGTGCATTAGCTGAGCCCTCGGATGAAAATCACCTGCTACTTATCCATCGTGGTACCTTGGAGACAGTGCAAATGTATTTGCAGACCATCACTATCAAGGTCATATCCCAACAAAGCGAGTCATACACGTTTAATTTCTTACTGCCTATAAAACCTGTTGATACTGCAGTCTAGTAAGTGTGCAATACGGCTACGTTGAAAAAACAATGTACAGACATTAATTAAGAAACGCAGCCAGGCATGGTGGCTCACACCTGTCATCCCACTGCTTTGCGAGGCCGAGGTGGTGGTGAGGGGGATCACCTGAGGTCAGGAGTGCAAGACCAGCCTGGCCAACACGGTGAAACCTGTCTCTACCAAAATTACAAAACTAGCCGGGCGTGGTGATGGGCGCCTGTCATCTCCGCTACTCGGGAGGCTGAGGCAGGAGACTCGCTTAAACCCAGGAGCTAGAGGTTGCAGTGAGCTGAGATCGTGCCACTGCACTGCAGCCTGGGGGACAGAGCAAGACTGTCTCAAACGCAACCAAAACCAAAACCAAACAAACAAAACACAAAACAAAACAACAGCAACAACAACAAAAAAGGCCATTATGGTGGCTCACGCCTGTCATCCCAAGACTTTGGGAGGCCGAGGTGGACAGATCACCTGAGGTCAGGAGTTGGAGACCAGCCTGGCCAACACGGTGAAACCCTGTCTCAAAATTACAGAATTAGCCGGGCGTGGTGATGGGCGCCTGGAATCCCAGCTACTCAGGAGGCTGAGGCAGGAGAATCGCTTGAACCCGGGAGGCGGAGGTTGCAGTGAGCCGAGATTGCACCCCTGCCCTCCAGCCTGGGGGACAAGAGTGAATGTGTGTGTCCCAAAACCAAAGAAAAAAAGAAGGCCAAGGAAGCACCGGGGAGATGATCGCACTTTCAGAAACAAGCAGCCAAGGCAGCCTTCCTTTTCTGAGCTAGGCGGGCCGGCCGTGGATCCACGGATGATATTCAGGAAGGAGTCACAGGCCCTGGCTCCAGCGTGGAGGTAGCTGCAGAGTGATCAGGGTGCTGAGACGCATTCCTCCAAAGCCCTACATGAAAACCTGGTCGGATTAGAGCCATATATTATTACACAGACGTGAGACAGAGATGCCGGTGGGTTCCACATCCTATGCTGCATTTTATTAGCACCTCATCAGGTCTCAGGCCTGCAAGCAGAGGCCTCCAAGAGCCCCCCCAAAAGGCTCCATGAAGCAGGAAAGGTTCTGTCTCCCATTAGAAGTCAAAGCAATTTAATAGAGGTTGAAAGAGGCAGGGGAACAGCACGGACCCGTAAATCACCCTCCACACAAACAAAAGACAGTCGGGCAAGGAATGTTGATGGCGTGAGGCTGACGGGAGGTTGAACGCTCCCCGTGCCGAAGAGATGAGGGTCCCCAAAGCGCCTTCTGAGAGCTTCAAAGGTAGGACCCCAGAGGACAGTGCCAAGACTCCGGTCCTGGTGAAACTCAGCCCTTCCTCGGAGAGAGAAGCAACTCTGAAATAAATAAGAAAATGACAGAGCGTGTGAGAAAACCGGTATGTGGATAGAAACGAAAAAAAGTATGCGGGCGAATAAATAAGAAAATGACAGAGTGTGTGAGAAAACCGGTATGTGGATAGAAACGAAAAAAAGTATGCGGGCGTCAAAGCCAGCCAGGCAGTGGACAGTGTCCTGGTTAAAAGGAGGGCGGGGAGTGGCTCAGGGAGAAGAAGTGAGTTTTGTGACTGCACCTTGGCGGAAAACATTCTAGAACATTCTATCTGGTGATATGGGGCCGGGCGCGGTGGCTCACGCCTGTCATCCCAGTGCTTTGGGAGGCCGAGGTGGGCGGATCATGAGGTCAGGAGATCGAGACCATCTGGCTAACACGGTGAAACCCCGTCTCTGCTAAAAAAAAAGTACAAAAAATTAGCCGGGCGAGGTGGCAGGTGCCTGTAGTCGCAGCTACTTGGGAGGCTGAAGCAGGAGAATGGCGTGAACCCGGGAGGCGGAGCTTGCAGTGAGCCGAGATTGCGCCACTGCACTCCAGCCCGGGCGACACAGCGAGACTCTGTCTCAAAACAAAAACAAACAAACAAACAAACACACAAAAATTCTTATGTTGAAGCCCTAACCCCCAGGACTTCGGAATGTGAACGTATTTGGAGACAGGGTCTTTAAAGAGGTGAGTCAGGTAAAATGATCTCATTAGTGTCGTCCCTGATTCAATAAGGCAGATACACAGACACACACAGAGGGATGACCCTGTGAGGACACAGAGAGAAGACGGTGTCTCCAAGCCCAGGAGAGAGGCCCCAGGAGGAACCAGCCCTGCCCACACCTGGATCTCAGACTTCCAGCCTCTAAGACTGTGAGAGAGTCAATGGCTTTTATTTAAGCCACACAATCTGTGGGACTTTCTTATGGCACCCGCAGCAGACTCAAATACTGATCAATCTTCAGCTAAAATAACAAACAGAAAAACTCCAAAAGACCCTCAAACATCAAACAAAAAACTAACAATAACAACATTTTGCTGCCATCCATTTAAAGCAAAAAATAAAATTCTGGACTGATCTTTGCTTTCTCTCTCCTCTCTCTCTCTCTCTCTCTGTGTCTCTTTCTTTTTTGTTTTTTTTTTGAGACAGAATTTTTGCTCTTGTCACCCAGGCTGGAGTGCAGTAGCACGATCTCGGCTCACTGCAACTTCCGCCTCCCGAGTTCAAGCGATTCTCCTGCCTCAGCTTCTAGAGTAGCTGGGATTACAGGTGCACGCCACCACGCCCGACTGATTTTCGTATTTTTAGTAGAGATGGGGTTTCACCATGTGGGCCAGGCTGGTCTTGAACTCCTGACCTCAGGTGATCCACCCGCCTCAGCCTCCCAAAGTGCTGGGATTATAGATGTGAGCCACCATGCCCAGCCTCAGCTACCAACTTTTAAGCAAATTTGGCAAATCTCTTTATTTTCAAACGGGGAGCAGAAAAAAAAAAAAAACCAACAAAACAAAGCAAAATAAAAACAAACAAAAAACCTGATTTTGATGCTCATCTCATCATGTTATCTCTCTCGTCTAAGTTTATTTAGCGGCATGATGTAGAACGCAAGCGGAAGACATCGCAACATGTGAATAATGAAGTGTGGCCTGATGAAAAACATGAAACTAATAAAAAGCCCTCCGTCTGACACCAATCACAAAGCCGACTGCCAGGGAACAAGGGAGAGGGTAGAAAAGTAAATGATCACGCACAGAAAAAGCACCGTAGCTGTCTCCACGGTTTACCGCATTTCAGATGTAAAATCTGACTTCCCAGATTGTTACCTGAGATTTTCCAACGAGATTTTCGTAACTTGGTATTTCACGGTGAGGGAAAAGAGAGGGAAACCAAGGGTAGCTTTGTAAATGGGGATGACGGAAGCTGACTAGGATGGAGAGAAGCTTGCGCCAGCCCTGGACATCCTCAAGTCAAGGGATAATGTTGAGTGAAAGTGATATTAGGCCAGGCACGGTGGCTCACGCCTGTCATCCCAGCCCTTGGGGAGGCCGAGGTAGATGGATCACCTGAGGTCAGGAGTTCGAGACCATCCTGCCCAACATGGTGAAACCCCGTCTCTACTAAAAATACAAAAATTAGCCAGGCATGGTGGCAGGTGTCTGTCATCTCAGCTACTCGGGAGGCTGGGGCAGGAGAATTGCTTGAACCTGGGAGGCGGAGGTTGCAGTGAGCCGAGATGAATCCTTTCCCCTGAGTTGGGGGAGGCATTTGCAGTTTTTTCCCCACGTCTGGCTGAATCCTCCTTTCGTGTCATTTTCTTCCCAATGAACTGGTCCTTGCAGACAACCTGTGGGGAATTATGTTTCCCTGCACCTGTACCTGTCCCTGCACTGACATCTGCACCTCCACCTGCCTGTGGCTGCACTTTTACTTATGCCTGTACCTGTGTTGACACCCCTTCCTTTATCTTTACCTGCACCTGCATCTCTACCTGTACCTGTGTCTGCACTTGTATCTGTACCTGTGTCTGTGTCTGAGCCTACACGTGAGCCTGCACCTGAATCTGCACATGCTCCTGTGCCTACGCCTGTACCTGCAAATGCACCTGTACCTATACCCACACCTGTATTTGACCCTGAACCTGTTCCTGCACCCGAACCTGCGCCTGCAGCTGCACCTGAATATTCTCCCAAACTCACGATCTTTACTTTAATCACATCTAGAAACTCCGTGTTGCCATATAAGGTAACATGTACCTGCACCTACACCCGCACCTATACCTACACTTTCGCCTATAACTGAACCTATACCTGTACCTGCACCTGCACCTGTATCTGCACCTGAATCTGCACCTGCACCTGCACCTGAACCTGAACCTGCACCTGTACCTGTACCTGCACCTGCACCTGTACCTGCGCCTGTACCTGCACCTGCATCTGTGCCTGCACTGTACCTGCACCTGCACCTGTACCTGCGCCTGCACCTGTGCCTGCACCTACACCTGCACCTGCACCTATACCTATACCTGCACCTGCACCTGCACCTATACCTGCACCTATACTTGTACCTGAACCTGCACCTGCACCTGTGCCTGCACCTGAACCTGCACCTATACTTGTACCTGAACCTGCACCTGCACCTGTGCCTGCACCTGAATCTGCACCTGCACCTGAACCTGCACCTGTACCTGTACCTGCACCTGTGCCTGCACCTGCACCTATACCTGAACCTGTACCTGTACCTGAATCTATTCCTGCACCTGTACCTGTACCTGCACCTGCACCTGTACCTGAACCTGCAACTGCACCTGCAACTGCACCTGTACCTGCACCTATACCTTCACCTGCACTTTCACCTGTACCTGCACCTGCACCTGCACCTGTACCTGTACTTGCACCTGCACCTGTACCCACACCTGCATCTGCAGCTGTACCTGAACCTGTACCTGCACATGCACCTGCACCCGTACCTGCACTTTCACCTATACCTGTACCTGCACCTGCACCTGCACCTGTACCTATAAGGTAGCGTTCCTCACAGATAGACGAATGGAATTGGATGCTTCTCACGCCCTCCCCAGTACTACCCTCTACTTCTAGCTCTGTGAAGTTCTAGGCGTGTAGCCTATGCTGGAGACCACCACTGGAGATCTCAGCCTGAGCTGTCCTTTTCATGATAACAGCACAATAATAACGCATCAATGTCGGTTCATCCGTTGTGACTGTTGTACCCTACAGATCAAAGATGCTAAGAACAGGTGAGGCAGGGTGTGGAGTATATGAAGGCTCTCTGCATTACCTGGCAATGTTTCTGTAAATTAAAAACTGTCATAAAAAAAAAATATATATTTTGAGACGGAATCTCGCTCTGTGGCCCAGGCTGGAGTGGAGTGGTGTGATCTCGGCTCACTGCAAGCTCCACCTCCCGGGTTCACGCCATTCTCCTGCCTCAGCCTCCCGAGTAGCTGGGACTACAGGCGCCACCTCGCCGGGATAATTTTTTGTATTTTTTAGTAGAGACGGAGTTTCACCGTGTTAGCCAGGACGGTCTCGATCTCCTGACTTCGTGATCCGCCCGCCTCGGCCTCCCAAAGTGCTGGGATTACAGGCTTGAGCCATCGTGCCCGGCCAAAAACTTATAAAATAAATTTTAATGTAGTTTAATTGTTATATCATAGACATTATACCTGTATCTTATTTATATGTGCATTATATGTATATGCAGATATACTTATTAATTTTAGTATAAATGCATTAAAAACGTAGTGTGTATACATATATATATATGGTACTTTATGTATATATGTATAGATACACAATATTAGTATCTCTGTATACATAGATACTAAACGTATATATTATATACACATGATAAACTGTAGCATATATGTATACTTTAGTATATATGTATATGGGTACATATGCTAAAAATGTATTCAGTATGTTTCATATATAATTAGTACATATAGATATACACTAAACATAAATACACATATACTAAAGTTTATATATTCAGTTGTTTAGTATATGATTAGTATACATGTATATATAGATGCTAAACATATGTGCATATATACGAAGCTTTATAATGTATATGAAACAATTTATAGTATATATAGTATGTACATATCATAATGTGTATATATGCATACATATAGATCTATACTTCGGTCTCTATCATCTGTATCTATCAGATACCTATGCACCTATCATCTATCTGTCATCTCTCCATCTGTCTATCCATATCTATGTACCTAATCATTTATCATTTATTTATCAATCTATATCAACCATCTATCTATCATTTATGTGTCTATCTCTCTATCTCTCTCTCTGTTTGTGTATCTATTATCTATCTGTCTATCCGTCTCTATCTATCTATCCATCTATTGATCACCTCTCTATCATCTATCTATATCTGTCTATCTACATATCTATCTACCATCTATCATCTCTATCTGTCATCTATCTATCTATCTATCATTTTCCTCTCTGTCTCTAACATCTATGTATCTATCTCTGTATCTATCACCTGTCTATATATCTCTATCTATCTATCTATCTATCATCTATTGGTTATCTCTCTCTGTTTCTATCATCTATCTATCTATCTATCTATCATCATCTATCTATTATCTATCAATGCATCTCTGTCTATCTATCCATCTATCTACTGATCACCTCTCTATCATCTATCATCTATCTATATCTATCTATATATCTAACTACCATCTATCTATCATCTCTATCTATTATCTATCTGTCATCTATCTCCATTTGTCTATCTATCTATCTATCATCTATCTATTGATTCTGTCTCTATCATCTATCTATCATCCATCTATCTATCTATCTATCTATCTATCATCTATCATGTCCCTGTCTGTCTCTGTCTATCATCTCTGTATCTATCTATGTATCTATGTGTCTATCTATCTATCCATCTATGTATCAGTCATCTCTCTCTCTCTCTCTCTGCCTATGATCTATCTACTTACCTGCCTATCTCCCTATCTATCCACTTCCCAAAGATTTAAATAAATGTAACCACAATGCACTCACGATGAACGCAAAGTCATCACAGCAGTTTCGGGTGTGTGTGTCCATCACAGTCTGTGAGAAGGTCTCCGGAGACCTTGGCCAAGCCTGTCTTTCATGCTCCTTTCAACAAAGGCCTCTGTGTGTGCTGCCATCTTGAGAACTGGCGTTTTCCACAGCAGCCTGGTTTCTGTGTGCCATTGTTTTCAGAGAACCTGAGCCTCGTAGACTAGTTAGAGGGTGGGGAATCTTTGGAGTGTCTGGCGTGTATGATATTACTGACATTTTTATCATCTTTTAAAACGTGAAGGCTCACATATGATATGTAATTTGAGATCGGAACTCGTGTGTGTGTGTGTGTGTGTTTTCTCCATTGGTTAAAATTTAAATACATGGAGGTCATACATCAGAGAGAGAGACGAGGCTCCAAAGTGTAGAGCTCTGTTTCCAATTGTCTCCGGCGTGTGCTGACCATGTGTGTGTGTGGAGGCTGGAGGGCCCCCTGCATTTGCAGAAAAGATGGGGTCTCTTTGGCTATTTGTTAAGTGGTCGTATCACTTAAGTTGATACATCCCAGAAAAGAAAAATCAAAAACAAAAACAGTCCAAAAAAGCGGCTCGCCTTCCCCTGACTGTATTAGATTTCTTTCCTCTGTCCTTTGGCTCACTATGGATTTTTAATTACAAATGCACAAAAGGAAAGGAAATTAAACCACAACCTACTCCCCCCAACCTCCAACCTAGAACATTAAATTGACGAAAGCTCATAAACGTGATCGAAATCAGAGCAAAGACTTTTCTTTCCGCTGGCTTCTGTCGTTCAGGGCTAACCCCACGTTGCTGAGAAAGACAGTTTCCCACCCGGGCAGGAATCATTGCCGTTGGGTTTCAGGGCTGGCATTCTGGTGCAACTTCTTGCAACTCAACTGTTTCTCTTTTGCTACAGAGGCTGGGCGGAGGAAAGCGTCACAACCCTGCTGTCCCCAGAATCATCTTGACTTGCTTTTTTTTTTTTTTTTTTTTGAGATGGAGTCTTGCTCTGTCACCAGGCTGCAGTGCAGTGGTGTGATCTCGGCTCGAGCTGCTTCCATCAAGCGTAAACATCTTGGTTGACACAGAGATATGTACACGTGTGTGCACACGTGAAACAGCTCAGGTCCTGGAGGTTCCAGCCTCTCGCGAAGTTGATGGAACATTTGGACAAGCTGCCGGAGCCTCACTCTAACTATGATAGGAGTGATGAACCAAGAGGAAGCTGGGCTCGATGCAGAGTCGGTCAAATTTATTTAAGTGGAGAGATAGGTAGATAGGCCGGTAGGTAGATAGACGGATGATAGACAGAGACAGAGACATGACACATAGATAGATGGATAGATAGATATAGAGATAGATAGAGATGGATCGATAGATACACTGGGACAGATAGGGAGATGATGGATAGATAAATGGATAGATACATGTAGATAGATATTGATAGATGGTAGACAAGACAGAGAGATGATAGATAGATGATTGATAAATAGATAGATAATAAACAGGTCCATGCACAACCTCTTCCCAACCCCTAATTTTTTTTTTTTTTTTGAGACAGAGTCTCGCTCTGTTGCCCAGGCTGGAGTGCAACGGCATGATCTCGGCTCACTGCAAACTCCCCTTCCCGGGTTCAAGCGAGTCTTCTGCCTCAGCCTCCCGAGTAGCTGGGATTACAGGTGTGCACCACCACACCCAGCTAATTTTTGTATTTTTAGTAGAGACGGGGTTTCGCTATGTTGGCCAGGCTGGTCTCGAACTCCTGACCTCAAGTGATCCACCCGCCTCGGCCTCCCGAAGTGCTGGGATGACAGGCGTGAGCCACCGTGCCTGGCTCATGACTGTTGTTTAAGATACCGAGTTCATAGCAGTTCTCGCAGCAGCAACAATAGGAAACTGAAATCGTCTCCACTGGTTTGTTGATGAGGATTGGGAAGATGGGGTAAGGGGTGGGTGTCTTGGGAAGGTAGGGGATGCTGGCCATGCTTGAGTGATCTCTGAGCAACACGTTCTCCCTGCAGGCAGACTTTCCTGCTTCTGGCGTCCTTCATCCCAAGCCCCTTATAGACCTGCAACCAACGTGCCTGGCACTTCCCTTGTTTTATTCTCAGCACATCCTGAATGCAGGTGAAATTTCAGCATGAATCAGCTCCGAAGAGAACTCTTACTGGATTCTTTGAAACCATCTTTTCCAAAGCCTGTAAGATATGGAGACTCTGGCTGGGCGCACTGGCTCGCGCCTGTAATCCCAGCACTTTGGGAGGCCGAGGAGGGCAGATCACCTGAGGTCAGGAGTTCGAGACCAGCCTAACCAATGTGGTGAAACCCCGTCTCTACTAAAAGTACATATAATTAGCTGGATGTGGTGGCTGACGCCTGTTATCCCAGCACTTTGGGAGGCTGAGGCAGATGGATCACCTGAGGTCAGGAGTTCAAGATCAGCCTGGCCAACATGGTGAACTCCCATCTCTACTAAAAATACAAAAATTAGTCAGGTGTGGTGGTGGGTGCCTGTCATCCCAGCTACACAGAAGGCTGAGACAGGAGAAACTGCTTGAACCCGGGAGGCAGAGGTTGCAGTGAGCCGAGATTGCACCACCGCACTCCAGCCTGGGTAACAGAGTGAGACTGTCCCACCCCCAAAAATAAAAGCAAAAACCTGGAAATGAGTCAACACATTTTTTAAACAGCTCAATAAAATCTAGAAGCCTTCCCTGGATGACTAAGTAGCAGTAAAGTAGGGGTAGATCTGTATCTACTGACCTAGGACTGTCTTTAAGACATAATGTTGAGTAAGCAAAGCATGTTGGCTGGCCATGGTGGCTCCTACCTGCGATCTCAGCACTTGGGGAGGCTGAGGCAGGTAGATCATGAGGCCAGGAGTTCGAGACCAGCCCGACCAACATGGTGAAACCCCGTCTCTACTAAAAATACAAAAACTAGCCGGGCGAGGTGGCGGGCACCTGTAGTCCCAGCTACTCGGGAGGCTGAGGCAGGAGAATGGCGTGCACCCGGGAGGCGCAGGTTGCTGTGAGCTGAGATTGCGCCACTGCACTCCAGCCTGGGCGACAGAGCGAGACTCCATCTCAAAAAAGAAAAAAAAAAAGATACAGAGATTCTGAAAGCAAGAAAGAAAAGCTGTAGATTATCCCAGCAGAGGGCGTCCCTGGAACACAGATCCAGTTTCTGGTTAGCCAGCGCACACGACTGCAGAGGCCGGCGGTTCCTGTGTATCCAAATGCTCCCACTGTCTGTCAGTGAGGCTTTGAGACCTAGAGGACCACATTTCTTATACTGAAATTAAAAGAACAAGACGATTCTCCCCTATGTACAAAAACTGTAAAATGTCAAAACGCACCAAAAACCCAGTCAATGTCCCTGGTATAAAAGTGTAGACAAGAGAGACACTTTGAGGCTGAGGTGTGTGGATCACCTGAGGTCAGGAGTTCGAGACCAGCTTGGCCAACATGGTGAAAGCCCGTCTCTACTAAAAATATAAAAATTAGCCGGGCGTCGTGGTGGGTGCCTGTAGTCCCAGCTACTTGGGAGGCTGAGGCAGGAGAATCCCTTCAACCCAGGAGGTGGAGCTTGCAGTGAGCCGAGATCGTGCCACTGTACTCTAGCCTGGGTGACAGAGCGAGACTCTGAAAAAAAAGAAAAAAAATTATTGTTGAAACTTCATGTAAGTGGTCATATTATAACTTACTATGAACAAAACTTTTGCATCTCCAAAAGCAACCCTATTCATTTATAATTGTTATCTTCCTCCTCCCTTTTCCTCGAAGGTAAAGACAAATCATTTCCATGTACCTCTCTGTCCTTCATCTTTCTACATCTCTTCTTACCAGTCAGCCAGCCTTCATCTTCAGGAGAAAACTATGTGCCAAGAAGTCGCTATGGATAAATTTACCGGTGCAAAGAAATACACAAAACAGTATTTATTTACTTTTTATAAAACCAGGTTAGAAAAACGTCTTAGCAAGCAGGAAATAAGGATTGAGGAGAGAATCAGGACCAAAGTAGAAAAAAAAAAAAAAAAAAAAGAAGGAAGGAAGGAAAGAAGGAAGGAAGAAAGAAAGAAGAAAGAAAAAAGAAAGACAAAGAAAGAGAGAAAGAAGGAAACAAGAAAGAAAAAAGAAAAAAGAAAAAAGAAAGAGAAAGAAAAAAGAGAAAAGAAAGAAAAAGAAAAAAGAGAAAAACAAAAGAAAGAAAGAAAGAAGAAGAAAGAACAAAGAAAGAAGAAAGAAATGAAGGAAGAAAGAAGAAAGGGAAAGAAAGAAAGGAATAAACAAGGAAGAAAGAAGAAACGAAGAAATAAACAAAGAAAGAAAAAGAAAGAAAAGAATAAAGAAGGAAGGAAGAAAGAAAGAAGAAAGAAGGAAGAAGAAAGAAAGAAAGAGAGAAAGAAAGAAAGTCCCAGTGCCCACGTGGGAAAAATGGTAAAGGAAGTAATAAAAGCTAAATTATAAAGCAGGAGGACTTTTATCCAGGCCTCCGACGAAATCTGAGAAGAAAATGTTATTAGGCAAAAATGAAAAAGAAAAATCATACCAGATGCCCTCATTCTCGCACGCGGAAGAAATAAATGCAAGATTGGACCCAGAAAAGAAAAAAAAAAAATAGTCACCGAGATGCTTAAAGAGAGAGAGAGGAGGGAAAATGTTTATTTTTATTACCTAATAGCCAATTTAAGTATTAACAGCTATAATTGCCATCAGACCGTATGGTTTAAACCTCTTTCTTCCCTTCCTTCTTTTTTCTTTCTTTCTTTCTTTCTTTCTTTCTTTCTTTCTTTCTTTCTTCCTTTCTTTCTTTCTTTCTTTCCCTCCCTCCCTTTTCTTTCCTTCTTTTCCTTCCTTCCTTCTTTCTTTCTTTCTTCTTCTTTCTCTCTTTCTTTCCCTCCCTCTCTCCCTCCCTCCTTTCCCTCCTTCCTTCCTTCCTTTCTCTCTCTCTCTTTCTTTCTTTCTTTCTTTCTTTCTTTCTTCCTTCCTTCCTTCTTCTTTCTTTCCTCGTTTCCTTCCTTCCTTCCTTCTTTCTTTCCTTCTTCTTTCTTCTCTCTCTCTCTTTCTTTCCTCCCTCCCTCCCTCCCTTCCTTCCTTCCTTCCTTCCTTCCTCCTTCCTTCCTTCCTTCTTTCTTTCCTTCTTTCTTCTCTCTTGGAGCCTCACTCTGTCACCCAGTCTGGAGTGCAGTGGTGTGATCTTGGCTCACTGCAACCTCTGCCTCCCGGGTTCAAGCGATTCTCCCGCCTCATCGTCCTGAGTAGCTGGGATCACAGGCACCCGCCACTTCGCCTGGATGATTTTTGTATTTTTAATAGAGAGAGACAGGGTTTTACCATGTTGACCAGGCTGGTCTCGAACTCCTGACCTCAAACGATCCACCTGCCCCTGCCTTCCAAAGTGCTGGGATTACAGGCGTGAGTCACTGTGCCCGGCCTGTTCGTGTTATTTCTAAGGCCATGCACAAGTTCACTTTTCTTCATCTATCATCCGAATTGAGTAATCCATTATTATTATTATTATTATTATTATTTTGGAGAGAAAAATAAGTTTTCTATGTCCTGTAAGCCTCTCTAATGCAGGGAAACTGTAAGTTAACCTGATCGCTATTGAGGTTAGTCAAAGACAAAGCACTGCGTGTCCTTTTAATTAGAACTGTGCCACCTTCCTTCCCGACTAGACCCAGTGTGTCAGCACTTTGACTACGGAAGGCTATTTTTAGGGGTTTGTAACTCAGCTGTTAAAATTTGCTTTAGGCTGAACCCAGGCATCAAATCTCAGCCTAGAGGAAGATAAAATTGGTCCCTTAATCGCAGTGAGTTTCCATGCTGCTTCTTTTCTTTCTTTTCTTTTTTTTTTTTTTTTTGAGTCTCGCTCTGTCACCCAGGCTGGAATGCAATGGTGAGATCTCGGCTCACTGCAACCTCCGCCTCCCAGGTTCAAGCCATTCTCCTGCCTCAGCCTCCCGAGTAGCCGGGATTACAGACACCTGCCACCACGCCCAGCTAGTTTTTGTATTTTTAGTAGAGACGGGGTTTCACCATGTTGGCCAGGCTGGTGTTGAACTCCCGGCCTCAAGTGATCCGCCCGCCTCGGCCTCCCAAAGTGCCAGGATGACAGGCACAAACCACCATGTCAGGCCGTTTCAATGCTTGTTTTTTTTTTCAAACGGGAGAGGTTGATATTTACAGTCTGGGTATGGTGAGAGGTTGGCAGTCATAGAGTGTGGGACTAAGTCTCTGGGGGAATGGACAGTAAAATCCTAATATGGCCAGACTTCTGTGTCTTTGAGTCATCAAGGGAATGGACTTTGGAGGAAGGTCACCTTTATTCTTCATGGATGGGCCATCACTTTGTCAAAATTCTCTCTCTCTCTTTTTCTTTTTTTTTTGAGATGGAGTCTCGATCTATCACCCAGGCTGCAGTGCACTGGCACTATCTCAGCTGACTGCGACCTCCGCCTCCCAGGTTCAAGCGATTCTCCTGCCTCAGCCTCCCGAGTACCTGGGATGAGAGACACCCACCACCATGCCTGAAATTTTGCATTTTTAAATAGAGATGGGGTTTCTCCCAGTGGGTCAGGCTGGTCTCAAACTCCTAATCCACCTGCCTCGGGCTCCCAACCTGCTGGGATGACAGGCACCTGCCACCACGCCCGGCTAATGTTTCGTATTTTTAGTAGAGACGGGGTTTCACCATGTCGGCCAGGCTGGTCTCGAACTCCTGACCTCAGGTGATCCACCCGCCTCGGCCTCCCAAAGTGCCGGGATGCCAGGCACCTGCCATCGCACCTGGCTAATTTTTGTATTTTTAGTGGAGATGGGGTTTTACCCTGTTGGCCAGGCTGGCCTCGAACTCCTGACCTCAGGTGATCTGCCCACCTTGGCCTGCCAAAGTGCTGCGATGACAGGCGTGAGCCGCCGCGCCCAGCTAACGTTTTGTGTTTTCGGTAGAGACGGGGTTTCGCCATGTTGGCCAGGCTGGTCTCGAACTCCTGACTCTCAGTGATCCGCCTGCCTCGGCCTCCCAAAGTGCTGGGATGCCAGGCACCCGCCACTGTACCTGGCTAATTTTTGTATTTTTAGTGGAAATGGGGTTTTACCCTGTTGGCCAGGCTGGTCTTGAACTCCTGACGGCCGAAGACACTTGTGTTCCCATCTTTCAAAAGCCTGCCCGTCCGTCATGGTGACACATACGTTCATTTACTCACTGACTGCGAGACGTGGGAACGCGTCTGTCAGCAAACTCAGACCTGGTGCGAGCTCTGGTGAGCCCAGCAGTCACCTGGGGAAAGCAGGAATCAGCTGCCATTTAATGGGACAGTCTCGATAATTGGAGGGAAAAAAATGGTATGTAGCATGCTTGGAAAATGAAATAAAGAGAAATATGTCGACTGAGGAGTGTATGCAGAAATAAACAAATGTGTGTAAATTCAGCCCGGGCACAGGGGTCGCACCTGTCATCCCGGCACTTTGGGAGGCTGAGGCAGGTGGATCACTTGAGGTCAGCAGTTCAAGACCAGCCTGGCCAACATGGCGAAATCCCGTCTCTACTAAAAATACAAAAATTAGCTGGGCGCAGTGGCAGGTGCCTGTAGTCCCAGCTACTCAGGAGGTTGAGGCAGGAGAATCTCTTGTATCCGGGAGGTGGAGGTTGCAGTGAGCTGAGATCGCGCCATTGCACTCCAGCCTGGGCGACAAGAGCGAGACTCCACGTCAAAAACAAAGTGTGTATTGGGAGGCCGAGACGGGCGCATCATGAGGTCAGGAGATCGAGACCATCCTGGCTAACACGGTGAAACCCCGTCTCTACTAAAAATACAAAAAAACTAGCCGGGCGAGGTGGCGGCACCTGTAGTCCCAGCTACTGGGGAGGCTGAGGCAGGAGAATGGCGTGAACCCGGGAGGTGGAGCTTGCAGTGAGCTGAGATCTGGCCACTGCACTCCAGCCTGGGCGACAGAGTGAGACTCTCTCTCAAAAAGAAAAAAAAAAAATAGTGTGTAAATGCAAGAGAAGAATTCAATATAGCCTCATGTTATTCTCTAATTTTTGTGCCGCTGACTGGGTTGTAAAAAATTTAATAAGCTGGTTAGAGCTCACACACCTCCGACATGCTCCTTATAATCAGGAATGGTCTTTAAAGGCTCTATGCTAATGATGAATCTTTTCCTCCTCACCGAAACCCCAGGCTCCTCTCTTCTTATTCTGCTTGTCTGCAAAGTGATGGGTTAGAACCAGCAAGTCTCCAAGCAAAGCACATTTATACCCCGGATTTTACCCCTGACCGATGCGTCTTCCGCTGCAATTTCAGATTCGGCTTTCACAAGAGACTCCCCAAATCTCCAAGCCCATGCTCACTCTTTCCACTTTACATTCTTGGCTGATGAAAAGTCATATAGCTGTATGTGGCAGCCTCCCTTCCTCGGGCATTTCCGTGGCTTCTGTGGCGTCTCTGGGTATAGCGACCGGGAGCCCACAGGAGAAATTTAAGTCACATTTTAGTAGAGACGGGGTTTCAACGTGTTGACCGGGCTGGTCTCGAACTCCTGACCTCAGGTGATCCACCTGCCTCGGTCTCCCAAAGTCCTGCGATGACAGGCGTGAGCCGCCGTCACCGCGCTGCAAATTCACAGGCTGAGCCACCTAGACTTCGCTCACAGCCCTCATCTCACCCGTGGAGTCTGTTCAGGTACACCGTATTCATTCCTGGCAGTTACCAACACAAACTGCCATATGCCGTAACTGTGTGTCTTAACACAGGATAATTTTACCCTCTCCTAGCTCTGAAGACCCGAAGCCTGAGATCAAGGTGTTGGCAGGCTTGGTTCCTTCTGGAGCCTCTAGAGGAGGATCCTTCCTGCCTCTCCCAGCTGCTGGGGGCTCCGGGCATCCCTGGGCTTGTGGCCTCATCACTCCAGTCTCTGCCTCCGTCTGCACGTGGCCGTCTCCTCTGTGTCTGTGTCTCCTCTTCTGTCTCTTAGAAGGACACCTGTCATTCCATTTAAGACCCACCCTACTTCAGGAGGATCTCTTCTCACACTCCTTCACTTAATAGCATCTGCAAAGACCCTATTGCTGAATAAGGCCTTATTCCAGGTCTGGGCGTTAGGGCACGGGCAAATCTTTCTGGGGCTATAGTTTAATTCACTGCAGGTGTATCCAGTTCCCTCCAGAGGCTCTAGGGGAGGCTCCTTCCTGCCTCTCCCAGCTCCTGGGGGCTCCAGGTGTCCCTGGGCTTGTGGCCGCATCACTCCAGTCTCTGCCTCCGTCTCCACGTGGCCTCCGCCTCTGTGTCTGTGTCTCCTCTTCTGTCTCCAACAAGGACACCTGTTGTTGTGTTTAAGGCACATCCTACTCCATTATGATCTCATCTCCAGATCGTTAATCCATCTACAAAGATCCTTTTCCAAATGAGGTCCCATTCCCAGGTTCTGGGGCTTAGGACATGGACATATTTGGAGCTCACCATCTAAACCATTGAAAATGTGTCTGCTTCCTTCTTGAGGCTCTAGGGGAGGCTCCTTCCTGCCTCTTCCAGCTCCTGGGGGCTCCAGGCATCCCTGGGCTTGTGGCCTCATCACTCCAGTCTCTGCCTCCATCTCCACGTGGCCTTTCTATGGGTCTGTGCTGCTATATGTATCAACATTTAAAAAAATTTCTACAAAGGCACCAGTCATTAGATCAGAGCCCATCCCAGTCCACTGTAGCCTCATCATAACTCATGACAGCTGGAGACACCGTATTTCTAGAGAAAGTGACATTCTGAGGTAGCTGTGGGGCAGGGGGGGTGGGTCAGGATTTCTACAGATCCTTTTGGGGGGATGCGATGTGACTTATAATAGGAACAGGGCAAAGAGTATGTGAGTATGTTGACACTTTCCCTGATTCTTTTTTTTTTTTTTTGAGACGGAGTCTCGCTGCGTCGTCCAGGCTGGAGTGCAGTGACGCGATCTCGGCTCACTGCAACCTCCGCCTCCCGGGTTCACGCCATTCTCCTGCCTCAGCCTCCCGAGTAGCTGGGATGACAGGCACCTGCCACCTCGCTCGGCTAATTTTTTATATTTTTAGTAGAGACGGGGTTTCACCGTGTTGGCCGGGCTGGTCTTGATCTCTTGACTTCGTGATCTGCCCTCCTTGGCCTCCTTGCAGAAGTCTGTCTATCTGGAAACAGCGGCCAGTTCTTTTGTGTTTTGAGACAGAGTCTCACTCTGTCACTCAGGCTGGAGTGTAGCAGTGCTCAGACAACTCGCTGCAGCCTTGACCTCCCTGGGCTCAGGTGCTGCTCCCACCTTAGCCTCCCGTGTAGCTGGGACTACAGGCACCAACACACTGGGCTAATCTTTTGTGTTTTCTTTTTGAGACGGGGTCTCACTCTGTCACCCAGGCTGGAGTGCAGTGGCGCGATCTCAGCTCGCTGCAACCTCCGCCTCCCAGTTCAAGCGATTCTCCTGCCTCATTCTCCCGAGTAGCTGAGATGACAGGCACCTGCCACCACGCCTAGCTAGTTTTAGTGTTTTTAGTAGAGACGGGGTTTCACCGTGTTGTCCAGGCTGGTCTCAAACTCCTGACCTCAAGTGATCCACCAGCCTCAGCCTTCCAAATTGGTGAAATTTACAGGCGTGAGCCACCGCACCCGGCTCTGTGTTTTTATTTTATTTTATTTTATTTTATTTATAGAGATGAGGTTTCACTCCATTGTTCAATGTGGTCTCCGTCTCCTGGGCTCAAACAATTCAGCTGCCTCCCTCTCCCAAAGTGTTAGGATTACAGGAGTGAACCACTACACCTGACCAGTGGCCAGTGCTGGTTAGAAAATAACATTATGGCTGGGCGCGGTGGCTCATGCCTGTAATCCCAGCACTTTGGGAGGCCGAGGCGGGCGGATCACAAGGTCAGGAGATCGAGATCATCCTGGCTAACACGGTGAAACCCCGTCTCTACTAAAAGGACAAAAATTAGCGAGGCATGGTGGTGTGCACGTGTCATCCAGCTACTCAGGAGGCTGAGGCAGGAGGATGGCGCGAACCCGGGAGGCGGAGCTTGCAGTGAGCCGAGATGGCGCCACTGCACTCCAGCCTGGGCGACACAGCGAGACTCTGTCTCAAAAAAAAAAAAAAAAGAAAAGAAAAGAAAAGAAAGAAAGAAAGTAGCATTATGGCGTCTTCTCATTGGAAGAACGGGTGACAGACAAATGATACACTACTAGACATACAGGTTGTATATAGAAGGAAACTCTGGAGAAGTTAACGAGGGCCAGGCGCGGTGGCTCACACCTGTCATCCCAGCACTTTGGGAGGCCGAGGCGGGTGGATCACCTGAGGTCAGGAGTTCGAGACCAGCCTGGCCCACATGGTGAAACCCCGTCTCTACTAAAAGGACGAACATTAGCCAAGCGTGGTGGTGTGCACCTGTCATCCCAGCTACTTAAGAGGCTGAGGCAGGAGAATTGCTTGTACCTGGGAGGCAGAGGTTGCAGTGAGCCGAGATGGTGCCACTGCACTCCAGCCTGGGCGACAGAGCGAGACTCTGTGTCAACAAAAACCCCACACTAACAAATAAAAAAGTTCATGGGGGCATGGAGCCGTAGTGCCCAGCGAATTTCCTCATGAAGGCACACCCATTGCATTTTCAGCAAACTGGATAAAAAATGCGTCTACACAGCCAGTTCAGAGGAGAGGCTCCAAGCTGAGGTTCGCCTTATTTTTCTGAATCGGTTGCTTGTGCTGACTGGAGCCCCCACTTTTGCAAAATCTGTAGGATTTGCTTTTATCATGCAATGAATGTTATTTTTATCTCATTCAAGGCACGCGATCCAGCTCTGTATCCCGTATTTTGGATCCCTGGTTACCCTAGAGATGGAGACGCTCGTGCCTTGCCAACGAACCAGCCTCCTCGATGCATATACTTGTAAATCATACTGGATCTTTACTAAACGTCCAGGTTATGTTACAGGTGGCCTGTGGACGTCAGGCCCGTTGAGTTCAAGAACCCTTCAAGGACCCTTTCAATGATACAGCTTTTCCCCAGTTCAAAGGGCTTTTGGATGACATTTTGATTTCTGAAAGAGAATCCAAAGTCCTCTTTCGAGAATGCAGCTTTGATCACACCCTCTGTATCCCTTTAAACACAGAAGTAAAAACAAATTGGCATTTGTAAGCAGGCAGCACTTTTTTTTTTTTTTGTTTTAATCTAAGGCCATACCTGCAAACAGGAAGGATCTTTTCTTTTGTGTGTGTGTGGGGGTTTTTTTTTAAAAAAATTATTATTATCCTTTAAGTTCTAGGGTGCAGGTGCACAACGTACAGGTTTGTTACATATGTCTACATGGGCCATGTTGGTGTGCTGCACCCATGAACTCATCATTTACAATACATGTATCTCCTAATGCGATCCCTCCCCGCTCCCGCTACCCCACAACAGGCCGCGGTGTGTGTGTGACGTTCCCAGGAAGGACTTTCTCTACCCCAAACTCCCAAGTCCTGTCTTCAATGCAAGCGGTTGTGTCACGGCCCCTCTCTCCCCCCAGGGAATGGAGTTCCACGGAACAGCTTGTCAATTTCCAAGAACCCCCCCCTCCTCACTGCCTCTTGGCACATATGGGGTCTTTTCTCTTTCTGCTGCCCTACAGGCCACCCCATTCTAATACAAGCAAGAAAACAAAGACCACCGCCTGAACCTTTCTGAAAGGGGCAGCTCTCTTCTTCCTTCTCTCTGAGCTTCCGGGACCCCCCAACAGGACCCCAGGAGAGAAGCTGCCGGGAGAAGGGCAGAATGCAGCTGCAGGTTTGTGCAGGAGAGCTGGGGTGTTTGCAGGTAACAGGTGTAGTTACCATCACCACACCCTTCCCGTGGCATATGCGTGGATTGTTGCTTTTAAATCATCCTCCTGAGAGAGACAAAATAAAGCCACAGTGCATTCTCGGAGAAGGAAACTCATTTTGTTCTCTACTCAATGAGCTGGGGGCGGGGTCTGTTTGTTATTTGTCATTGAAGGACTTTTTTTTTTTTTCCTTCTGTCCCCCCCTCTCTCTTTCCCTTCATCATCTTCTTTAATCGCAGTCTCTGCTTGTTGAGCTTCAAATTGAAATATCCCGAACAGATGTAAAAACACATGTGAGCCTCTGCGCACAAGCTGTGCACGCCTTTGTTTCATCTGCTGATGATGGCAGCCTAAAGGAGATCTTTTTAAAATTTCATCAGTATTCAAAAGGATAATTAATACGTACCCCCAGGCTTTGATTATGCTGTGCACCGTGTATACCCGCTGCTGCAGACATAATGAGGACTCATCAGGCGGGGTTGAATATGCACCAGCAATGCTCAGCCTCCATGAGAAATTGAAGATGCAGCAGAGGTACCGTGTAGGTGGGTTAACCTAATTTTAATTTGTAACACCATACAATAGGTAAGATCATGTGTTTGTAACCGGCACAGGCGTTTTGTTTACACGGAACCCCCGTCACCGTTTGGCAGATGGTCTTTTCAAAGGCTTAATTGGAGTTTTCTCATCTCCCCGCTTCTCTCTACTCTCTATTATGGCGGACAAGATGGCACACACGCACACACACATACACTAGCATGCATGCACACACACCCACTCACGTATGCCCACACACTAGCGTGCACACACACCAGCATGCAGGCACACACACGTGTGTTCACATACACCACACACATGTGTGTTCACATATGTTAGCACGCATGCACGCAGACGCCTACATACACACACGCACACACTAGCATGCATGCACACAAACACACTCACGTATGCCCACACACTAGCATGCACACACACCAGCATGCAGGCACACACACGTGTGTTCAACATACACTAGCACGCCTGCACACACTAGCATACATATACGTGTTCACATACGCTAGCACGCATGAACACAGACGCCTACATACACGCATGCACACACTGGGATGCATGCAAACACACATGTGCATGCACACACGCTAGCATGTGTACACACACACACACTAGCACGCATGCACAAAATCACACTCACATATGCCCACACACCAGCGTGCACACACACCAGCATGCAGGCACACACACGTGTGTTCACATACACCACACACATGTGTGTTCACATACACTAGCTTGCATGCACACAGACGCCTACATACACACATGCACACACTAGCATGCATGCACACAAACATACTCGCATATGCCCACACGCTAGCATGCACACACACCAGCATGCAGGCACACACACGTGTGTTCAACATACACTAGCGCGCCTGCACACACTAGCATACATATACGTGTTCACATACGCTAGCATGCATGCACACAGACGCCTACATACACACATGCACACACTGGGATGCATGCAAACACACATGTGCACGCACACACACTAGCATGTGTACACACACACACACCAGCATGCATGAACACACACGTGTGTTCACATACACCACACACATGTGTGTTCACATACACTAGCTTGCATGCACACAGACGCCTACATACACGCACACACTAGCATGCATGCATACAAACATACTCGCATATGCACACACACTAGCAGGCACACACACGTGTGTTCACTTACAGTAGCATGCATGCACACACTAGCATACATATACATGTGTTCAGATATGTTAGCATGCATGCATGCAGACGCCTACATGCACAGGTGCACACATTGGCATGCATGCACACAAACACACATGTACACGCACATACACTAGCATGTATACACACAGGCACACACTAGCATGCATGCACACGCACTCACATATGCCCACACACTAGTGTGCACACGCATGTGTGTTCACATACACTAGCAGGCCTACACACAGAGACACCTGTATACACACCACACACACATACACACAATCACACATGCACACGGACACATACGTGCACATGCACACACTAGCATGAATGCACACACAGATGCATACATACATGCACACACGAGCATGCACGCACAAGATGAATACATATGTACATGCACACATATGCATACCTAAACACACACTAGCATCCATACCTGTGTGGACATACACTGGCATGCCTGCACACACACAGATGCCTACATACACAGATGCCTACATACACACATACATAAACACACTAACATTCATGCACACGCACGTGTGTTCACATATACTAGCATGCTTGCACAGATACAGACGCCTACACACACAGACGCCTAGATACACACATACATAAACACAGTAGCATTCATGCACACACGTGTGTGCACATACACGAACATACATACACACAGATGCCTACACACACACACACACTAGCAATGCATATACACAAACGCACATGCGTATGCACATACAGTAGCATGCATGCATACCCACAGATGCATACCTACGTGCATACAGGTGTGCACACACACTGACACGCACATACGTGTGTGCGATTACACTACACACACTAGTATGCATGCACAGACAGACACAGATGTATACGTACACACATGCACAAAGACACATACTTACACACACGTTGGCATGCAGGAACACAGACATACACTAACGCGCATGCACACGCAGACACATACGCGCACGCAGAGATGTATGCACACAGGCACGCAGAGATGTGTACATACACATGCACACACAGTAGCACATATATATATACACACAGACACGACGTATACGCACATGGACACATACACACACCCGCATGCATGCACGCACACACACACAGACACAAACTAGCATGCATGCACACACAAACCCAAATGGGCGTTGGTTTTCTGGACCCACAGAAAGCTCCCCGGGTCTCCCAGGGTCCTCCGAGGCCACCATCATCCCCCTCGGTCCTCGCTCCCGGGCAGGTCAGCAGTTGCAGTGAGTGGGGATGACGGCGCTCCGCTTGAGCCCGGGCGACAGAGTGCGACTCGGTCTCAAAAACAAAAGCAGAAACTTAGCTGTCTGTGGTGGTGTGTGCCTGCAGTCCCAGCTACCCAGGAGAGGCTGAAACGGGAGGATCATTTCAGTTCAGCAGTTGCAGACCAGCCTGGACCACATAGCAAGACCCTCTCTCTACAAAAACATCAAACACAGAGCCGGGTGTGGTGATACAGGCACCTGTAGTCACAGCTGCTCCGGAGGCTGAGGCAGGAGGATCCTTTTGAGCCCAGGAGGTCGAGGCTGTAGTGAGCTTACGATGGGACTCCAGCCTGGGTAACGTAGCAGGACTTTCTTCTTTCTTTTTCTTTCTTTCTTTCTTTCTTCTTTCTTTCTTTCTTTTTCTTTCTTTCTTTCTTCTTTCTTTTTTCTTTCTTCTTTCTTTCTTTCTTTTTCTTTTTTTTTTTTTTCTTTCTTTTCTTCTTCTTTCTTCTTCTTTCTTTTCCTTTCTTCCTTTCTTTTCTTCCTTCCTTCCTTCCCCCTTCCCTGTTCTCTCTTCCCCTTTCTTTTCTTTCTTTAGTTCTTTCTTTCTCTCTTTCTTCCTTCCTTCCCCCTTCCCCCTTTCCTTTCCTCTTCCTTCCTTCCTTCCTTTATCTCTGTCTTTCTCTCTTTCTTTCTTTCTTCTTTCTTTCGTTTTCTTTTTTCTTTCTCTTTCTTTCTTCTTTCTTTCTCTCTTTCTTTTCTTCCTTCCTTCCTTCCTTCCTTCCCCCTTCCCCCTTCCCTGTTCTCTCTTCCCCTTTCTTTTCTTTCTTTAGTTCTTTCTTTCTCTCTTTCTTCCTTCCTTCCCCCTTCCCCCTTCCTTCCTTCCTCCTTCCTTCCTTCCTTTATCTCTGTCTTTCTCTCTTTCTTTCTTTCTTCTTTCTTTCGTTTTCTTTTTTCTTTCTCTTTCTTTCTTTTCCTTCTTTCCTTCTTTCTTTCTCTTTCTTCCTTTCTTTTCTTCCTTCCTTCCTTCCCCCTTCCCTGTTCTCCCTTCCCCTTTCTTCTTTCTTTCTTTTTTTTCTTTCTTTCTTTTTCTTTCTTTTCTTTCTTTTTTCTTTCTTCTTCTTCTTTCTTTCTCTCTCTCTTTCTTTTCCTTCCTTCCTTCCTTCCTTCCTTCCTCCTTCCTTCCTTCCCCCTTCCCCTTCCCTTCCTCTTCCTTCCTTCCTTTCTCTCTGTCTTTCTCTCTCTCTTTCTTTCTTCTTCTTCTTTCTTTCTCTCTCTCTTTCTTTTCCTTCCTTCCTTCCCTATTTCCTTCCTTCCTTCCTTCCTTCTTCCTTCCTTCCTTCTTTTCTTCCTTCCTTCCTTCCCCCTTCCCTTCCTTCCTTCCTTCTTCCTTCCTTCCCCCTTCCCCCTTCCTTCCTTCCCTTTTCTTTTTTTTTTTTTTGAGACAGATTTCTTTCTTTGTCACCCAGGCTGGAGTGCAGTAGCGCAGTCTTGGCTCACTGCAACCTCTGCCTCCCGGGTTCAAGCCATTCTCCTGCCTCAGCCTCCAGAGTAGCTGGGATTACAGGTTCCCACCACTACACTCGGCCAATTTTTGTATTACTAGTAGAGATGGGGTGTCACCATGTTGCCCAGGCTGGTCTCAAACTCCTGACCTCAAGCGATCCACTTGCCTCGGCCTCCCAAAGTGCTGGGATGACAGGGGTGAGCCACGGCGCCAGGCCATGTTTATTTCCAACATTTGGGCGAAGTGTCATCTTTTCTGGACTCTAAAACAAAGAGCTCGGCCGCATTCTCTAAACCTGGGTGCTCTTGCTTGTTTCTGGAGAAATCTACAGTTAGACACAATCTGATTAGACCCTCAATCCATAATGTACATATGAACCGTGCACGAACTTCTCGGAAGCTTGCGTCTTCACGGATTGAACCCAACGACAGATTTTTCTGGAGCCTCCTTGGGGGCACGATTGGAAAACAGCTGGGCTCCCTGGCTGCTTCTGGTTTTGTTTTATTTTTTTTTTTTTCCTAAGACTTGTGGCCTGCCACCACTGCCTTTCACAGCTTAACCACTTATGCAAATAGACACTGACAGGATGCCTAAGACACTGTTTTCAAAGCTGATGTTGACTCATTTATTCAACAGTCAACCCTATTTATTCAACAAATTGTATAAGCAAAAGTTACTGACGCCTTAATTTGCACAAACTCGAAGCTGCCGTTCGCCTGGCGTTTCTTCAACAGGAAAGACGCGGTTTTGTAAACAACTCACTTGGAATATGCTGCTCAGTCGTGCCCCTTCCCCCTTCCCAGCCCCCAAACCAGCTGCCCACTGCTTTTGTCCTGAAGCTTTTCAAAAATATTCCTCATAGAATCATAGCATTCACTGGCCAGGCACAGTGTCTCACGCCTGTCATCCCAGCACTGTGGGAGGCCGAGGCGGGTAGATCACCTGAGGTCAGGAGTTCGAGAACAGTCTGGTCAACATGGCGAAACTCCATCTCTACTAAAAATACAAAAATTAGCCGGGCGTGGTGGCAGGTGCCTGTAATCCCAGGTACTCGGGAGGCTGAGGCAGGAGAATCACTTGAACCCGGGAGGCAGAGGTTGCAGTGAGCCGAGACTGCACCACTGCACTCCAGCCTGGGCAACAAGACCCAAAATCCATCTTAAAAAAAAAAGTCCTTCTCATAGAATCATGACATTTGACTGGCCATGCGTGGTGTCTCACACCTGTCATCCCAGCGCTTTAAGAAGCTGAGGCGGGTGGATCACCTGAGGTCAGGAGTTGGAGACCAGCCTGGCCAACATGGCAAAACCCCATCTCTACTAAAAATACAAAAATTAGCCGGGCATGGTGGCACACACCTGTCATCCCAGCTACTTGGGAGGCTGAGGCAGGAGAATCGCTTGAACCCAGGAGACGGAGGTTGCAGTGACCTGAGATCGCACCACTGCACTCCAGCCTGGGCGACAGAGTGAGACCCTGTCTCAAAAAAAAAAAAAAAAAAAAGAAAAAAGAAAAAAGAAAAAGAAAAGAGAAAAAAGATAATAAAAGATAACAGCCCTTTCCCAAAGCTGACCTCCTTCTTGCCTGGGGAGTAGATTGCCTTTGTAGGACTAAAATTACCCACAAGATTAGAAATTATGGTTTCAGAGTCATGTAGACGAAGGCTGCAAGATTCTGGCCCTCCCTAAACTGCTCCTAGGATTAGTGCTGACACCACCCAGATGGATAAACTGGCTCGTTGGATCTTGTACAAACCTGGCCCACATGGTGAAACCCCGTCTCTACTGAAAATGCAAAAGTTAGCTGGGCGTGGTGGCAGGTGCCTGTCCTCCCAGCTACTCAGGAGGCTGAGGCAGGAGAATCACTTGAACCCGGGAGGTGGAGGTTGCTGTGAGCCGAGATCGTGTCAGATTAAAACTCCCGTGTCCTTGACAGCCAGCTCTGCGTGAATTACATTTCCTCTATTGCAATTCTCCTGTCTTGATAGATCGGCTCTGTCTAGGCAGCGGACAAGGGGAACTCACTGGGTGATTAAACCCAAGCCTCGGTGAACATCCCTGAAGTCAGATTTGCCATCGGGGGGAAGGAGTGGGGTGGAGAGACTAAAATCTCGGCTCACTGCAGCCTCCGCCTCCCGGGTTCAAGCAATTCTCCTGCCTCAGCCTCCCGAGTAGCTGGGATGACAGGTGCACGTCACCACGCCTGGCTAAGTTTTGTATTTTTAGTAGAGACAGGGTTTCACCATGTTGGCTAGGCTGGTCTTGAACTCCTGACCTCAAGGGATGCACCTGCCTCCCGCTCCCAAAATGCTGGGATGATGGATGTGAGCCATCTCTCCTGGCCGGAAGGTGTCTATTTGTTACGGTCCTACAAGTCCCTCTGGGAAAGAACTGGTGCTTTGCAGCTCACCATGGCTCTTGGAGTGGAGTAGGGCTGTGTTGGCATCTGAATGAATGAAGGAGTGAAGGAATGAATGGGACGTCATGGACAGATCCTCACCTCACAGGGCTCGCCTAGAGGGATCCAGCAGCACCTGTCTGCCACTAACTTCCAGATGTCGCTAATGTAATTATTACGCAAACCAATAATCCAAGATGTCGCTCCCTACACGGGGATGAGGATGAGTGGGTGACGCCAGAAACACACGCAGCTACTCACACTCGTTTGCAGTCAGAGGTGGAGGAGTGAACGGCTGGAACACGCACAGAGGCACACACCACCTCACCCAGAGATAACGTGGGATGTGGCTGACATCCACACCAGGCGTGTCACGTCTCTCTCCCTCTCTCTCTGCCTTTCTCTCTTTCTCTCTTCCTCCCTCCCTCCCTCTCTTTCTCTCTCTGCCTCTCTCTGTTTCTCTGTCTTTCTCTTTCCCTGTTTCTCTCTGTTTCTCCCTTCCTCCCTCCCTTTCTCTTTCCATCGCTCTTCCTCTCTCCCTCTCTCTCTTTCCATCTCTCTTCCTCTCTCCCTCTCTCTCTTTCTGCCTCCCTCCCTGTCTGCCTCTCTTTTTCTC